>NC_045441.1:114020638-114383017 GCF_002776525.5 Piliocolobus tephrosceles | reverse complement strand
TAGTTTTAATGGAACATAAATTAATGTGTCACTCAACCCAGGGACAGTTACATTCTACAAGGGAGATACTGAATTTCAGTAACAATTCCATTCATTAAATACTACTTAAATTCCTACTATCTATCACTCTTTTTGTTAGAGGCTGATGATATGACAGTGAACAAGATAGTCATGGCCTTGCTTTCAAGGAAAGCAAAAGGATGCAAAAAGGATGGATGTTAAACCAGTAATGACAAGTATCATGAGGATTCAAAGGGCAAATAAAATGAGTAAGGAAGCATCAATGGAAAGGAAACAACCTGACCTCTGAGATCAGGTATAGACACACTAGTGGAGTAATATCTTACAACAGGGTAGAAAAATCCAAATATGTATACAAACACCCTACTAAATAAATTATTAAAGTAATATATGAAAATGTATGTGTGTGCAAGGGCAACAGCTGGCGAAAACAAGAGTGAACTATTGAGCACTTACAATATTCAGAACTATATATTAAGCTCTTCTGAAAATAAAAAGTCAAATATGCTTGGGACCATCTTGTGTAACAAGTTGCATTAAAATCTGAAAGACAAATTATAGTTTAAAAACTTTATCTCTCAATGGAACACATTTCCAGTTATTTTAAATAAATGATATATATATATCATTGATGATATATGATATATATCATATTTTATGTGATGACATATATATTTTATACAATGATAATATACATACATATCAACATATCCATTATCAGTTATATATATATATTTTTAAAGAGTTCCTGAGACTTCTTAAAATATCCAATATTTGCCTACAATATGTAATTATAGCTTCAGTGAATAACAACATTTATTTAAAATTGTAAAGCATCAAAAGCTCACCTTTAATTCAGTCATCTTCTCTCCTCTTCCTCCAACAGCTATTCCATATTTTCTATCCATGCGAAACAAAGCAATAATATAAGGTCCAGGGTCATTGTAGTGCAATAGATCTAGCTTTGATTTCCTGTTCCAACAATTCTGACTGCAGCCTTAGAAAAGTTACTTAACCTCTCCCCTGAATATCATCAGGGAAGAATAAGCAAACATTACTGTTAATATATTCATCTCATAATTGTCACCAAACACATGTGAAATCCTTTACCCTTATGTGTTTTTAATATTAATAAATACTATTCTATATTATTATTTTTGCCTAAATCAATATCTTTTTGCATTTTAATCGTGAAGTACCAGAGCAGAATTAAAAGTTTTTCCACATGTTAAAAGATGCCACACAGCTAAGGGTGTAGGTTGATAGAGATTTGGAAAAGAGTAGGACAGTCTAAAGTGGAATTTCTAAACACAAATTATAAAGATTTTTGGTGATTCTGCCACTTTCAAAAATCAAATTTGCATGTATGATAGAGATATTCAGTACACACACATACACATACATATGCACATTCATACATACACAAAATTGAGAGTGGACAAGGTTCAAACATTTGTTTTCAGTCTTGCTGACCAATTTGATAATTTCCTCTAATTTCTTTTCCATTTTTTTTTTTTTTTTTTTTTGAGACAGAGTCTTGCTCTGTCGCCCGGGCTGGAGTGCAGTGGCCGCATCTCAGCTCACTGCAAGCTCCGCCTCCCGGGTTTATGCCATTCTCCTGCCTCAGCCTCCGAGTAGCTGGGACTACAGGCGCCCGCCACCTCACCCGGCTAGTTTTTTGTATTTTTTAGTAGAGACGGGGTTTCACCGTGTTAGCCAGGATGGTCTCGATCTCCTGCTCATGATCCGCCCGTCTCGGCCTCCCAAAGTGCTGGGATTACAGGCTTGAGCCACCGCGCCCGGCCAATTTCCTCTAATTTCTTTACAGCCTTGGATGATATTAGTAGTTTTATTTTCTTTCCTGGTTTATTATTTTTGATAACCTGAAATCGCTCTGGGGGAAGAAAATGGTAAGGAGAACCTCATTTCTGATAGTATAGTTTCCTTCTAACTAAAATGAAACCTATTGCTCAAGTCCCAGAGATAGCACAAACACAGAAACTTAATTTCCTGAGGTGACTAATTCATTTTCAGACTTGTGGTGGTGCAATGTAAAGAAGCTTGCCAGAAACTTAAAGTGACCCTTAAAAAACTCAGCATGTTTGATCTGGGAAAACTATCGCCCTTATGAGATTTCAGTTGCTTCACCTCATACTTTTTATTTATACAATTACTTAGAGGACAGGAATAGTAGGACAATTTTTAATCATGGCAAAAAGTAGCAGTAGCATTAAAAAGTAAGTTATTTGTAAAACAGAAAGGTGGCCTGGATTTATGGAAAAATAGCTGGAGGATGAAGATATTATTTTTCTGAAGTGTCAGCTGAAGCCCATCTGTGCACCACTGTCTGATAATGTCTTAACTCTTAACCTTCTTATCAAAAGCTCTCAGCAAAGGTCATCAAACAAACAAACCAGCCATTTGTTAGAGACAGATATTAGGAAAAATATGCATGAGTCACAGCATTGTTCTCTCCCTGTCCAGAGGAGTAGAATGTACACATTCTTCTAAACAATATATATTAAAGTAATAAAATCACTCATCCCAGAAAATGTTTTACCTCCTTTTCTCAATTTCTATTAGGCTTATTCATCTCTTACTGAGTATTTCATTTTCAATGTAAAAAAAAATTCTTGAAATGAAATGACAAAATAACAAAGATCTATTTTTACAACAAGGGGAAGACCATTCAGATTTGTTGTATTTGTTTTCTAAACACTTTTTCTTTTTTTGGTAAATATTGGATAGAAATCACATAGAAAAAAAAAGACTTAAGAAAGAAGTTTTAATTATGGAACACACAAGATTCCTAACTAAACAGAGTTCCTTTGTTTGGAGTGATTTAACACGCTTTCATGCACAATTCAGGAATTAGTCACCTGTGGACAAGAATGCAAGGTGCTTATGGTTCTTACAGAGTATCTCCCTTTGGAGTGTATTGACAAATGTTGCCTGCCAGTAAGCAGCTATGTGATAAGATTCCCTGAGATTTCTAATATCAGAAAACCCATGATAGCACAGCCTGAAAACATGAGAATACACAAAGAAGGAAAGCACTTATTTTTGCCTATTGGAGAGGAGGCTACTGATAATTTGATTAAGTGTTCCCACCACAATTAATATTACATGACATGGATAATGAACAATTATCTTAAAGAGGTTTTAAAAAATTGAAGTCTCAAAATACTACCCATGGAACTGTTTCATGGAACTACTAAACCCCTTCTGCCAAAGATAATGATATTTACTCATTCATTCAATCTTTCATTCATTTACATATCAATTTATTGAGTACTAGGTATGTATTAAGCACTATTTCAGGAACTGGGATACATCAGTGGAAAAGACAGGCAAGTGGTGTCTTGGTTCATTCATGCTGCTATCATAAAATGCCTTAGACTAGGTAATTTATCAACAATAGAAATTGATTGCTCCCAGGTCTGGAAGCTGGGAAGTCCAAGATCAAAGCACCAGCAGATTCAGTATCTGGTAAGCACTGTTTCAGAGATAGTGTCTTCTTGATGCATCCTCATATGGTAGAAGAAGAAGGGTTGAACAAACTATCTCAGGCATCTTTTATAAGGGCACTAATCTTATTCATGATGGCAGAGTCCTCATGACCTGATCATCTCCCAAAGGCCTTATCTCTTAATACCACATTGGGGATTAGGTTTTAACATATGAATTTGGGAGGACACATTCAGACTACAGCAATTCCATAATTGAACATCCCAAGTTCATGTCCTTCTCACATGCAAAATACATTTATTCCATCCCATCACCCCAACATCTTAACTCATTTCAGTATTAAATTCAAAGTCTAAAGTCCAGAGTTTCATCTAAATATAATCTAAATCAGATTTGGGTGGGACTCAAGGTATGACTCATCCTGGCACAATTTGTTCTCCAGCTGGAACCCATGAAACCCAACAAGTAATGTGCTTCCAAAATATAATTGTGGGACAAGAGACAGGCCTAGGATAGACATTCCCATTCCAAAAGGGAGAAATAGAAAAGAAGAAAAGGGTAATAGATCTCAAGTAGGTCCAAAATCCAGCAAAGCAAATAACATTAAATCTTAAAACTTGAGAATATGTCTTGTCTTTAACTCTATGTCTTGCTTTCCAGACAAATTGGAGCAGGGTTTGGTCCCTAAGACTCCAGACAGTCCCATTTCCTTGGTATGACAGGTTGACGTCAGTTGCCTGTGGCTCCTCCAGGCTAAAGTTGCATGCTGGTGGCGCTATTCTGGAGTTTTGGAGGCAGCTCCACTTCCCACTGATCCACCAGATATTTTCAAAGTAGGGATTCTCTGTGGTGACCTTGCACACTAGTGCACACTAGTGACAGCACCACTAGACATTTCCCTAGTTGGGGAGCTCTGCAATAATCCTACCACTGTGGATATTTTCTCTCTGGGTCCTGAGGTTCTCTAGGGCACCCTTTGAAATCTAGGTGGAGGCAAATATACCCCTACAGTTCTTGCACTATGTACACTGGAAGAGTTGGCACCATGTGGATGTAGCCAAGTTTTATCACTTCTTCCTCCTAGAGGGACAGCTACTGTGACTCACGCCACACCTGGGCCCACTGGAGCCACACCTGGGGTGGTTGGGCAGGGAGTACTGCACCTGAATTCAGGGAGCAGAGACTTGAGTCAGTGCTTGACAGTGAGGGCTGAGGTCCCACAGGCACTCTACGCCCCTTGTTTGAAGCCATTCTGTTCTCAACGTTTTGGAACTTTGACTCTGTGATGAGAATGGCAGCCCTAAAGATCTCCAAAATGCCCTCAGGATAACTTTTAAATTGTCTTGATGAATAGTACAGCAATTATGAATACTGACCTCTTTATCCACATGCTTGGTGTACTCTTCCAAACATTCCTTCTCGTTTCTTACCAGATAGGCTGAGAAGGCTGAGGATTTTCCAAATCTTTAAGTTCTGCTTCCCTTTCACTTATAAGTTATGTCCTTAAATTACTTCTCTCTTCTTGCATTTTACTGTAAGCAGTCAAGAGAAGTCATGCTGCTCCTTCAACATTTTGCTTACATATTTCTTCTGCCAAATATCCCATTTCATCACTCAAGTTTCTCCTTCCACAAAATACAAGGACACAAACACAATCAGCCAAATTATTTGCCACTCTAAAACAATAATTGCCTTTCCTTCAGTTTCCAATAATTTGTTCCACATTTCCATCTGAAACCTTATCAGAACAGCCTTTACCGTTCATGTTTCTACCAGTACGCTCTTCACTACCTCTTAGTTAATCTCTAGAATACCGAGGGTTTCTCTACAGCTCTCTTTTTCTTCTGAGCCCCCACCAGATTTGCCCTTTACAGTCTGTTCACATCAATATGGGCTTTCTCTAGCATGCACTCCAAAATTCTTCCAACCTTTATCAATTACCCTGTTCCAAAGCCACCTCCACATTTATATACATATTTATGTATAGCAACATCTCCACTTCACAGTACCAATTTCTTAGACCATTTTGGGCTGCTATAACAAAACACCTTAGACTGAGTAATTTGTAAACAAGAGAAATGTAATTCTCTCTCAGTTCTGGAGGCTTGAAAGTCCAAGATCATGATGACAGCAGATTTGGTGTCTGGTGAGGGCTGCTTTATAGATCCTACTTTCTTGCTTCACCTTCACATGGTCAAAGGGGAAGCAATAAACAAGCTCTTTCAGACCTATTGTATAAGGACATTAATCCCATTTGTGAAGACATTAATCCCATTAATCCCCTCATGACTTAATCATTTCCCAAAGGCCACCTCTTAATACCATATTGAGGATTAAGCCTCAACAACAAATTTGGAGAGGGGGAGGGACACATTCAGACCATAGTGGAGGGGATTAAGAAAGAAATAATATAGATATATTAACATCTAAATGAACAAGATAATTTTAAATAATTATTAGTGTTGTGAAGACTCTGAAAACATTAGGAAAAGAAAGTAAATATGAAAGCATCTGGGCCACTTTCTCAGCAGGTAAAACTGGAGTATGAAACGTGAATAACCTCAAGGAGCCTGACACAGAAAGAAGGTGATTGGGAAAAAGCTAGGAAGAAAAAAAAGGAGCTAAGTGTGTTTGGGAAAAAGAAAGATGTTGTATGGCTGGAGTACAGGGGGTAAAGAGGATTAAGGGAGAGGTGAAGTTGGAGAGGTAAGTAGAATTCAAATGGTCAGAGACCTAAAATCATAAGGAAATGCAGTTTAAAGTCTGGTAGTTTATAACTGTAGAATCACAATAAACAGAATGGCATGAATTTACTTATACATTAAAAAGAGTAGCCTGGCTAGAGAATGAAAAATCTATTATAGCCAACAAAGAGAAGCAATGAGAACAGTTGAGAGAAACCACAGCAAGATAGGTGAGAAAGAATGCAGTCTCTAACGGGGTGACAGCAGTGAATATGGTCATGAGCATGGCCATTCATAAAGGATGGTACATAGACTGAGAGACGATGCAGACGAAGAGCTCAATCAGTGAATGACCTCTAGGTTTTTGGTTTGTGTAAATGAGTGGGTGGTGGGGCCATTTTATGAGACAGGAAGAACTAGGAAGAAAAAGATTTTATTGGATAAAGACTTCCTATGTCAATATTAACTTTGACATGCAAGCAGAGATTTCAAGTAAGAAGTTGGTTATACAAGTTTAGAACTGATATGAAGGTATGACTTAAAGAAACAAATGTGAAGGTCATAGACATAGAGCTGTTATTTAAAGCTATGGGACTGGATATTAATGTAAGAAGAGATAATAAAGGGCCAAGACCAGGCAGGGATACTCTAACACTTACAGGGTGACCATAAAAGGAGCAGAGCAAAGGAAGTTGAGAAGGAGTGCTGTTGGGAAAATCAAAAGAAAAGTGGTTAAAGTTGACAGCGAATAATTGCTGAACACCAAGAAGTCAATGAAGATGAGGACAGAAGATGGAAGGCACTGATGATTTTAATAAGAGCTGAATTGGTGGGGTTGTGAGAACATGTATTAGGGAATGGCGGTTAAGATATGGTGTTGTAACAAATACAACCCCAAATATCAGTGGCTTAACCCAATAAAAGTTTATTTGTTAAACATGCCATGTCCAGGGGTCAATCATTGAACTCTTATTCAGTTTGGCAGCCCTCACTCATCTTGTATAATGCCATTTTAAACAAATGGTGTCCAAGTTTGTTACAGTAAAGGAAGAGAGAGAGAGAGAGAGAATGGCACATTGTTAAAGACCTTGTCTGAAATTTGTTTACATCATTTCTGTGCCCATTGACCAAAATCCAAAGACATGGCATTGGAAGTTGGAAAATGTAGAAGAGAACGTGAATGTTTGATGATCTCAAACAGTGTCAACCAGTAACAGGGTAACAGCCTGATTTACTGAATTGAAGGGAGGATGAGCGGTGACAAGACAGAGAAAATAAAGACAATGTAAATATCCTCCATCTCATAAAAGCCTTCCTTGGGTACCTCTTGCTCAAGCTATTAGCTCATCTGACATCTCCTTGGCACAAAGTTCTTTGAGCTATCAATTCTCAGCCTTGACAAAAATTTTGCTGCGTTATATGCAGATTATTTTCAAATAATTTTAAGTAATGTATTTGATATTGATATTGCTAAATTGTGTAGCTGGACATTGTCATGTAATGAGCAATTAACGGCTAAAAACAGTGAATAAAATTTTCACTCTTATGTTTAGATTTGAAACTATAATCAATGGTCCAAAAAAAAAAAAAATCAGAAACTGCATCAAAGAAAATATACAAAGCATAGTACAAATTTTGTAGAGTTTTTGTTTTTTGGGTTTTTTCTTCAACTTTTATTTTAGATGTAAGGGGTACACGTGCAGGTTTGTTACATGGGTTATACACTATTGGGGGGATTGCAAATTAGTTCAGACACTGTGGAAAGAAGTTTGGAGATTTCTCAAAGAACTTCAAATGAATTTTGAATGTGGTATTTGCAAATGAATTTTGAATGTGGTATTTGCTTCCAAAACAAATCTAAGGTCAACAAAGGGGAAGAGGATCAATATCTGTAAGTTCTTTCTATGTGTCAGGCATTTTAACTCACATGTTATATAAGCCACAGAATAACATTAATTACTCGGTAATAGAATCCCATCTGACAGATGAAATTGAAGCTCTAAGATCAAATACTAGTAAGCAATGTTTGGAGTTTAAACTTAGCTAATCCTGATTCCAAAATCCATGCTCTTTCAACCCTATTAAGGGTTGTATTCAAAGTTCCAATAAATCACGGTGTAGGGCTATTCTATTTTAAAATTATTATATCAAGAGCTTCTACAAAATAGTCTTTGAGGTAAAATTTTCTATTAAACTGTACATTAATTCTGATCATTACTTTTAACTTAAATTCCAGTCTTTCATCAATCAGTGGCTTTCAGAGAATCTGCGTTAGGATATTTCACTTCACATTAAAATCAACACGTCTAAAACTTGATCTTCCTCTTAAAAACTAGTCTTTCTCCACACTTTTTCATTTTTGGACTATGTCATCACTTTCTCTGTCAACTCACAGTTCAGTCTCTTGACCTGTTTCCATTATTCTTATATGCATGTCTTCTCTGCTAGACTTCGACTCATTGAAAAAGGACTCCACGTCTTCTTCATCCTTTATGTCCATTATCTCTGCCATCACCTTGCTCATAGCATCTCCACAGCACATGTTTGTTGTTGCTGTTAATAATGAAATATAATGTGAACTCAGTCTTTCTTTTCTTTTTTCACCATCCCAACTACTCTAATCTAGTTACTGTAGCAGTTTTCTAATTGGCCTTCTGTTACTTCTCCTTCTAATTGATCCTATAGACTAAAACTGCATCAAAAAAATGAATAAAATACTGCATGGTCACATCAATTCTCTTTTCCAAAATTCTCCACTGGTTTCTTTTGATTATTTAGTTGGAAATTCCCTGGCACACAATGCCCTCCCTAATCAAGTCCATGTTTGTCTCTCAACTGATAAATATGTAACATTTTCAACACACACAGAGATAGAGAGAGACTTCCTCTACCAGGATATGATAGAGTGGACATTCATTTCCCTATTCTTCCTGATAAGTACATCTTAAACTCTGGACATACAAACATACAGAAGATTCTGAAAGGTAAAAAGAAGAAAGAAGAATGCTTAGGGACCTTAAAACTCAAGGAACAACATGGTGGTAAGATCCCTATGCTTTTTTTTTTTTTGCCTCATGTAGCCTAGACTTAAGAGTGAAGAAACAAGAAATTCAGAAATACCTACAGCCACAGAAAGAAAAGCCCCCAAAAAGTATGATTGAAAGGGTCAACCTAGCAAAGGCAGAAAGCATGTAGACAACATTCACTCAATTCTAGCCAAATACCACAGAACAAACCTGTGTCCCCTTTTTCCATATCAAAGGCTGAGTACATATCTTAGACATCCACATTCATGAGATTGTAATGAGCACCTCAACACATATTCTAGAATGGTGTCAGAGAAAACTCAATTAAAAGCCAGGACCTTGGGGCCAGGCGTGGTGGCTCACGCCTGTAATCCCAGCACTTTGGGAGGCCGAGGCAGGCAGATCACGAGGTCAGGAGATCGAGACCATCCTGGCTAACACGGTTAACAGGCTAACACCTGTCTCTACTAAAAATACAAAAAATTAGCTGGGCGTGGTGGTGGGCACCTGTAGTCTCAGCTACTCATGAGGCTGAGGGAAGAGGCATGAACCTGAGAGATGGAGTTTTCAGGGAGCTGAGATCACACCACTGCACTCCAGCCTGGGCAACAGAGCAAGACTCTGTCTAAAAAAAAAAAAAAAAAGCCAGGACCTTCACCAACACACAGCATTAACAATAACACACTATAATGATGCCAGTAGAGACAGAATGGAGAATAAAACTCTCACCTTTACATAACAATATTGAAGAGTCTAAGTATAACTCAGATGTCAACAAAGACCTAGTGGTGAAACTGAACTTCTACATTCACCAGGCAGTAATGGGGTGGCAGAAACATATCCAAGAAATCAGTTTTAAAAAATAGTTTGTAGAGACTGATAAATTGATTCAAAAGTTTACAGAGAAAAGCAGAAGTTTATATGGAAAAGCAAGAATAGCCAATGCAATATTGAAGATGAACAAAATCATAGTATTGACAGTACACGACTCTAGGACTTACTATAAAGCTACAAGTGAAGAAAGAGAGGTGTTCATGAAAGAATAGAGACATCTATTCCATGATTAATGGGACAACTGATTTTTGACAAAGGAAGAAAATGAAATTCAGTGGATAAAAGATAGTCATTTCAACAAATAGTGCTGGAAAAACTGTATATTCACATGCAAAAAAACTGAATCGAGACACAGGCCTTACACCTTTCAAAAAATTAGGTCAAGATGGGTCAGAGACTTACATGTAACACAGAAAAGTATAAAACTCCTAGAAAATAACATAGGAAAAAAATTAGGTGAACTTGGGTTTCGTGATGAATTTTTAGATACAACACTAAGAGCATAATCATGAAAGATAAAATTCTTAAGCTGGACTTCAATAAAATTAAAAATGGCTCTGTGAAAGACAGTATTAGAATGAAAAGTCGAATGACAAATTGTGAGAAAATCTTGGCAAAACCCATATCTGATAAAGGGCTGATAACTGAAATATACAAAGAACTCTTAAAACTCAGCTGTAAGAAAACAAACAACTCAGTTAAAAATTAGCAAAACATCTGAAGAGACATCTCACCAAAGAAGGCATACAGATAGAAAATAAGCATATGAAAAGACACTCAACATTATATGTAATTAGAGAATTGCAAATTAAAAGAGTGAGACACCACTACATATCTATTAGAACGGCTAAGATAAAACACTGGCAATACCAAATGCTGGTAAGGATGTAGAACAACAGGAGCTCCAGTTCATCATTGGTGGGAATGCAAAATGGCACAGTCACTTTGAAAGACAGTTTACAAAACAAGCATACTCGCACCATACAGTCTAACATTCACACTCTTTGGTACTTACCCTAATGAGTTGAAAACTTATGTCCACACAATACCCTGTACACAAGTGTTTTTAGCAGATTTATTCATAATTACTAAAACTTGGAAGAAACTAAGATATCTTTCAATGCTTACACAAACAACGGTACATTCACACTATGAAACAGAAGTATTGACACATTCAACAACCTGGATGAATCTTCAGATAATTATGATCAGTAAAAAACCACACATGTTGTATGATTCCATTTATGTAATATTCATGAAGTGACAAAAATATAAAACTAGAAAGCATATTAGTGGTTGTCAAGGGTTCAAATGGGGTTAGGGCAGAGGCACAGGCGGTCTGGCTATCAAAAGTTAACATGAGGACTCCTATGGTGGTAGAAATGCTCTTTGTTGATAGTACCCATGTCAGTGTCCTGAGTGTTATATTGTACTACAGATTTGCTAGATGTTACCTTGGGGGGAAACTGGGTAAAAAACAGATAAGATTTCTGTATTATTTCTTATTAATGTAAGCCTACAATTATCTCAAACCAAAAAAGTTTAATAAAAAATTAAACATGTGAGAGAACAGATGCCATATCCATTTCCTTCTCAGATGTAGGATTCAAACTGGGAAAGATTAATTACTCAGAGTAGTGTATAAAGCCACCTGCTTTCTTCCTAAAGCTCCTCTTTTAGAACTCATAAGGCTATGCCAATATTCTATTTTGACCTTTGCTAGCAAATTGACAAAATTACCATTGATGGTAAAAGGGCTTCCTTGGTATAGGAGTGAGGCTAAAATAACACATGTGGCTGCAGACCTATTGCTCATGGCTCTGTTTCTTGACTCTGGCTTCATGTTACATTTGTTGTAAGGAATCTGTTGGTGATTCACCTGTTTCTGTCACTACCCAGTAATAAATGGTAGTGTCATTCAGAGTCAAGTAGAGAAGTATTTCACGGTATTCTTGTCATCGATTTTATTCTGCTCAATTGCTTGCAGTTGCCTGTCTTCATTTTGCCCTGTCAATAGCTTTCAGATGACTCTCTGTATTACATGGATCTTTTCTATTTGATTGTTCACATAACCAGTTTGGTAGAGCTATGGTACTCTGAATATACCCTCAGTGCCCAGTGATAGTGATGCTGTTTCCCAACTTTACTGGGACACGAGAAATAGTAAACCTGGAAAGTCAAATAACCAGAGAAGAATTAAATCTGACTTTCCAAGTTGGCTGACACACACACACACACTCACACATTTGTGTGTGTATATATATGTATGTTTATATACATATGCATGTATGTACATCTGTACACACACACACACACACACATCCAAACAACATGTTGTTTGGGGGATATCAGTTGACTGACACCCCCCAGAAAACCCAAATATATTGTTTTCTGATAACAGTTCAACACATTTGTAATAAGAAAAATAAAAAGATTTTCAAATTTTGCTAAGTTTCTAATATGCTATTAGCTACATATTTTTCTAACTAGACGCCATGGGGAGCATGTGTGTGGAGGGGAAAATGTGAGATGTGGAAGTTGACAGATTTTAGAAAGATTCCTTGCTGAAGTCAACGACAGCTGTGGCAATCATAAGTCTGGCACCCAATATGGGAAATTCTCTGCAAATCGAATTTCAGACATTGTATGAAGTACAATTCCTTTTGTGTAAGTGTTCAGCCTATTTGTATAGTAGGTGATGCACAAATAAGGCTTGCAGGAAAGCCCACAGGTTGGATAGAAGCCTAGAGAAAACTTAGGCCCATTAGACCTATTATTTATGTTGACTGTTTCTGTGAAATAGTTGGGATATTTGTTCCCATGTAAATCTTATGTTGAAACGTAACACCCAGTGTTGGAGGTGCGGCCTGGTGGGAGGGAACTGGATCATGGGGGTGGATCCTTCATGGTTTGGTGCTGTCCTCCAGTTGGTGAGTGAGTTCTCCTGAGATCTGGTCATTTAAAGGTATATGGCACCTCCCTCCCACCACTCTCTCACTCTTGCTCCTGCTTTTGCCATGTGATATGCCTGATCCTGTTTCATCTTCTGCCATGAGTCAAAAGATCCCTGAGGCCTCCCCAGAAACTGAAGGATGTCAGTGACATGCTTACACAGCCTGCAGAACCGTGAGCCAATTAAGCCTCTTTTCTTTATAAATTACCCAGTCTCAGGTATTTCTTTTTAGAAATGCACGAATGGCCTAAAACACTCTACATTTTCCAGATTAAATTTCTTTGCAAAACCAGCTGGACTAAATTTACCTCTATGGTGGTGTGTCTTCCAATTCCACATGACACAGTATCACTTCCAGACAGCTGGGGGAGAGCGGTTGTCTCTTGAAAATACCTGCTTCTGAGCCCAGCTCCCCATTACCCATCCACATGAAAACGCACTCAGTGTCCTTGAGTGTACTTACCCTCGCCTCTTTCTCTTCCACTGAATCCTTGTCATTGTTCAATATCCAGAACAAATAACAGCCTCTCTGTGAGATCTACCCAGATTCCGTCAGACAAAGCTATCACTTCCTCTACACTATCAAACTGTTGGGTAATGCACCTCCACAATAGCACGTGTTTAAAATATATCAATATTAGCACTGTTACCATATTGTGACTTTCTGGATGGCAAGGAAAAAAAAAAAAAAGAAAACTTTTTTTTTCTTCCCTTAATGATCAGGTCAGTGTATAATAAATAATAAGCTTTTAAACGATGATTGAGAGGTTCCCTGGCAAGAAGGCTGAATAGGAAAAGCTCTGGTGTGCAGCACCCAGTGAGACCAATGCAGAAGGTGAGTGATTTCTGCATCTCCAACTGAGGTACCGGTTCATCTCATTGGGACTGGTTAGACAGTGGGTGCAGACCATGGAGGGTGAGCATAAGCAGGGTGGGGTGTCACCTCACCTGGGAAGCGAATGGGGTTGGGGAACTACTTCCCCTAGCCAAAGGACATGAGGGACTGTGCCATGAGGAACGGAGCATTCCGGCCCAGATACTACACTTTTCCCATGGTCTTCAACACCCACAGACCAGGAGATTCCCTTGGGTGCCTACACCACAAAGGCCCTTGGTTTCAAGCACAAAACTGGGTGGCCGTTTGGGTAGACACCAAGCTAGCTGCAGGAGTTATTTTTTCATACCTCAGTGGCTCCTGGAATGCCAGCGACACGGAACAGTTCACTCCTCTGGAAAAAGGGCTGAAGCCAGGGAGCCAAGTGTCTAGCTCAGCAGCTCCCACCCTCACGGAGCCCAGCAAGCTAAGATCAACTGGCTTGAAATTCTTGCTGCCAGCACAGCAGTCTGAAATTGACCTGGGATGCACAAGCTTGGTGGGGGGAGGAGCGAAAAGTTGGAAGCATTCCCTTTGAAAATCGACGTAAGAGAAGGATGTCTTCTCTCACCACACCTATTCAACATAGTATTGGAAATTCTGGCCAGGGCAATCAGGCAAGAAAAAGATATAAAGGATATTCAAATAGGAAACGAGGAAGTCAAATTATCTCGGTTTACAGATGACATGATTGTATATTTAGAAAACCCGATTGTCTCAGCCCAAAAACTCCTTAAGCTGAGAAGCAACTTCAGCAAAATCTCAGGATACAAAATCAATGTGCAAAAATCACAAGCGTTCCTATACACCAATAATAGACAGACAGAGAGCCAAATCATGAGTGAATTCCCATTCACAATTGCTACAAAGTGAATAAAATACCTTAGAATACAACTTACAAGGAATGTGAAGGACTTCTTCAAGGAGAACTACAAACCTACTGCTCAAGGAAATAAGAGAGGACACAAACAAATGGAAAAACATTCCATGCTCCTGGATAGGAAGAATCAATATCATGAAAATGCCCATACTGCCCAAAGTAATTTATAGATTCAATGCTATTCCCATCAAGCTATCACTGATATTCTTTAAAGAATTAGAAAAAAGTACTTTAAATTTCATATGGAACCAAAAAAGAGCCTGCATAGCCAAGACCATCCTAAGCAAAAAAACAAAGCTGTAGACATCACACTACCTGACTTCAAACTATACTACAAGGCTATAGTAACCAAAACAGCATAGTACTGGTACTAAAACAGATATATAGACCAATGGAAAAGAACAGAGGCCTCAGAAATAACACTACACATCTACAACCATCTGATCTTTGACAAACCTGACAAAAACAAGCAATGGGGAAAGGATTCCCTATTTAATAAATGGTGTCGGGAAAACTGGTTTGCCAAATGCGTAAAACTGAAACTGGACCCCTTCCTTACATCTTATACAAAAATTAATTAACAAAAATTAACTCAAGATGAATTAAAGAGTTAAACATAAGACCTAAAGCCATAAAAACCCTAGAAGAAAACTTAAGCAATACCATTCAGGACATAGGCATGGGCAAAGACTTCATGACTAAAACAACAAAAGCAATGGCAACAAAAGCCAAAATTAACAACTGGGATCTAATTAAACTAAAAAGCTTCTGCATAGTCAAAGAAACTATCATCAGAGTGAGCAGACAACCTACAGAATGGGAGAAAATGTTTCAATCTATCCATCTGACAAAGCGCTAATATTCAGAATCTACAAGGAACTTAAACAAATTTACAAGAAAAATACAAACAGCTCCATTAAAAAGTGAGTGAAGGATATGAACAGACACTTCTCAAAGAAGTGTCTGCGGCCAAAAACATATGAAAAAAAGCTTATCATCACTGGTCATTAGAGAAATGCAAATCAAAACCACAATGAGATACCATCTCACACCAGTTAGAATGGCAATCATTAAAAAGAAAGGAAACAACAGATACTGGAGAGGATGTGGAGAAATAATGCTTTTACACTGTTGGTGAGAGTGTAAATTAGTACAATCATTGTGGAAGACAGTGCGGTGATTCCTCAAGGATCTGGAACCAGAAATATCATTTGCCCCAGCAATCCCATTATTGGGCATATACCCAAAGGATTATAAATCATTCTACTATAAAGACACATTCACACATATGTTTATTGCCACACTATTCATAATAGCAAAGACTTGGAACCAACCCAGATGCCCAGCAATGATAGACTGGATAAAGAAAATGTGGCACATATACACCATGGAATACTATACAGCCATAAAAAAGAATGAGTTCATGTCCTTTGCCAGGACATGGATGAAGCTGGAAACCATCATTCTCACCAAACTAACACAGGAACAGAAAAACAAACACTGTATGTTCTCACTCATAAGTGGGAGTTGAACAATGAGAATATATGGGCACAGGGAGAGGAACATCACCCACCAGGGCCTGTCAGGGGTTGGGGGCAAGGGGAGAGATAGCATTAGGAGAAATACCTAATGTAGATGATGGGTTGATGGGTGTGGCAACCACCATGGCACATGTATATCTGTGTAATAAAACCTGCACGTCCTGCACATGTATCCCAGAATTTAAAGTATAATTTTTTAAAAAAAGATGACTGACTAAATGGCTTTCTTAGTGGCCCAGAAAGCAGACCTATTTATGGCATTAGGCCATGTTCTTCTAAAGCTTTCAATGTGTATTCCCTAATGTAAATAAGGGAGAATTTTCTGATCAAAAGTAATTAAACTTACAGCTATTCAATTAGCATATATTTGTAGCACACTTGCTACCATAAGTGAGTTAGATATTTTATTCCTTTGACTTTATGTAGACAAAAGTTTCTATTGTGTCTCTTAAAACATATTGCATTCACTAAGTGTTTTCCACTTAAACCATTAAGATAGAATTCATGAAACAGAATTCATGAAACAAACAGAAGAAAGAAAAACAAACAAAATCCTGCCATAAGTTTTAAAATGTTGAAAAAGGATGCTTGGGAACTCTGCTTAAATCTTTCTTATATACCATCTATTTTAAGAGTAAACTGCTCATTGAAATTTTTACAAAGCCTGAGTGGTAATATAATGAATAACTATGTAAGAAACCAGCAGATGGTATTCCTCAGCACTGTAATGCAATTGGACTTGATAACTAAAAACACCATTATAAAATCGGCCCACAATTTTAACAATGACTGCTGTAAATTTCATAGGCCTGTAGGCTGACCATACCAACATGATCCCTCTCACTGTAAGGACGTAAATATAACTGCTTATTTTATTGCACTCTTCAATCCTGCTAACTCACTACTTTGTGGTTGCTAAGCAACCCTAGCAAAATTGTGGCATGCACACTTAAAAAGACAGAGACACAAAAATGTGCTCGTTGATTTATTTATTGGAATGGAAATGATCCAGGTCCAAAATAAAATCTTTTCGATGTGATAGCTAGCACCAACTGGATAACTTTAACTTCATTGCAATCACAACAAGACAATTTTTTTTGAAAAGGTTAAAAGAAAAATATACTCCCTCACCTCAAATGAATATTTGCACAATCATTTTTGGTGAAGGTTGCTTATGAATATCTTAAGATATATTTTGGCTTTGAAAATCTCTGTGAAGAAGTTTTAAGTAGAGTAGAGCTCAGAGCCAGGGCATTTGTAGGACAATATGAGGTATGAATTATTGTAACTGTATTACCCAGTGAGCAAACTAACCCATCAAGCTATATAGGTTGTCACGAAATGTACTGAGGCATTCCGTTCCACTAAGGTGAGATAGGATGAAGGGCAGAAAGACAGAGTCTGAGTCCTAAAATCCTTGCTGCCTCAGGGTAATAGTAACTTATTTCACCATATTTATAGGTCACTAATGGTAACTGATCCAGAAGAAATGGTGGCATCAAATTGTCCTTGGCCTCTTGTCAAAAAGAAAGAAATCATAGATTATTACAGTCACAGACCAAAAAAATCCATAATCAACAACAACTCTGTTAGCATAAATACAGGAATAGTAAAAGTATGTAATTTATACCATTTATTTTTAACATTTTTCTAATGGAATTGTTTAGTGCATGCAGAGAATCTATTACATAGAGAAATATAAAGTATACTAGTAAAGTACTCCTCAAAATTACAAGAGACTAAAATTGCCATTTTCACTTTTGACTCTTGGTAGTGAACAGAATATTACAATGAATTGTCTCTCTCTTTCACCCTCTAATTCTCTTTTTTTGGCTAGATGGTTTTGTCAGGTGAAGTCAAAATATTGAGAAATAATTTCAGCTCTTTACTCGGTATCTCAGAGCTGCACATGTACATTTTTCTAGGATTTAATTTTTATCTTTTCACTCTGCTCCTGAGCTGCCCCTTTCCATGACAACTTGTGTTAAAGAAAAATTGCATTATTTAGTGATATTGCTCATGTCTGATTTGTTGAGACTTGTTATGTGACCAGAGATGATACTGTTCTAGATTTTTGTTTTCCTGTTTTGTCAACATACTAAAATCCATTCCATAACAAAGTATTTTTGTTTCAGCAAAAAATGGATTTGGAATTGGGCCAAAGCCCAAATTTTATTTTTGGTCCTCCCCCCCGCCATGATAACAAGCACTGAAGAGAAGCAATATAATGCAGTAAGGTAATTATTTTATTCCTAAAACACAAATTATTATTCCAGTCACTCAAATGTTATTTTGCTGAAATACTTGAAAATGGTACTACACCCAGGCATAATCCCTGCTGAGAATCCTCAGACATATGTATGTTGCTTTAAAGCAGTCACACATTGCCTGTTTTCATAACCTCTATGGTTAAGCCCCTTTAATCAAGCCTATATTGTTGTCTCATTCTCCATTTTAAATTGTTGAGTGTCACAAACATGGTGTGATAATCTTACTCATTGATTTGGAGCTTGAAAATTCATATGGAAATTATGTGATAACTTATGGCCACAGAATATATTAATAGGTCTTAGACTGTATCCGAGAACAATTTGTCTATTTCACTAATTGGTAACTGAATTGGTTAATTCTTTGACTATGTCAAACTATCAATCTTGATATGTTAATACAAAGAAATAATTTTTAAACTTTTTCCATTTATTTAGATTGATGTCTACATTATATTCTTTTAGTATCTTGCTTCATATATGAGTTTGATTCCTGAAAAATTATATCCAAATCAAATTTCAGAAAATTATATTACCTTAAACATAATAGAAAAATAATTTCTCAGCATAGCATGGCAAGTTATATCCCTTTTGTTTTTTAATTTTTCTAATCATTTCTTTTTGAAAGAGGTAGTTTATATTATAAAAATATTTGGGACTTTATTAAGCAAACCATATAATAAACTGAAATCTAAGCTTGAAAACCAATATATTAATTACCTAACAAAAGTCAACAATTGTTTTAATCCGACTCTTCCATCCAGAAACTCAGTTCAGGACAGACTTGTTAGCCCATGTAGCTTCAAATTCTGTTTATGATATTCAGACAGATGATATTTTCAGCCGACTCAAGTTTCTTGTTTTCTATTTACAAGGCAGTAAATGCTTTTAGTAACTGTTTAACTCAAACGAATGGCACCCATACATGGGTTGCCTAGGTTGTACTTACACATGCTTTATTGTCATGTGCTTACATAAATCTCCTTGTCTTTAGGAAGCACGCTTCCCTTGAGAAGCTTACCTGAAATGTCAGTTCAACCAGAGCATGAAGCTTTAGCCCAGTGAACAATTCAACAGCCCGAAGACGTGTGAGTACTGAGTTAAAGCTAACTCTCTTTTCTTGTTCCCAAGAAGTAGAAAGCAAAACCTGCTGATTAGCACCTACGTAGGTGTTGTTTTCAACTTTTAAACATAAATCAATTCATATTTTGTGTTTTTGTCCACAAAGGGAGAAATAAAAAGCAGAAGAAAGTGAGAGTACCACATTTTTAAAATTTAAATTATTCTGAAATAAGTACTTTATGACAAAAATTCACTAGTGTTCATATGTCCAAAAATATTATTGTGTCCAAATATCTGAAAAGTAACGTATCTGTAATGTGCTAATCGTTGAATCATAGCATAGTGTTAACGTCTTCACATCTGAGGAGAATCTAAATTTACAAGTTCTTAAATGTGCTATTGCTCTGCTTTATAAATAAGATTCACTAGTAGATATATTTATCATCATCTTACAGCTTAATTCTTAACAAGAAGTTAAATAAAAGTCAATCTCTCTGAACACTTCAATATACATTTAGGTGATTTATAAGGCACTCAACTATATAGGCTAGTCATCATATGTTCTACAAATTCTTGCTTTCTAACATTCTTTTCAAACCCCTTTTCAAGCATTGCTCCTCTGAGTATCAGCAGATAGTAAGATGTTCTGTTAGTTGTCTGGTTTTTTTCTTTACTATATACTGTAGTGTTGAGAGGGAAACCTTTAAATAAGGCTACAGCAGCCCCTAAATGGCATGTTTGTTTCCTACAAGCCCTATGGAATAATTTTAGAATGTAAGCATGCAATCATCACAAAAATCTCAAACCAAAAAAAAATCACTTTCAAAGTGGTATACTTGATGTCACTGTCCTGAAAGTAGGATCCTTGCTTTTAATTACGATCTTATGATCATTGACTACTTCCACAATTTCTTATCTGTGGGTGATTTAAGAGATGACTGAATGTCACTGAGTGACAAAAACAAAAATTGTTTCTATACCACATAGTTTGCAATAAATTCTCCATGTGCACTGCATTAGGTTGTTCTTGCATTGTTATGAAGAAGTACTTGAGACTGGGCAATTTACAAAGAAAAGAAGTTTAATTGGCTCAGGTTCTGCGGGCTGTATAAGAATGGCACCGACATTACTCAGCTCCTGGGGAGGCCTCAGGGAGCTTTTACTCATGGTTGAAGGCAAAAAGGAACCTGACACATCACATAGCAAAAGCAGGAGCAAGAGAGAGAGTGGTGGGGGAGGTGCCACACACTTTTAAATGAGCTAGATCTCATTTAGCACCAAGGGGAAGGTCCAAGCCATGCATGAGGGATCCACCCCCATAATTCAAACACCTCACACCAGGCCTCACCTCCAACCTCCAACGCTGGCTGGGGATGACATTTCAACATGAGATTTGGACAGGGATGAATATTCAAATTATACAAAAACCTTGCCACCAAATTAAGCTTTGTATCAACTTAAATAGTTAAAATCCTCTATATTGGTAACATTGCCTTGAGTGGTTTAAGCACAAGATTGTTCCTTTAACGAAATTAAGACTGTGTGTGGAACACGTTTGTAAAACTATTTTATTGGGCTATTTATTGAAATATATTTTTATTGAATACGAAAGTGTTCTGTGTGTTCCGACATATTCACCTTTGGGTGTATTGAATGCAACAAATACTTATAGTAAAAGAAAAAATGTCTCTCCCTAGGCTGTCATTGTCATTAGATCTTCCAGACAATTTTCTGTCATAGATTCACTACTAGTTATTAAGGAATTAAAATTTAGACTATGAAAATTAAGGTCAAATAAATAATAATGAAGGATTAGTGACAGCATCTTATGTATAGGTTTTCTGACATGGTCTTAATTGTACATATGTGTATGACTATATACAATATTTCTTTTGCTGAGGTGTTTTAAAAATAGCACTTTAAAAGTTATATCGGGAGAATCTGCTCCCGATGGTTACGTGAGTTCTTTTCTATTTCCTAAGAGTCTCGGCTGGGTTGAGAAATAAAGGTAAAGAGCACAAGAGAGAGAAATTTAAAGCTGGGTGTCCGGGGTAGACATCACATGTCTGCAGGATCCCTGATGTTCCTCGAGCTGTAAAACCAGCAAGTTTTTAGTAGCGATTTTCAAAAGGGGAGGGAGTGCACGAATAGGGTGTGGGTCACAGAGATCACATACTTCACCAGGTAATAAAATATCATAAAGCAAATGGAGGCAGGGCGAGATCACAGGACCACCGGATGGGGCAAAGTTAAAATTGCTAATGAAGTTTCAGGCACGCATTGTCATTGATAACATCTTATCAGGAAACAGGGTTTGAGGGCAGATAACCTGTCTGACCAAAATTTATCAGGCAGGAATTTCCTCATCCTAATAAGCCTGGGAGCCCTACCAGAGACCGGGGCTTATTTCATCCCTTCCGTTTCGACCATAAAAGATAGCATGCTTCTAAGGGGGCCGTTCATAGGCCTGCCCTCAGGGCATATTCTCTTTCTCAGGGATGTTCCTTGCTGAGAAAGAGAATTCAGTGATATTTCTCCCATTTGCTTTTGAAAGAGGAGAAATATGGCTCTGTTCCATCTGGCTCACTGTTGGCCAGTTCAAAGTTACCTCCCTTGTTCCCTGAACATTGCTGTTATCCTGTTCTTTTTTTTAAAGATGCCCAGATTTCATATTGTTCAAACACACATGTTCTACAAACAATTTGTGCAGTTGACACAATCATCACAGGGTCCTGAGGCAACATTCATCCTCCTCAGTTTACGAAGAAGATGACGGGATTAAGAGATTAAAGTAAAGACAGGCATAGGAAATCACAAGGATATTGATTGGGGAAGTGATAAGTGTCCATGAAATCTTCACAATTTATATTCAGAGATTATAGTAAAGACAGGCGTAAGAAATTATACAAGTATTAATTTGGGGAACTAATAAATGTCCATGAAATCTTCACAATTTATGTTCTTCTGCTGTGGCTTCAGTCGGTCCCTCCATTCAGGGTCCCTGACTTCCTGCGACAAGTTTTACTTTAAAAATGTATTATTCTCCTTTGGAAGATTGCAGGAAATTATTTTTTGTTATTACATATCTTCCTTTCCTATATGAGTTTTCTATAAGAAATTACTATATGAACAAATAAATATTCTTTTTTGTTTTTTGAGACTGAGTCTTGCTCTGTCACCCAGGCTGGAGTGCAGTGGCACAATCTCAGCTCACTGCAACCTCTGTCTCCTGGGTTCAAGCAAGTGTCCTGTCCCAGCCTCCCAAGTAGCTGGGAATATAGGCATACACCACCATACTGGGCTAATTTTTGTGTGTGTTTTTTTTTAGTAGAGACAGAGTGTTTAGAGAGATTAACTCTATCTCTCTTAGAGATTAATCTTAGATAAATTAAGTCTATCTCTCTACTGTCTCTACTTAAAAAACAAAACCTGCCATGTTGGCCAGGCTGGTCTTGAACTCCTGACTGCGGGTGATCCACTTGCCTCGGCCTCCCAAAGTGCTGGGATTACAGGCATGAGCCACCGTGCCCGTCCATACATATTCTTAAAGAAGTCAGTGTGGTAGACATTGAACTTCTATACTACCATAACAAAAAGACAGATGACCAAAGATTTTATATCTCCTGAAAGAACACAATAAAGCTGTTTGGACGAACAGAGGCAAGATGGCGCATTTCCGGGTTCTTCACCACCAACTTTTTCGCGCGAAAATGCAGCCAGCACCGGGAAGGTGCAGATCAACCGGGCATGCGCCAGATGACGTCAATCCGAAGAGACCAAGATTTACCTGGTCGCACCTGCGGAACGCCCCCCGACACGCCCGTGTCCCGCCTATTGCCCTCCCACTCCTAGAAAAGCCACTCTGGGCCAGCGGGCCACGTGACCTTCCTCAGTCCCCTCCTCCTCTCGGGATGTCGGGACTGTATCAGGAACCCCGCCCGAGAGCCCCACCGGGGTACTCTGTTGGCCTCCTTTGCTGGAGGCTGACAGACCTCTCCCTACCCACCTTCTTCCCCTGCTAGGTGACCAAAAATAAATTTGCAGTTTTGCTCCTACCCTTGCCTACTCACTGGTTCTTTTGTGCCCGCTCTGGTGGTCTTAGAAAAACAAATCAAAAGCTATGAAGTAGTTTTGCCAAATAAATTCAACATAACTGGAAACCAGCCTCTAGATCCAATTTTCAACACAAAAGACAGAGAAGCATCTTAAACTATCCCATGAGGATGCAATAGACCCAAGAATTTGGGAAAGTCCAAGGTCAAAATCAACTGGATTTATTCAATAAGTTAAGTATAAGAAAAAAATTAAAGTTGAAGTAACCTATACATTAAAAGATACTCTAAAGACTTAGCCATTCCCCCTAAAATAACAAGAACTATTTCCTGATTAAATAGGTACAGTTGGATTTTTCCCTCCCTGTCTCTGCCTTACCTTCCTCTCCCTTTTTCTGTTCTCACTGCTTCACTCAGTTTATTTTTTTCATTTCCAAGTGGAAGGGTAATGGCCTGCCAGGATACAAGGATCACAGCAGTGCTTCATTCTGTGTTATCAATTCTGCATTACCACTATCTTCTTCACCTCTGAGGACTCTGTAACACAGAAGAAAACCCAGGAAATACATTTCCAAGAATGTCCCTTGTTGTATAGTATATGGGTGTTAACTTTGGAATGAGAGATACTCAAACAAAATTTGGAAGGTGGGAGAGAAGGAGCACAGATGAACACAATAAGACATATCAGCACACTGATTTGCTACTTTACTGCAACAGACTGCAGCAATTGGTGGGAAATTCCTAGAGACTATCCCTAATTCTGGAAGAGCTGCAGTTCCACAGTGGAAAAAGACAGTGGTGGTTTCTCCAACCTTAACTCCTCAGCTCTTCCAATAAGTGTAAACTCCTAGTTCTCCATATCAAAAGCCCATAACAACAAGAAAACTGAGAATGGATTCTGTTTTCTGAATAACTTTAATAACATAACACCCTAGGACTCTGTGATCAGAGACAAAAGAAATACCTACTTGTTCCACTTTTAAAATCCTGAACAAGGATTCTGGCCTAGTTTGAGCTAAATATCCATCTTTGTACTAATCACTGTAATCAGAAAGCTAGATTACTGTATTATCTTAGCTTGTATAATTGCCCCACTCTGTGACTGGCACAGGGGTTAGATAGAATGGCGCCAATTCTTAAGAGAAGCCATACTTTTTGTTGTTGTTGTTGTTGTTGAGGCGGAGTCTCGCTCTATCACCCAGGCTGGAGTGCAGTGTCCGGATCTCAGCTCACTGCAAGCTCCGCCTCCCGGGTTCCCGCCATTCTCCTGCCTCAGCCTCCTGAGTAGCTGGGACTACAGGCGCCCACCACCTCGCCCGGCTAGATTTTTGTATTTTTTTAGTAGAGACGGGGTTTCACCGTGTTAACCAGGATGGTCTCGATCTCCTGACCTCGTGATCCGCCCGTCTCGGCCTCCCAAAGTGCTGGGATTACAGGCTTGAGCCACCGTGCCCGGCCGAGAAGCCATACTTAAATCGAGCGTAAAGCATGTCCCTAAAAGAGGAATGGAGGTCTCAGAAAAACAGAAGAAGAGGTATTGGGTAGATCCACAAACAGATTGCCACTATGTACTTCATCATTGGAGCCGCTTCCCCTTCCATTTAGACACATGGTGTTCTGAAGACAGCTCAAACTAGATGTGATGGAGATTTGTCTTATAGCTAAAGGTGGCCCTAGCCAAAGGAGAGTCAAAAGGAAACAATAGAAAATTCTAGACCAAATATGTGGAACTTGGCACCTAATAAGACAGGCAAGCCAAAGCATTAAGTGAGAAGGTAAATTCGGATCCAGAAAAAATATGATCATTCAACTTAAACTGACCATCTAATTGAAATATTACCCTCATTACAATTTATGTTTTTATTCTGCCTTCTATTTATTCTTATACTTGTATAACTATCTTTATTTATTCATATGTCTTCCTACAAGAATTCAAGTTGCATGAGGTCAGGGACATGGTCAGTTTCATTCACAAATCTGTCCTCAATCCCTGGAAGAGTGCTTGACTCAAGTGGGTGCTCAATAAATACTTAATAAATTATGGTATGATGGGTGCAAGTTGGGTTGGGACAAGTTATTCTACGAAAAATTCACTGACGCTCTGCTATCGTGTGGTGTAACCTGCATCCCAGAAGTGGGGACTTTGCCTTTGCTGGATAGTGGTTACAGGTATTAAATATATAATTATAAACAAGCAGGCACTGTCCTCAAGGAGCTTGCAGCCTAGTGCAACTAGACACAGAGGCAGGTAATACACTATAGTCACATAAGTCCTACAAAAGTGGTGTAGAATTGCCTTGGAAGCATTAGAGCTGGTAGTGCCTGGCGGGAGGGACAGGAGACCTCATTTAATGAAGAAGAGACAGCAGAACTAAGAAGTTACAAAGGACAGCCTCAGTCCACTAATTCTTGTCCACATCCAACAAACCTTGATTTCTAAATGATAGTAAAAGTCTTAACCCAAAGAAAATACTCCTCAGTTAGTTACATTATTCGTTTATCCTTAACTCAAAGGTTATCATAGTGTAGTAAGTAAATCAATAGCTGCATTTCTGAAACATGTTATTTGTATTATTTTTTCTCTTTTTATAGTGCCCCTTTCCTAATAGAGAAAAAGTAAATACTTTTCTTTAACGATTAATTAATAAGGTAGGGGCCGAGCACAGTGGCTCATGCCTGCAATCCCAGCACTTTGGGAGGTGGAGGCAGGAGGATCACTTGAGCCCAAGAGACCAGCCCAGGAAACAAAGTGAGACCCTGTCTCTACAAAAAATAAAAAAATTAGCTGGGTGTGGTGGTGCACGCCTGAAGTCCCAGCTGTTCAGGAGGCTGACTTCAGAGGATGGCTTAAGCCCAGGAGGCAGAGGTTGCAGTGAGCTGAGATAGCACCACTGCACTTCGGCCTGGGTGACAGATTGAGATCTTGACTCAAAAATAAATAAATAAATAAATACATACATACATACATACATACATACACACACACACACATGTGAATATATAATAAATATATATATAATATGTATATAAATATATATATCCCACACATATGTGTGTATATATAATAAATATAATGTGTATATATGTAATAAATATATGTGTGTATATATAATAAATATATATAATGAGGTAGGGGCTCATTGGGAATGACTGAAGAGCATTTCTACATGCTTTACATTTATATAGCAGATGGCATTTCCACATAGAAGCTCCAGAAAATGTTAATTCAGCACCAAAATTAGCTGAGAAAAATTAGCTGCTAAATGAGAGAGACCAATTCCCTGAGAGTTTACCGGGTGATGTTTACTCACAGGTTTTTTAATTATTTTGGGAATTAATAGCTAGTTCTGGGCCTTGTGACTTTTCCTTTGGGTGTGACTGCGAAAGCTAAGAATAAACATTTTTAAAGTACAAACCTTAAACACTCAGCAGACTTTTGTTGTTGTATTTATTTTGTTTGGTCCATTTGATCTTTAAAAAGATTTGAGTGACTATAAATCAAGTTCTTCGGCATCCTGTACCCACAATCTTTCTTTCTTCTGTCTCTCCCTCCTTTCTTCTTTTCTACCTCTTCGCTCTCATTTTTTTTTTTTTTTTTTTTTGAGACGGAGCTTCACTCTTGTTGCCCAGGCTACAGTGCAATGGCACTATCTCAGTTCACCGCAACCTCCACCTCCTGGCTTCAAGCAATTCTTCTGCCTCACCCTCCTGAGTAGCTGCGATTACAGGCATGTGCCACCATGCCTGACTAATTTTGTATTTTTAGTAGAGATGGGGTTTCTCCACGTTGGTCAGGCTGGTCTTGAACTCCCAACCTCAGGTGATCTGCCCACCTCGGCTTCCCAAAGTGCTGGGATTACAGGTGTGAGCCACAGCCCCTGGTCCTACCTCTTCCCTCTCTTTTCTCTTCTTTATTCTCTTCTTTTTTCTCTTCCATCTTCTCTCTCTATATTTATTGGTCTGTCATTCTTTCTATATCCTTAGCTTTTAAAAATTTAGTTGAATTTCTAATTGTAAAAATAATTAATTTACTAATAGACATTAAATAGTGAAACCTCACCAAGCAGATATAGATACATCATTTTGCCAACTCTCTTAACATCCAAAGTAATTTTCTGATTCTTGAGTCATCTCATTGAGATGATTGTCAATCTTTAAGCACTGATTAATCAGTAATCATTTTAGATTACTCCTTATTACACTTCATTTATCTTGAATACTTTTATCCTGTTTTTTAAAATTTCACAACTCTGTCTTCTACCTTTAATAACACTGACTGCAGATTATCCACAACTTAACTTTTTTATACTCTTAAACATATACACTTAACTTGTTATTATAATCATTTAATCATTCAAAATTATAGTGAACTGGGTGCCGCTTAAAGAATGTAGCCATTCCCCATTCCACAACCCTATACATGACATAAATTTAAATATTGGAATAAGTAAATGTGGGCATAAATATAAGGAAAGGAAGAAAAGGATACAACCACACAGAGTATATCATATTCACTTGTGATCTTTGGGGATTTTATGACTGAAACTTATATAAGCTTAATGAAACTAATTTGAGAGTGGTTTGAAGGGACATTACTTTTTGGGCACTAAAGGTACAGTTATGTACCACTTGGCAATGTTTCCATCAATGACAGGCCATATATACAACTGTGGTCCTATAAGATTAAAATGGAGCTGAAAAGTTCCTATCTCCTAGTGATGCAGCAGCCATTGCAATGTCATAGCACAACACATTACTCATATGTTTGTGGGGATGCTTGTGTAAGCAAACCTACTGCACTGCTAGTTGTATAAAAGCATAGCACATATAACTATGTACAGTACATAATACTAGGTGTATTAGTCTGTTCTAATGCTTCTAATAAAAACATACCCAAGACTGGGTAATTTATAAAGCAAGCAAATTTAATTGACTCACAGTTTCTCATGGGTGGGGAGGCCTCAGGAAACTTACAATCATGGCGGAAGGCATCCCTTCACAGGGTGGCAGGAGAAAGAATCAGAAAATAACAGTCAAGCCAAGGGAGAAGCCCCTTATAAAACCATCAGATCTCGTAAGAACTCACTATCACGAGAACAGTATGGAGGAAACTGACCCATGATCCAATTATCTCCACCTGGTCCTACCCTTGACACGTGGGGATTATTACAATCCGAGATGAGATTTTGGGTAGGTCACAGCCACACCATATCACTTGATGATAATAAATGACTATGTTACTGGTTTATGTATTTACTATACTACACATCTCATCATTATTTTAGAGTAGACATCTTCTACTTTTTTTTAAGTTAATTTTAAAACATCCTCAGGAGGGTGTTTCAGGGATATTCTAGAAGAAGGCATTGTTATCATAGGAGATGACAGCTCTATGCATGTTATTGCCCCTGAGGACCTTCCAGCGAGACAAGGTAAGGAGGTGGAAGACAGCAATATTGATGATCCTGACCCGGTGTAGGCCTATGCTAACGTGTTTGTCCTCCCTCTGTTGCCCAGGACAGAATACAGTGTCATAATCATAGCTCATTACAGGCTCAAATTCTTGAACTCAAGTGATACTCCCAATGCCTCAGCCTTTCAAGAAGCTGGGTTAGGTTTCTTATTACAAAAAGATGGAGTTCTGCTATGTTGTCCAGACTAAACTTGAATTCCTGACCTCAAGCAATACTCCTGCCTAAGCCTTTGGAGTAGCTGTGACTACAGGCACATGCCACTGTGCCAGCTATTGTGTCTTAGCTTTTTAAAATAGTTTAAAAAGTAAAAAAATAAAATAAAATTTAAAAAATAAAATTGCTTATAGAGTAAGATTATAAAAAAAATCTGTACAACTGTACAGTGTGTTTTGTGTTTGAGCTGTGTTATAATCAAAGAGTAAAAACATTGCAAAAATTAAAAGTTTATAAAGTAAAATGTTACAGTGGGCTAAGGTTAATTTATTATTGAGGAAGGGAAAAGCATTATGAATTTATCATAGTCTAGGTGTACATTATATAAAATGTCTAGAGTAGTAAACAGTCATGTCCTAGGCCTTCACATTCACTTACCATCCACTCACTGACCCAGAATAACTTCCAGTCCTGGGAAGTCCCCTATACAAGTCTACTTTTTTTTAATCTTTTATACCATATTTTTACTGTACCGTTTTTATGCTTAGATAGTTTAGATATGCAAATACTCATCATTGTATTATAATTGCCTACAGTATTCAGTACAATAACATGCTGTACAGGTTTGTAGCCAAGAGCAGTAAGCTATGCCATATAGCCTATGTAGGTAGTAGGTTATACCATCTAGGTTTGTGCAAGTACAGTCAATGCTTTTCAAACAATGACAAAATCACCTGATAACACATTTCTCAGAAACTATCTCCTTTGTTAGACAACCTATGATTCTACCCTTTATAGTGCCGTAATTGTCTGCTGGTGGAATGAAATAAATACAAAATTGATAAAAGCACAGGGGAGAAGAATGAGCACCGGTAATATAAGAACTAGGCTAGGTAATCTTTGAATCACTCTAGCTCTGAGCTCCAGCAATTCTATGTTCAATATTTCCCAAAAACAGAAGGCTGGTTTCCTACAAAGATGTTCTTAACAAAACACAGTCATCAGGCCCCTGAAATTTTACACCACTATTTGTCAGTTTTGCTGGGAAAATAGAGAAAAGGCTGGAAATAAAATAATAACACCATCACCTAGTGTGCAAAAAAGGAATAATGGCTGGAGTATATTTCGTGTACAGGCATACCTCATTTTATTGCACTTCGCTTTATTACACTTGGCAGATATTGCACTTTTTACACTTTTAAGGTTTGTGGCTACCCTGCATCAAGCAAGTCTATCAGCTCCACTTTTTCAGCAGCATGTACTCACTTCATGTCTCTGTGTCACATTTTGGTAATTCTCAAAATATTTCAAATTTTTGTATTGCTATTATATATGTTATGGTATATCTGGTTTATGTATTTACTATACTATACATCTCATCATTATTTTAGAGTAGACACCTTCTACTTTTTTTTAAATTCATCTTAAAACATCCTCGGGCGGGTCTTTCAGGGATATTGCAGAAGAAGGCATTGTTATCATAGGAGATGACAGCTCTGTGCAAGTTATTGCCCCTGAAGACCTTCCAGTGAGACAAGAAAAGGAGGTGGAAGACAGTGATATTGATGATCCCGATCCAGTGTAGGCTGATCACTGATCTGTGTGTGATCAGTGATCTTTTAGGTTACTATTGTAATTGTTTTGGAGTGCCAGGAACTATTCCCATATACAGTGGCAAATTTAACTGGTAAATGTGTTATGACTGCTTCACCTACTGGCTATTACCCCATGTAGATCCCTATCCATGGGCCTTCCTATTCCCTGAGACATAAGAATATTGAAATAAGGAAAATTAATAATCATACAATGGCCTTTAAGTGTTCAAGTGAAAAAAAGGGTGGCATGTCTCTCATTTGTATACCAAAAACTTAGTGATAAATAATCAAAGTAAGTGATTAATGCTTGTTGAAAGCTGAAACAGGCTAAAAAGTAGGCCTATTGTGCCAAACAATTAGCCAAGTTGTGAATGCAAAGGAAAAGTTTTTGAAGGAAATTGTAAGTGCTACTCCAGTGAATGTATTAATGATAACAAATCTGATATTGTTTGACTGTGTCCCCATGCAAATCTCATCTTAAATTTTAGCTTCCATAATCCCCACATGTCATGGGAGGGACCTGGTGGGAGGTAATTGAATCATGGGAGCAGGTTTTCCCATGCTGTTCACATGATAATGAATAAGTCTCATGAGGTCTGATGGTTTTATTAAGGGCAGTTCTCCTGTACATGATCTCTTGCCTGCCACCAGGTAAGACGTGCCTCTGCTCCTCCATCACCTTCCACCATGATTGTGAGGCTTCCCCAGCCATGTGGAACTCTGAGTCTGTTAAACTTTTTTTCTTTATGAATTACCCAGTCTCAGGTATTTCTTCATAATAGTATGAAAATGGACTAATACAGTAAATTGGTACTGGTAGAGTGGGGTGCTGCTATAAAGATACCAGAAAATATGGAAGCATCCTTGGAAAAGGGTAACAGGCAGAGGCTGAAACAGTTTGAAGGACTCAGAAGAAGACAGGAAAATGTGGGGAAGTTTGGAACTTCCTAGAGACTTGGAGGACTCAGAAGACAGGAAGAAGTGGGAAAGTTTGGAACTTCTTAGAGACTTCTGAATGACTTTGACCAATATCTTAATAGTGATATGGACAATAAAATCCAGGCCGAGGTGGTCTGAGATGGAGATGAGGAACTCATTGGGAACTAGAGCAAAAGTGACTCTTCTTATGCTTTAGCAAAGAGACTGGCAGCATTTTGCCCCTGCCCTAGAGATCTGTGGAACTTTGAACTTGAGAGAGATGATTTAGGGTATCTAGCAGAAGAAATTTCTAAGCAGCAAAGCATTCAATATGTGACTTGGGTGTTCTTAAAAGCATTCAGTTTTATTCACTTACAAAGATATGGTTTGGAATGGAACTTATATTTAAAAGGGAAGCAGAGCATAAAAGTTTGGAAAATTTATAGCTTGATGATGTGATAGAAAACAAAACAAAACAAAAAAAAATTTTCTGAGAAGAAATTGAAGCCTGCTGCAGAAATTTGTGTGAGTAACACAGAGTCAAATGTTAATCACCAAGAAAATGGGGAAAATGTTTCCAGGGCATATTAGAGACCTTCCTTGCAGACCCTATCATGGGACCAGAGGCCTTGGAGAGAAAAACAGTTTTGTGGGCCCATTCCAGGGACCCCTGCTCTGTGCAGCTCAGGGACTTGGGGGGCCCTTTGTACCGCTGCTCCAGTCGGTGGCTAAAAGGAATCAAGATACAACTCAAGCCATGGCTTTAGAGGGTTCAAGACCCAAGACTTGGCAACTTCCACACAGTGTTGAGCCTGCAGATATGCAGAAATCAAGAATTGAGGTTTGGGAACCTCTGTCTAGATTTCAGAGAATGTATGGAAACACCTGGATGTCCAAATAGAGGCATGCTGCAGGGGTGGAGCCCTCATGGAGAACCTCTGTTAGGGCAATGTGGAAAGGAAATGTGGTGTACAGGCACTCACACAGAGTCCTCACTAGGGCACTGCCTAGTGGTGCTGTGAGAAGAGGGCCACCATCCTCCAGACCCCAGAATGGTAGATCCAACAAAACCTTGTGCCATGCACATAGAAAAGTCACGGGCACTCAATGCCAGCCCATGAAAGCAGCCAGGAGGGGGGCTATACCCTGCAAAGCCACAGAGTTGGAGCTGCCCACCATGGTGGGCATGGGAACTCACTTCTTGCATCAGTGCGACATATATATGAGACATGGAGTCAAAGGAGACAATTTTGGAGCTTTAAGTTTGATTGCCCTGCTGGCTTTTAGACTTGCATGGGGCTTATAGCCCCTTTGTTTTGGCCAATTTCTCCAATCTGGAATGAGCGTATTTACCCAATGCCTACACCTCCATTGTATCTGGGAAGCAACTAAATTGCTTTTGATTTTACAGGCTTGTAGGCAGAAGGGACTTGCCTTGTCTCAGATAAGACTTTGGATTGTGGACTTTTGACTTACTGCTAAAATGAGTTAAGACTTTGGTGGACTGTTGGGAATGCATGATTTGTTTGAAATGTGAGGGCATGAGATTTGGGAGAGGCAGAGGTGGAATTATATGGTTTGGCTGTGTCCCCACCCAAATCTCATCTTGAACTGTAGCTCCCATAATCTTCACATGTCATGGGAGAGACGCAGTGGAAAGTAATTGAATCATGGGGATTTATTTTCCTATGCTGTTCTCATGATAGTGAATAAGTCTCACAGAATCTGATGGTTTTATAAAGGGCACTTCTCCTGACCATGTTCTCTTTCCTGCTGCCAGTAAGATGTGCCTTTGCCCCTCCTTTGCCTTCTGCCATAATTGTGAGGCCTCCCAAGGCATGTGGAACTGTGAGTCCACTACACCATTTTCTCTTTATAAATTACCAGTCTTGGGTATTTCTTCATAGTAATAAGACAATAGACTAATACAAAAGTAATACAGTATTACTGCTGGTATGGGGACAGTTTTAGTGGTCTAGACAGAAAATAAAATTAGCCACAACATTTTGTTAAGTCAAAACCAAATCCAGACCCAGACCCTAACTTTCTTCAATTCTGTGATGTCTAACAGAGATGAGGAAGTTACAAAAGAAAGGTCTGAAGCTAGCATAGCTTGATTTGTGAAGTTTAAAAAAAAGAAGCTGTCTCTATAACATAGAAGTGCAAAGTGAAGCAATAAGTGCTAATGTAGAATATAAATCACAAACTTTCCACAAGATGCAGCTAAGACAATTGATGAAGGTCAATTGATGAAGGTGACACATAACAGCAGATTTTTCAATGCAGACAAAACAATCTTCTCTTAAAATAAGATGGCATCTAGGACTTGCATAGGTAGAGAAGAGAAATCAATGCCTGGCTTCAAAGCTTCAAAGGACAAGCTGCCCCTCTTGTTAGGGGCCAATGCAATTGGTGACTTTAAGTTGAAGCCAGTGGTCATTTATCTTCTGAAAATCCTAGGGTCCCTCAGAACTATGCTAAATCAACTCTGCCTGTGCTCTATAAATGGAATAACAAAGCTATGGCTTACTGAATTTTTTAAGCCCTGTTGAGACCTACTGCTCAGAAAGAAAAATTTCTTTCTTTCTTTTTTTTTTTTTTTTTTTTTTTTGAGACAGAATTTCGCTCTGTCGCCCGGGCTGGAGTGCAGTGGCCGGTTCTCAGCTCACTGCAAGCTCCACCTCCCGGGTTTATGCCATTCTCCTGCCTCAGTCTCCGAGTAGCTGGGACTACAGGCGCCCGCCACCTCGCCCGGCTAGTTTTTTGTATTTTTTAGTAAAGACGGGGTTTCACCGTGTTAGCCAGGATGGTCTCGATGGCCTGACCTCGTGATCCGCCCGTCTCGGCCTCCCAAAGTGCTGGGATTACAGGCTTGAGCCACCGCGCCCAGCCGAAAAGTTTCTTTCAAGATATTACTGCGCATTGGCAATGTATCTAGTCACACAAGAGCTCTGATGGAGATATACAAGGAAGTTAATGTTGTTTTCACGCCTGCTAATATGACATCCATTCTGCAGCCCATGGATCAAAGGATACTTTCAACTTTCAAGTCTTATTTAACAAATACATTTTGTAAAGCTATAGCTACCATAAACAGTGCTTCCTATGATGGATATGAGCAAAGTAAATTTAAAATCTTCTAGAAAGTATTCACCATTCTAGCTGCCATTAAGAACATTTGTGATTCATAGGAAGAGGTCAAAATATTAACATTAACATGCATCTGGAAAAAGTTGGTCCCAAATCCCATGAAAGATTTTGAGGAGTTTAAGACTTTGGTGGAAGAAGTAACTACAGTTGTTGTAGAAATGGCAAGAAAACTGGAGTTAAAAACAGAGTCTGAAGATGCGATTTAATTTGTTGTAATCTCAGGATAAAACTTTAACAAATGAGGAGTTGCTTCTTATAGATGAGTGAAGAAAGTGGTTTATTAAGATGAAAACTACTCCTGGTGAAGATGCTGTGAACATTGTTGAAATTTCAATTAAAGTTTTAGAATATTACATAAAATTAGTTACTAAATACAGACAGGGTTGAAAGGTTTGACTCCTATTTTGAAACTTCTACTGTAGGGGTAAAATGTTATCAAACAGTATCACGCATTACAGAGAAATCATTCATTAAAGGAACAGTTAATTGATGCAGCAAACTTCATTATCTTATTGTAAGAAATTGCCACAGCCACCCAAACCTTCAGTAACCATCACCTAATCAATCAGCAGCCATCAACATTCAGGCAAGACCTTCCACCAGCAAAAACATTAGGACTCACTAAAGGCTCAGATGCTTGTTAGCATTTTCAGCAACGAAGCATTTTTAAATTAAAGTGTATACATTTTTGTCTTTAGACATAATGCTATTACACACTTAATAGACTGCAGTATTATGCAAACATAACTTTTATATGTCCAGGAAACTAAAAAAATTCATGTCTCATCTGATGGAGATATTTGCTTAATGCAGTGGTCTGGAACCAAACCTACAATATCTCTGCAGAATGCCTGTATATCCTTAAAAGACCTTTTTGTAATTGCGTGTCCTTTGCCTACTTTGGGATTAGCAGAAAAAAAATCCTAAGAAATAGCTAGGTGTGTTATAGACCTGAAGAGGTCAAAATCCCTGATTTATCCAATGTTAAAAGGTTGATTTGACTAAAATATTGTTATTTAATTGGTTGACTTTGCATTATATTAGATCTAGATGTGGCCAAATATGTTGCTATACAAAAAAGGACTCTGTGAGAATCCATACAACTGTTATTCATCACCAAGACAGATTACTAAGGCTGTAGGTACGGAGTTAGTGATGCTCGTGACTGAGGAGAAAGAGGAAAGGGATTCAATGACCAGTTCTCATGAAGAATTCTGTTTGCACAGTGTAGATGCTGATTGCGGTCACTTACACTCATCCCCTGGCCTTGTCATTTTATCTCCTTTTAGCATTCACGTTTCCTTAGTCCTAAGGTTTTTCAATTACCTCCTAGTTCTAATTCTTTCACCCCTGGCTAACTTTCTTATTCTTGCTCACCTGTTAACAGCTGTGGCATCTCATCGGCAACACTGTGGGTTTGGATCCTGCTGGAGCCAGAAAGCCCCTTCCATGGCAAGACCTTCCATCTGCTAGGTGCCTGTTTGCATAAGATTTTAAAAACCCATTTATTTAAATAATACTTCCAGCTTTCACAAGTTTCTTTGCTTCAAAGAGAGATATTTAATGCAACCTCTGGCTTCCAGATTCTTCATACACCTGGATATATTTATTGCTATTCTAACTCTTCACTCCTAGCATTGCCTTAAGTACTTCAGGGAAAACAAACAAACAAACAAACAAACAAACAACCACTTTTGTTCTTGTCTAAAACGGTTTAAATATTAAGCTCTTCAAAATATATTGTTCATTTTAGTTAGTAACAATCTACCTAACAAATAGTTGAGATAGTAACCTCTCAAATTAATTCAACCCTGCTTGTAGGTGAATTCTATGTAAATCAAGCAAAACTTAAGTGTGAGTGATGTTTCAATGACAGTGTTTTTGGTGGCTGCACACATACTTGGTCAAAGTGGAATTATCTTCTTCAAATGTCTTTAAATAAATGAATTGAATAAATGTATCTAAATGAAAACATTACTAAAGAGGGCTGACCTAGCAAAAAGTTTATATGTAAAGTATCTCAACAGTGGCAACTACTTGAAGACTGCTCCAAAGATACCTAGAAATAGAGCATCTTTAAGTATTTGAAGGCCTACAGTCTGCCTTGCCCAAACTCAAGTAGTCTCAGCAGATTCTCTTTCCAAAGTTTTTCAACAACCCCGCTGCCTTCTCCTCTTTTGCTTTTTTTTCTTTTAACTGTAAGTTCCGGAATACATGTGCAGAATGTGCAGGTTTGTTACATATGTATACATGTGCCCTGGTGGTTCGCTGTACCCATCAACCCATCATCTAGGCTTTAAGCCCTGCACGCATTAGGTATTTGTCCTAATGCTCTCCCTCCCCTTGATCCCCACCCCCTGACAGACCCCCAGTCTGTGAGGTTCCCTCCTGTGTCCATGTGTTCTCATTGTACAACTCCCACTTATGAGTGAGAACATGTGGTGTTTGGTTTTCTGTTCCTGTGTTAGTTTGCTGAGAATGATGGTCTCCAGCTCCATCCATGTCTCTGCAAAGGACATGAACTCATTGTTTTTTATGGCTGCATAGTATTCCATGGTGTATATGTGACACATTTTCTTTATCCAGTCTATCACTGATGGGCATTTGGGTTGGTTCCAAGTCTTTGCTATTGTAAATAGTGCTGCAATAAACATACATGTGCATATATCTTTATAGCAGAACAATTTATAATCCTTTGGGTATATACCCAATAATGGGATTGTTGGGTCAAATGGTATTTCTGGTTCCAGATCCTTGAGGAATTGCAACACTGTCTTCCACATGGTTGAACTAATTTACACTCTCATCAACAGTGTAAAAGTGTTCTTATTTCTCCACATCCTCTCCAGAATCTGTTGTTTCCTGACTTTTTAATGATCGCCATTCTAACTGGCATGAGATTTCATTGTGATTGAAACTGGCATGAATTTCATTGTGATTTTGATTTGTGTTTGTCTTTTTGCTTTTAACTCTGACTCTTCTAACTACCCCTACCTCCTACTACCATACTCAACAGTGGTATTTCCAGACCAAGCTTTCCAGAAGCATAATGTAGGACTTAGAATATTTCTGGCATTCTGCTAGCATGTAATTTTCACTTTTAGTGATATATATTCCTTCACATTTTAGAGTATATTGAATGTATACATATGCCTCCTATATTGTTTTTATGCATGCTGGCAAAATTGCTAACTATGCATAGCAAGATTACAACTTATTGTAGAATACAGATTGTTCATATTTGTGTCAGTTATAAGAACTAAGTGAAAATCCTTTTATCAATAAGAAATAAATTTAATTCATTTTCCAGTCAGAAAACTTTATCTGAGAGCTATATTATAAAAGCAGTGCCAGTGATTAACTACCCGCAATGATCTTCTCTTCCATGTGGCAGCATGTAAGCATTAGGGAGAGAATGAATTTCTCAGTTATAGGATGTATTTGTAAAAAAGGAAAAGATGTAAAAGATACAAGAAGAGCAAAGTCTTCTTCTCTTTAATAGCTGTTTCCTACTTATAGGGGCAGGAAATAGTCATAGGCACTAGAGCCATTCCCCCTTATTTGGGATCAAAAGCTGTAACCAAAGTCTATAACCAAAGATATATGGGACTCCATTGTCTCCTTGAAAGTTCCTGAGTAGAAAAATGAGGCAGAATTTTAACAGGGAGGAAGAATATTCTAGGAGGGAAAAGGAAGACTGAGTTTTCCATATGACCCATCGAGGGGGTTCAGACTCTATCCTAGGAGCCCCTACCTCACCAAAACTATCCAAGCAATGGTCCGAATTTTCAAGTCATAAAATAAATTTGACAAGAGATCTCAGTTTGAATTGATGATCAAGGAGTTGACTTGCCACTTTGTTAATTTCATGAAACCATAAAATTATTAGAGTTTGGTTTAAAGTTAGATTTTTTATTTTTATTTATTTTTATTTTAAAAAATGTTTTATAGAGATGGGGTCTGACTTTGTTTCCAAGGCTGGTCTCAAACTCCTGGACTCAAACAATCCTCCCAACTCTGCCTCCTAAAGTGCTAGTCACAGATGTGAGCCAGTATGCCTAGTCTATAGTTAGAATTTGATTTAAGATTGAGATTGAAGAGAATCTGGGAATTGAATTTAGAAATATTAAGACTCTTGAAAATCTTACTTTATGGAGCAAGTAATACTCATCAGACTTGTATTCTGCATTAATTTTAGTCAAGGTCAATGTTGTTCTTAGAAATTACCTGTCTTCAATGGAAATTAAAGTTAATGATGTATTATTTTCATTATGCTACCCCTAAAGCCTGGCCTTGATCAAAAAAATAAACAATTAGTCATTAAATATAAGAATAAAAGTATGATTGGACTTCAACATATCGGTTCAGGTCTGGAGCCAGCAAGTAACTAATAGTATTTAGTAGGGTGAGAGCTTTACTGTGACTTAGAAAAGAATCAATAACATAATATCAAAATGTAATATAATCGAAAATGTCTTTCACTGCTGTTTATATACTGTGTTAGTTCATATGCATTACTGTAAATGTATACCCGAGACTGAGTAATTTATAAAGAAAAGAGGTTTATTTTAGCTCATGGTTCTGCAGACTGTACAAGCATGGCACCAACATCTGCTCAGTCTCTGGTGAGGGCCTAGGAATCTTCCAGTCACTGCAGAAGGTGAAGAAGGAAGCAAGTGCATCACATGGAGAGAGAGGGAACAAGCAAGAAGGGGATGAGGTGCCACACTCTTTTAGACAACCTGTGAACTCAGAAGTGGAACTCATTCATTACCATGAAAAGGGCACCAGGCCATTCAGGAGGTATCTGCCCCCATTACCCAACATGTTCCTCCAGGCACCACCTCTAACTTTGGGGATCACATTTCAACATCATATTTGGAGAGGACAAACATCCAAACAGTATTATATACATACATGAGAGAAGGTAAGTAGAAATATAAAATGAACTGAATGTGTGTCTTATATTCTTGCTATATGAGGACATTTATTTTTACAGCTACATTGTTTGTGGATTTCAGAGTTATTTACCTTAACCTACTGAAGACAGGTTTGCAGAGAACTGCTCCCTCTGCGTACCTAACAATTCACTTTACCTACACATCATCCAGTGGTGGCTTGTGCAAATTTCAGTTACATGTTCCTTGAGATTACACCAAACTGTGAAATTTGGCAAAATAACCAAATCTACATAAATGTTCGCAAGTGTCCAAAGTTATTTCCCTATTTCCCTGTCATTGTTTTCCATTCTTTTACAATGATCAATTAATTACAACTTAGGGCCAAATTATATATCCACAGAATTTTAGAGCTCAGACATAGATATAGAGAAACAAAAATATTAAATTGGTTTCCTCCAATTATATTTTACCTTTAAAACAGCCCATTCTTATTTGTAACTAGCCATAAAGTATTTTTTAGAAATATTTTTCTACCATTCTACAAAAAAAGTTGTAAATTTTAATACCACTATTTCCTTATTAAAATAAATTAAATTTTAGTACAATTAAAGGCAAACAGTACAGGCCCAAAACATCTATGTTAATCCACTGAATCTAGTGCCTCTAAAGAAAATAGTACAGGCTGTGCATGGTGGCTCACGCCTGTAATCCCAACACTTTGGGAGGCCAAAGCAGGCGGATCATCTGAGGTCAGGAGTTTGAGACCAGCCTAACCAACACGAAGAAACCTCGTCTCTACTAAAAATACAAAATTAACCGGGCATGATGGTGCATGCCTGTAGTCCCAGCTACTCAGGAGGCTGACGAGGAGAATTGCTTGAACCCAGGAGGCGGAAGTTGCAGTGAGCCGAGATCACACCATTGCACTCCAGCCTGGGCAACAGAAAAACATCATGGCCATCATTATATCTCAAAATTTATTTTACTAATATTACATTTTAGGGTGTTAGAAAACCCATTGCAATACCATATGAGAAGTTTCTATCCAAAATGATTTAGCTTTTAAGTTATCAGATCTGTTATTGACTAATAATGAGAAAATTATTTTCTTCTAAATCTTTATATTAGGCACAATCTAAAGCAATTTATCCTTATTTAAAAGCTATGGGAACTTATACAAAATAACAAATAAAAGTTGTTAAATCTTCATTTGCTATTTAACTGGTCTAATGATTATATTTCTAATAATTTTTTTAAATAATTTTTTTTTGCTTTTTAAATATTGGAAAAATAATCAAGGTTAAAATATTTAAGCCTTACTCTCTGTGTCCCTAGCTTCTTTAAATTTTTGTCTCAATTATATGAAGTACCCTGCTATAGCATATAGCCCTAAGATTTAATGGAGTTTCATTTAATTCTGTGACCTCAAATTTTTAATGATTGTGAAAAATGATAACATGGATCATGAGATATATATAATAAAAGTATACGTTGTTTTGTTTGACTCTGTTTAAAGTAACTAAGAACGATACTGTTCTTTTAAGAGCTGACAATGGTAATCTGAAATTTAAAACTGGTTGTGAGTGGCTACACACCATTTCACATGAAGGCTGGCCTCCATCCTAATTAGTCAGGCAACTGTCTTATTGGTCTGTGTTCATATATGTTGTTATGGATATCATCCCTGAATATAACTGTACTTCCTCTAAGCCAGTCTCGGCAAAGTGTTGATTTATGAACAAGCACACAAACTGAAACTCATCAATCTGACATCCAAAATGCACTAAAAAGTCATCTTTACTGCAGTCTACAGTGATGTTATTAATTGTGTGTCTTTCAAAGTATCTATGCATTCAAGCAGCAGCTTTCAAATCTCTCTGTTGCTACATCCCTTACTTTCTGGCATGCATATTTTCTCACACTTTCCTGTCTATGCAGGTATTCCTCCTCCACTCCTGCCCACTGCTCCAAACATGCAGAGAATCTCTTCTCTGCTTGACATCCATCAGAGGAGCCTTTTTCAGTTTAGTGTATGTACCAACATTTCTCCATCCTCCTTGAAAGGACTCTATCATTACCTGTCATTTGCTTGTCAGTGCTCCTCCAGATCCATTTTGTCTCCTCTTCATCCAGTATTAACAACAACAAAACTCAAGAGTCAAGGAGACAAATGCAGAAATCTTCCTGAATGAGGAGAATGACAATTTGAAACACTTACATATAATACTTTGCCCCCTTCACACAAAATAATTGCTAGTTGACACATTTGTTCATATATCACCATTTACAGTGTCTTAATAAGTATTTGGTTATTTTAAAACTGCTCAATCCACTCTTTTTGGAGAAAAGCTCACTTCCACTTTATTTTCCCCAAGATACCAAATATGCAGCTTAGTGAATTTTGTTCCTTCTCAGCATTTGTTAGGCATTTATAATTTGTATATGATACCCCCACCTTTCTGGCATGAGACAGTGGCCTTTCCTGCCCAGCCTTCCTACTTCAGAACACCTTGATAAGGTGTTGGGAGAGTGGAGGAAGAGGATGGCTTATAAATTTTGCTCTTACTCATGGAATTGTAAACCACTTGCTCCTAAAAGTTTTCAGTTTGAATCCGCCAACTTCTAGGACTGCAGAAAATGATTCACTCTGCATGGGCAAGTCTCCTGTGAGGAATAATAATCACAAGTATAACAGACCAAAAGTAAGAATCACTGTGAAGGCACCATTTCCTTTGGTATGGCATTTTCTGAACTAAAAGGCTAGTGCAGGACTAACTCAAAGATAGTCATGTTACTGTTTTATTTCTTAAAAGAGCTATTCTGCAGAAGGTATTCCTCAGAAACATCACCAAATACTGACCCAGGCTATTCCTGCTTAGCTTAGCCTGACAGTTTCAGTATTTTACTTTTATTGCCTTAGCTGTGGGAAAAATCTTACTTGCCTTCTCTTAACATATTAATAGTGTGGAAACACACTGCTGTCACCCCTGCTTCTCAACAGTTTAAGATGAAGTTGTTCTCTAAATGAATCAGTGTTGACTGGTTGGCTGACCCTTGTCAGGCTTCAGCTGTCAATCATAAAAAAAAAACTTCTCAAGTGGTATGTGAAAAGGTTGTCCTAATACAGCATTGTGTAAAGACGGACATAAATAAAATATTTGACTACAAGATTTCCTGGAGCTGCTGAAGTTCATGGCTAGTGGAGAAGGATATTTTAAGTTATCTAGAGGATTTTCACTAAACATTGAAATATCATTAAGTCAGCAATGACAGTTGAGTGTGATTAGCGTTTTGACAGAGGACAGAATACTAGAGGACGTAAGAGGAATGTCTAAATCAGACATGAGAGATGAAGGCTGGCTTCCCTTATGAAGTCATGTATCAACTAGAACCTGAATGAAGGGTGGGCAAGATTTAGCCAAGCAAAGAGGTAGAAGAGACTTTTTTCAATGATCTACCTCCCCCAACCTCCTCTTTCAAACAAAGAGCTATGAAAGGGCAAAAGAGTAGGCAAATCATCTATGTGCTTAGAGAGGCCCACATAGCTTAGATCCAAACTGAGATAACATAAATTATTAATTTTTTTATTTTTATTTTTATGTTACTTTAAGTTCTGGAATACATGTGCTGAATGCGCAGGTTTGTTACACAAGTATACATGTGCCATGGTGGTTTGCTGCACCTATCAACCCATCATCTAGGTTTTAAGCCCCACATACCTGAGATATTTAAGCCCCGCATACCTGAGATATTTGTGCTAATGCTCTCCCTCCCTTTGCCCCCAACTTCCCAACATAAATTATTTAAGATCATTGTATGTACATTGATTACAAATTTGAAGAAATACACCACTGTCAGAAATAGGTCCTCACTAGCACCATGAGTCCTTTAGGACCATGAGGAATAAATACCTACAGAGGGCCAAACTCATCAATTTAGAAACTGGCCCAAAACTCATCCTTCCCAACAGAGAGAACCACTTATTTTGTGGTCATTTTTTCTATTATTTGACCTGACAATAATAGACAGAAACAGTCACCTTTCCTCAATCTAAACACAGGGCAACTTCACACTGTCCTGCCAAAGATTTCAGGACTGAACGTGTTTATCTCATTTCACAAATAGTTTGTACCTCCTGTCTATGGTTTTCCAAAATATTACCCTTCTATGTTGTGCCTCCTCATGCCACTGACTTAAGCTTTCAAAACATACCCCCAATGACATGGCTATTCCCATAGCATTTTCAAAGGATATTGATTCCCTCTTTACCTGTACCAAGTGATAGGCTCAATGTTCTCACTTTCTATTTCATTGTGCAAATCATTGTGCATGAGCCCTCTTTACTTAGTAACTCATTCCTTCTAGAAGTTTCCCTCTCTTCCTCTTCTTCACAGTCCTCTATCACAGCTGGGCTCACTCCTTTCTATCTACATCTCACATAAGAAACTCAACATACTGGACTTTCAGTTTCTTTGTTTTCTTTAGTTGTGTGGAGAAAATACATCATATGGACAAAATAATGTTTATACTATTTCTGTTCATTTCAATAAGAATAATATAATGAACACCTACATACCAACACTGATAGTCCTCTGGTTAAGGAATGGATCTTTCCTTAAAGCCAGTTGTGTGCCCATCTCCATCATGTCTTTGGCAGCACCCCCGCCCATCACCCCTTGCCTATTATTTCTATTCATTTCTCTTCATCGTACCACCTATGAATAAACAAAAGAAATTATTGTTTTTAACTTTGTTCATTCTTGAGCTTTATACACATGAAATTATACTATATGTATTTTTGTGTGCATACAACAACTGTGTAGAGTAAGTTCGGGTTAAATCTCAAAATCTTGACATAAGGGCTGTGATGGCTATTGTTTACTCATTTCATTTTTGGATAGTACTAAATTGTGTGACTACACCACAATTTAGTAATCTGCTCTATATTAGTGGTAAAAATGGTCAAAGGAAAATATCTAAAATAAATTTTTTAAATGCATTACAGAAATTAGCATGAAAATTGGTAGAGGTTCTAACATATATATAACTGGAGATTCAGAAGGAGGAGGGAGATATAAAAGAGCAGAAGAAATATTTAAAGAGATGATGACAGAACTTTTCAAAACCAGTTATTTTGGACTGAATGCTTATGTCCCCCCACAAATTCATATGTTGAAGTCCTAAACCCCATTGTATTGGTATTTGGAGAAGGGGCCTTTGAAGGTAATCAAGTTCAAAAAAATCATGAGAATGATGCCCTCATGATGGATTAGCATCCTCATAATAAGAGGAAAATAGACCAGAGCTCGCTCGCTCTCTCTGCAGTTTGAGAATACAGCAAAAAAGGAGTGTCTATAAAACAGGAAGAGGGACCTCACCAAGAACTTAATTATACTGTCACCCTGATCTTGGACTTGCAGCTCCAGAACTGTGAGAAATAAGTGTTTGTTGTTTAAGCTACCCAGTTTATGGTATTCTGTTACACCAGTGCAAACTGACTAAGAAACCAATTAGAGAAGCCCTAGGAACCCAAACAGGCTAGCAATAAACAAAACCACAACTAAGGGTACCTAGTAAAGTTACTTATACCAGTTAACATCAATTTTCCCACTCCATCATGGTGATGGTCTCACTCCAAGAAGGGTTTAAAAGAGAGGACTCTACAGATCTGAGTTCAGACACCATGTTCCTAGAATTTCCCTTTAATGTACATAGATTAAATTAAGAAAATACATTTTATTTCTAAAGTAGAAATATTACCATGACATTCTCCTGCTCAAAATTCTTTAGTGATTCCTGTTGGTCCAGTATAACACTCATTGCCCAAAACTACTATTTCACTTGATAAAATTATACACATGCTTTAAAACTCAAAATCGAGGTTAATTTTTTATTGCTGTGTTTTCTAACTTCCTACTCCCATTCTGAGATATTCTGGGTGAGCTACTGACATTCTCTAGGTCTATAGCACACATGACAGCACTTACACTACTCAATTATGCTTGTTAACTGGTATCTCCTCACCCCTCTACACACATATACTCTAATATGAACTTCTTGAAATCAGGACGATGTATTTTACATCTGAATCTCCAGTATTTAGGACGATCATAATGCTTTATAAATATCTGAGGGTAAACGAAAGACTTAATGACTACTCCTTTGGGTAGCATCTTAGCTGCTGTGTTACATTCACTTATTCTGATTTTGGACTATTACCCACTTCTGAGTTGCAATATGCCTGGTAGTCAAGCATAAAGAACTAGTAAGCTCAAAGCAAAATGATCAAACCAAAAAATCACTTTTGAGCAAACCAACAAATAAATTGAATTTTGTTTAAAAAATGTTTTTGAAAACTAAGCCATTTTCCCTATATCCTTAGCAAGATCTTAAAGAGTGTAAGTTACAGTTTGCCGAATTGTGTAGATATACTGCATATAGCATACTAAATATTTTAATTTTACTTTTATTAAAACCGAAGACCATCTTCCTTATTAAAGATTTTGCAAAATCAAACTGTTGAGATGAAATGTAATACCTTCATTTGTATCAAACTATCCAATAAACCAAATAAAACACTTTGCTGTTCGGTGTGCCTGATGAATATATTCAATGCTTTCAAGTGGTAAAGACGTGTCATAGATGTTGCTGTTGCCCCATGCAGATCTCCTTGATCAGGCAGGCCTATGCACACCACTGCCACTGTTGGCTGTTAACCACAGATTTTCTTTATTCAGGGAATGACCTTTGTTGTACATTCCCTCTGACCTTCTTCCACATTAACTATTGACTAATTGATAGGCCCACTTTCCTCAAGATGGAAACCACGTTCATGCATAATTCCTATCCAAAGCTTCTCAGGGAATCAGACTGAAGCTGGACTTCAACTAAAGGGCAACCTTGCTTAGCTCCTTCTCCTGACCTAGGATACTTCCTTCATTCTCTTTCTCCAGAGAGTGCACCCTCCATGAGCAACTTGAATGAAAATCCCTCCTCAAACTCTGCATGTAGGAAAACTCATCTAAGACAAAATATTCTAACTAATAAATTATTAAATATTTTAGAAGTCATTGCCTATTTAGTTTGGTAAGAAAAGTACAGTATTCCTGACTTTTCTTATAATAACTGGAGAAAATAATGATTGGAGAAAGATAATACTCAAGAGTTGTAGCTGAGATACAGTTGGGGAAAATCTTTGAGAAATGAGAGAAAAGGAAAAATGCAAGTAGAATGGCAATCAGATCCAATTCAGCATGTGCCATAGCTGAATAAGTACAGTTTCAGAAAAAAATAAGAGGAGTATATTATAAAGAAAATAATTTCAAAACATTCTAGAGGGATATCTGAAGGATATGAGATTTCTCCTTGGAATACTCACCAAGTGTTCAGTAAGAGAGATGAGAAAAGATTAATGACAAGGAATGCTGTTACAAAAGTTTAGGAAAGAAATGTCATTGGATTCTTCCACAGTCACACTAGAAAAAAGGCGATGGAGCCAATGTAATATGCTTTCAGTCACTATATTTTCAATTTTCAACTTAGAATTCCATACTGAACTGTACTCTCAATCTAATATGAAGGTAGAATATGTACGTTTTTAAATATGCAATTCTCAAGTTCTCAAAAGATTAATCAGGAAGCTTGTATCCTTTGCCAGGAAGCTTCTAAAGGATATATTTTAACAAAATGAAGAAGTAAATCAAGAAAAAATCCAGAACATCAAGGATGCCTCATGGAGAGGCAAATGAAATCCTGGGATCATGATAAAGAGGGGCTCCAAAGACATATTCTGAAAGTTAGAACATATTTAGAATAAATTTATTGTTCTCAGAAAGAGTTTAGAGATGAGTAAGTGAAATATACACTGAAAATATGCAAAGAAAAAAGAAAATTATTTCACCAAAGCAAAACAAAAAGCTACTCAAGAATGTAACAGTTTCAGGAATTTGGATGTGCCTTGCTCCTACATACACAAAATTCTATTTACATGCTGTGCTCATTCAATTCAAATTTTCTAAATATATCTATCTTCTGGCCTATCAATGGTTTCTCAAAAAGAATAGAAAGACCAAAAAGACAGTGTGCAAAATCTTAAACTCCAAATGACATCTTAATCTATGACAGACTCTGCCACCAAGGTAAGTTCTGAAAAACCTATTCTATTTTTCCACATAGTTCTAATAAACTGCATCTATCTGGCCTGGTTATAAGATGTCAACATCAAAATTTTTCTATCCTAGTTGTGTTTATCTAACAATGACGGGAAAAACTAAAAGTAAAAAATAATTAGTTAGCAATGAGATTGATGAGGTTCCACATTATTTATTTATTTATTTATTTATTTATTTATTTATTTATTTATTTTTTATTATACTTTAAGTTCTAGGGTACATGTGCATAACGTGCAGGTTTGTTACATATGTATACATGTGCCATGTTGGTGTGCTGCACCCATCAACTCGTCAGCACCCATCAATTCATCATTTATATCAGGTATACCTCCCCAATGCAATCCCTCCCCCTCCCCCCTCCCCATGATAGGCCCCAGTGTGTGATGTTCCCCTTCCCGAGTCCAAGTGAACTCATTGTTCAGTTCCCACCTATGAGTGAGAACATGCGGTGTTTGGTTTTCTCTTCTTGTGATAGTTTGCTAAGAATGATGGTTTCCAGCTGCAACCATGTCCCTACAAAGGACGCAAACTCATCCTTTTTTATGGCTGCATAGTATTCCATGGTGTATATGTGCCACATTTTCTTAATCCAGTCTGTCACTGATGGACATTTGGGTTGATTCCAAGTCTTTGCTATTGTGAATAGTGTCGCAATAAACATACGTGTGCATGTGTCTTTGTAGTAGCATAATTTATAATCCTTTGGGTATATACCCAGTAGTGGGATGGCTGGGTCATATGGTACATCTAGTTCTAAATCCTTGAGGAATCGCCATACTGTTTTCCATAATGGTTGAACTAGTTTACAATCCCACCAACAGTGTAAAAGTGTTCCTATTTCTCCACATCCTCTCCAACACCTGTTGTTTCCTGATTTTTTAATGATTGCCATTCTAACTGGTGTGAGATGGTATCTCATTGTGGTTTTGATTTGCATTTCTCTGATGGCCAGTGATGATGAGCATTTTTTCATGTGTCTGTTGGCTGTATGAATGTCTTCTTTTGAGAAATGTCTGTTCATATCCTTTGCCCACTTTTTGATGGGGTTGTTTGTTTTTTTCTTGTATATTTGTTTGAGTTCTTTGTAGATTCTGGAAATTAGCCCTTTGTCAGATGAGTAGATTGCAAAAATTTTCTCCCATTCTGTAGGTTGCCTGTTCACTCTGATGGTAGTTTCTTTTGCTGTGCAGAAGCTCTTTAGTTTAATGAGATCCCATTTGTCAATTTTGGCTTTTGCTGCCGTTGCTTTTGGTGTTTTAGACATGAAGTCCTTGCCCATGCCTATGTCCTGAATGGTTCTACCTAGATTTTCTTCTAGGGTTTTTATGGTATTAGGTCTAACATTTAAGTCTCTAATCCATCTTGAATTAATCTTCGTATAAGGAGTAAGGAAAGGATCCAGTTTCAGCTTTCTACTTATGGCTAGCCAATTTTCCCAGCACCATTTATTAAATAGGGAATCCTTTCCCCATTTCTTGTTTCTCTCAGGTTTGTCAAAGATCAGATGGTTGTAGATGTGTGGCATTATTTCTGAAGGCTCCGTTCTGTTCCATTGGTCTATATCTCTGTTTTGCTACCAGTACCATGCTGTTTTGGTTACTGTAGCCTTGTACTATAGTTTGAAGTCAGGTAGCGTGATGCCTCCGGCTTTGTCCTTTTGCCTTAGGATTGTCTTGGCAATGCAGGCTCTTTTTTGGTTCCATATGAACTTTAAAGCAGTTTTTTCCAATTCGGTGAAGAAACTCATTGGTAGCTTGATGGGGATGGCATTGAATCTATAAATAACCTTGGGTAGTATGGCCATTTTCACGATATTGATTCTTCCTATCCATGAGCATGGTATGTTCTTCCATTTGTTTGTGTCCTCTTTGATTTCACTGAGCAGTGTTTTGTAGTTCTCCTTGAAGAGGTCGTTTACATCCCTTGTAAGTTGGATTCCTAGGTATTTTATTCTCTTTGAAGCAATTGTGAATGGAAGTTCATTCCTGATTTGGCTCTCTGCTTGTCTGTTACTGGTGTATAAGAATGCTTGTGATTTTTGCACATTAATTTTGTATCCTGAGACTTTGCTGAAGTTGCTTATCAGCTTAAGAAGATTTTGGGCTGAGACGATGGGGTTTTCTAAATACACAATCATGTCATCTGCAAACAGGGACAATTTGACTTCTTCTTTTCCTAACTGAATACCCTTGATTTCTTTCTCTTGCCTGATTGCCCTAGCCAGAACTTCCACCACTATGTTGAATAGGAGTGGTGAGAGAGGGCATCCCTGTCTTGTGCCAGTTTTCAAAGGGAATTTTTCCAGTTTTTGCCCATTCAGTATGATATTAGCTGTGGGTTTGTCATAAATAGCTCTTATTATTTTGAGGTACGTTCCATCAATACCGAATTTATTGAGCGTTTTTAGCATGAAGGGCTGTTGAATTTTGTCAAAAGCCTTTTCTGCATCTATTGAGATAATCATGTGGTTCTTGTCTTTGGTTCTGTTTATATGCTGGATTACGTTTATTGATTTGCGAATGTTGAACCAGCCTTGCATCCCAGGGATGAAGCCCACTTGATCATGGTGGATAAGCTTTTTGATGTGCTGCTGAATCCGGTTTGCCAGTATTTTATTGAGGATTTTTGCATCGATGTTCATCAGGGAGATTGGTCTAAAATTCTCTTTTTTTGTTGTGTCTCTGCCAGGCTTTGGTATCAGGATGATGTTGGCCTCATAAAATGAGTTAGGGAGGATTCCCTCTTTGTCTATTGATTGGAATAGTTTCAGAAGGAATGGTACCAGCTCCTCCTTGTACCTCTGGTAGAATTCAGCTGTGAATCCATCTGGTCCTGGGCTTTTTTTGGTGGGTAGGCTATTAATTGTTGCCTCAATTTCAGAGGCTGCTATTGCTCTATTCAGGGATTCAACTTCTTCCTGGTTTAGTCTTGGAAGAGTGTACGTGTCCAGGAAATTATCCATTTCTTCTAGATTTTCTAGTTGATTTGCGTAGAGGTGTTTATAGTATTCTCTGATGGTAGTTTGTATTTCTGTGGGGTCGGTGGTGATATCCCCTTTATCATTTTTTATTGCGTCTATTTGATTCCTTCTCTTTTCTTCTTTATTAGCCTTGCTAGCGGTCTGTCAATTTTGTTGATCTTTTCAAAAAACCAACTCCTGGATTCATTGATTTTTTGGAGGGTTTTTTGTGTCTCTATCTCCTTCAGTTCTGCTCTGATCTTAGTTATTTCTTGCCTTCTGCTAGCTTTTGAATGTGTTTGCTCTTGCCTCTCTAGTTCATTTAATTGTGATGTTAGAGTGTCAATTTTAGATCTTTCCTGCTTTCTCTTGTGGGCACTTAGTGCTATAAATTTCCCTCTACACACTGCTTTAAATGTGTCCCAGAGATTCTGGTATGTTGTATCTTTGTTCTCATTGGTTTCAAAGAACATCTTTATTTCTGCTTTCATTTCGTTATGTACCCAGTAGTCATTCAGGAGCAGGTTGTTCAGTTTCCATGTAGTTGAGCGGTTTTGATTGAGTTTCTTAGTCCTGAGTTCTAGTTTGATTGCACTGTGGTCAGAGAGACAGTTTGTTATAATTTCTGTTCTTTTACATTTGCTGAGGAGTGCTTTACTTCCAATTATGTGGTCAATTTTGGAATAAGTGTGATGTGGTGCTGAGAAAAATATATATTCTGTTGACTTGGGGTGGAGAGTTCTATAGATGTCTATTAGGTCCGCTTGGTGCAGAGATGAGTTCAATTCCTGGATATCCTTGTTAACTTTCTGTCTCGTTGATCTGTCTAATGTTGACAGTGGAGTGTTGAAGTCTCCCATTATTATTGTATGGGAGTCTAAGTCTCTTTGTAAGTCTCTAAGGACTTGCTTTATGAATCTGGGTGCTCCTGTATTGGGTGCATATATATTTAGGATAGTTAGCTCTTCCTGTTGAATTGATCCCTTTATCATTATGTAATGGCCTTCTTTGTCTCTTTTGATCTTTGATGGCTTAAAGCCTGTTTTATCAGAGACTAGGATTGCAACCCCTGCTTTTTTTTGTTCTCCATTTGCTTGGTAGATCTTCCTCCATCCCTTTATTTTGAGCCTATGTATGTCTCTGCATGTGAGATGGGTCTCCTGAAGACAGCAGACTGATGGGTCTTGACTCTTTATCCAGTTTGTCAGTCTGTGTCTTTTAATTGGAGCATTTAGTCCATTTACATTTAAGGTTAATATTGTTATGTGTGAACTTGATCCTGCCATTATGATATTAACTGGTTATTTTGCTCATTAGTTGATGCAGTTTCTTCGTAGCCTCGATGGTCTTTACATTTTGGCATGTTTTTGCAATGGCTGGTACCGGTTGTTCCTTTCCATGTTTAGGGCTTCCTTCAGGGTCTCTTGTAAAGCAGGCCTGGTGGTGACAAAATCTCTAAGCATTTGCTTATCTGTAAAGAATTTTATTTCTCCTTCACTTATGAAACTTAGTTTGGCTGGATATGAAATTCTGGGTTTAAAATTCTTTTCTTTAAGAACGTTGAATATTGGCCCCCACTCTCTTTTGGCTTGTAGAGTTTCTGCCGAGAGATCTGCTGTCAGTCTGATGGGCTTCCCTTTGTGGGTAACCCGACCTTTCTCTCTGGCTGCCCTTAAGATTTTTTCCTTCATTTCAACTTTGGTGAATCTGGCAATTATGTGTCTTGGAGTTGCTCTTCTGGAGGAGTATCTTTGTGGCGTTCTCTGTATTTCCTGAATTTGAAGGTTGGCCTGCCCTGCTAGGTTGGGGAAGTTCTCCTGGATGATATCCTGTAGAGTGTTTTCCAATTTGGTTCCATTTTCCCCCTCACTTTCAGGCACCCCAATCAGACGTAGATTTGGTCTTTTGACATAATCCCATACTTCTTGCAGGCTTTGTTCATTTCTTTTTCTTCTTTTTTCTTTTGGTTTCTCTTCTCGCTTCATTTCATTCATTTGATCCTCCATCGCTGATACTCTTTCTTCCAGTTGATCGAGTCGGTTACTGAAGCTTGTGCATTTGTCACGTATTTCTCGTGTCATGGTTTTCATCTCTGTCATTTCGTTTGTGACCTTCTCTGCATTAATTAGTCTAGCTGTCAATTCTTCCACTCTTTTTTCAAGATTTTTAGTTTCTTTGCGCTGGGTACGTAATTCCTCCTTTAGCTCTGAGAGGTTTGATGGACTGAAGCCTTCTTCTCTCATCTCATCAAAATCATTCTCTGACCAGCTTTGATCCATTGCTGGCGATGGGCTGTGCTCCTTTGCAGGAGGAGATGCGCTCTTATTTTTTGAATTTCCAGCTTTTCTGCCCTGCTTTTTCCCCATCTTTGTGGTTTTATCTGTCTCTGGTCTTTGATGATGGTGACGTACTTATGGGGTTTTGATATAGGTGTCCTTCCTGTTTGATAGTTTTCCTTCTGACAGTCAGGACCCTCAGCTATAGGTCTGTTGGAGATTGCTTGAGGTCCACTCCAGACCCTGTTTGCCTTGGTATCAGCAGCAGAGGTTGCAGAAGATAGAATATTGCTGAACAGCAAGTGCACCTGTCTGATTCTTGCTTTGGAAGCTTCCTCTCAGGGATGTACTCCACCCTGTGAGGTGTGGGGTGTCAGACTGCCCCTAGTGGGGGATGTCTCCCAGTTAGGCTACTCAGGGGTCAGTGACCCACTTGAGCAGGCAGACTGCCCCTTCTCAGATCTCAACCTCCGTGTTGGGAGATCCACTGCTCTCTTCAAAGCTGTCAGACAGAGTCGTTCGCGTCTGGACAGGCCTCTGCTGCTTTAGCTGAGCCCTGTCCCCAGAGGTGGAGTCTACAGAGACAGGCAGGTTTCCTTGAGCTGCTGTGAGCTCCACCCAGTTCGAGCTTCCCAGCGGCTTTATTTACCTACTTAAGCCTCAGCGATGGCGGGCGCCCCTCCCTCCCGGCCAGGTGTGGGATATAATCTCCGGTGTGCCGGTGTTACAGCGCAGTATTGGGGTGGGAGTTACCCGATTTTCCAGGTGTTGTGTGTCTCAGTTCCCCTGGCTAGGAAAAGGGACTCCCTTCCCCCTCGCGCTTCCCAGGTGAGGCGATGCCTCGCCCTGCTTCAGCTCTCGCTGGTCGGGCTGCAGCAGCTGACCCGCACCGATTGTCCGGCACTCCCGAGTGAGATGACCCCAGTACCTCAGTTGAAAATGCAGAAATCACCGGTCTTCTGTGTCGCTCGCGCTGGGAGATGGAGACTGAAGCTGTTCCTATTCGGCCATCTTGCTCTGCCCCCAGAGGTTCCACATTATTCAGTCTTTACTAAACCAATATATATTACCTTCATACTTCTTAGCAAGTTTTCTTTCCTGTTTGACCTACTTCATAAAGCTTTACATAAAACGAGATTGATATAATTCTAGGTATAAATAAATGTGTCCATATAACATGCTTCTGAATGAAATATAGAAAGGAAAATTTCTTTTTATACCTATGGGTATTAAAAATAGACAAGTTTAGGTAACTAGGTAATCATTGCTATTGCTTATTTGTAATATGGGTAAAACCTTGTGATTTTACAAATTGAGGTGGCATAAAAACTGCTCAGAACTATAGAAAAAAATACAATGTCAATATAACATGGATGTCAAGGGAGAATAGTACACAACAGAAAGTTTATGTCTGTACAAAATGACCTACTTCATATAAGATAACATTAAATTACTGCAGGGATGAGTGTCAGACAATATAAAATGCCTGTTTGTCCCATGCAACCTACTTTTACTTTGAGCTTTTCTGAATGATTTCTTATCAGAGAAACTACAGTTCATGGTCACACTAATTTAAACACAAGTACTATACAAAATTATGTGTAACTTTCATTGTGATATTTATTTTAGGTATGGATTTTTTTGTCTTGAGGATTCTTTTTAACAGGCACGGTGTTGAGAGAATGATTTCTAAATAGTTTATCATGTTTTAACAATCGTGAATGGTGCAAAGCTGTACTTTTATTCAGCAGTTTAATCACAGAAATTCCAGGTAGGCATTGGTTGTAGATAGTTTAAACCCTTCCTCTTTATTAAGTTCATCCCCATTTATTTCTGTAATTTTGTTACTGTAAGCCATGGGTTTTCACTATAATAATTTTAATCAGCTTACTGATTATTTAAATTAGATTTGATGATTGGCATATATTGATTTCATACCTGTACCACTCTACTCACGGTCTTTTCACTGCCCAGAGATGCCTCAAACTACATCTCTGTAGTTCTAAATTCTGACTACCTATTCCTATTAAAATGTCAGTTTCTCCACAAAATCACCTCTGATCCCTCAGCCCAGAAGAAATTTCTCCCTGTCCCTAAAATCATAGCAGTTTAGTTTTGTCACCTGAAACAACACCCAACATTTTCCATCTCGCACTTTGCCCTAGAATCCCTCTTTGAGGCACGAAGATTTCATTATTTATCTGTTTAAACTTCAAGTATTTATTCTATTGGAAAATTCATGGCATTTGCTTAAGAAAATCTCTGGAAAAACAGGCACTTGAAAAATCCATACATTTGTATCCTGACCATGTAAAGCAGTGACCAGAAATAAACGTTATTTTCAACATATGGCTTATATTAAGCCGTCGATCGTAAAAGCAGGGATTATTTAAACAAATGACTGCTTCAGACATCTGTTACCAACTGATGCTGCACAAGTACTACAAAATCTCCCTCTGTATAATTCCTTAAACATGGAATGGGAGTAAAAGCAGGAGGTGGATGGCAACTTCCCTACATGCAATCAATAGGCTGATTTTAGAGACTCACTTTATACTCTCATTCCTCTCAGACCTACCCAAGTCTCATAACATAAGCAATTAATTATACGGCTTCAGGGATCTAAATCTAGTTTCTCCTAACAAAATGGCTAGGGACAATTTTCAGGTACTTCATAAAGACAAGAGGAAGTGAGATAGAAAGAAATTTGAAGAGAAATCAAGAAAGAAAGAAAGAGAGAGAGAGATTCTAACAGTTTCTGAAAGCGTTATTGTTTTCTATTTCCTATTAAACCTACAGTCCACCTTGAAATGATTTGCTTTACATGGTATAAGTAGGGAATTGCCACTTATTTTTATTTCTATCTAGACCTTTAACTAACCCAGCACCATGTATTAAAATGACCATTCTTTTCCCTCTGCACTGCCATGTCACCTTTGTTATAAATCAAATGATCATATACATATGATTTCTGAAACAGTTATTCTGCTCCATTGCTCAATTTGTCTATCCTTCTGTTAATACTTTAGTCTTAACTACTATTGTCAAATAATAAATCTTATATCTGGTATATAAATCTTCCAGCTTTGTTCTTGCTCAAGATTGCCTTGGTTATTCATGGCCTTTGATTTTCCGTGAAAACATTAGAAATAACTTGTCAATTTTCCCCAGATAAACCCTGCTAGACTTGTGATTGCAGTAAACTGGAGAAAACTGACTTCTTGAAAACATTTAATCTTCAATTCCATTTATATGACATGTTATGTCATAATCAAATTCAACTAAATTATTATTTAGACATAGGTTATGGTCAATACTTCCTCCCAACCTCCTCGTTTGCCTATTACTGTAAAAGTTGATAAATACAAATATTCAATTTTCTAATGTCCTTAATGGCCAGGAACATCATGTGACATGGTGCTGACTTATGGGACACAAGAGGAAAACTAAAAAGCCTTTTACATACTTAATAAAAAGGAAGAAATGTGACTAGCACTATATTTTCCTTTTAGCTATGTCTTAAATGCCTGAGGGATTAATCACCATCCAAACAAATTACCAGACCAGACACCAATGAGCCAAGCTAAGGCCAGTTGCGGACTACCTTCAAGTTATTACTACGTTAAGAAAAAAAATTTATTTATCTATATTTAAGTTAACATTAGCTAGGGAGAATCTATTGCACACTAATACTAATATATTGGAGGGGAAAAAGGAAAGTACCAGATTAGAATACTATGCCTTTTTTCTAGTCTCTCATAACTAAAACTTCTAATGAAAAAATACAGCGCTTTCATTCTACTATAAATTTATAAGTAAGTACTAAAGAACTACTCTAAATGATAATATTATTTTTCTAGGTTGTCTATAAAATCTGCATACATTAAAAATTATTAAAACATTGATTCTTACTGTAGTGTCTTGTTTGGCTCCAAAAAAGGAACTGTAATATTTCTTTCTTCTGACTAAAAATTTTATGAGTTATTCCCAAGATCTCTGATTTTTAAGACAAATAAAACAAAAACTCTTATGGATGGTAAACAGTGTTCTTACTTTAAATATTTATTCACTTACAATGAATTAGTGATTTACCAACTATTAGTGACTGCTTCTGCTTTCAATTATTTTTCGATATTAATATTTTGGAATATTTCAATATATATTTTATTTACTTACATTTTATAACTACATGGAAATAACAAAGTATTCTAAAAATTATTCCAAATAGCATGTGCTAAATAAAAGCAAAATGCATCCAGGGACTAATATGTATTTCATAGATATGAATTTATGTTTATTTGAAGAGTTGCAACAGAATTACTTCTCAAAGAAATGGAATTATTTTCCCAGAATTCTTGGATCCATAAAGACTTATATTTAAAATTTTTCTCTAAATACTACATTTATGCTTATTTGGAACAATCACCCTGTGTCAATTTGAGTCACTAAAAGATCTCTGTTTACGGTAATTTGGAAGGCATTTTTAAAATTTTTCTCTAAATACTACATTTATGCTTATTTGGAAAAATCACCCTGTGTCAATTTGAGTCACTAAAAGATCTCTGTTTACGGTAATTTGGAAGGCATTTTTCCAGGGTAGTACTAATAAAAAATGGAATTAATGAAACCAAACTATACTCCATAGCCCCCAAGATATGACTTTATACCTACCTGGGTAGAAATACCTATGGTAGGTTTCAAAACAATTCCATAAAGAGACTATATTCTTTAGGCACAATTTTTTTTTTTCACAATTGGAATCTAAAATAAAATAACAAAAGGAGATGACTTACTGTTCATGGTAATTTGTACTGTATTTATTACTAGCTAGAGAACATATATTCATAATATAATCATCCCTATACATTTTCAGAGAAAAATGCATATTCCTAAGGTGTCATGAAAATTGACCCACAGTTCTACTTATTTGATAGAAAGTGTGTCTAGCCTACAACTTGATTTATCTGATCTTTCCAATACTATGAATGCAGTCCAGATAATGCTATTTTTATTTTTGTTAACTTTTAAGTTCAGGGGGTGCATGTGCAGGCTTGTTACATAAGTAAACGTATGCCATGGGGGTTTGTTGCTCAGATTATTTAATCACTCAGGTATTAAGCCTAATACTCATTAGTTATTTTTCTGATCCTTTCCCTCCTCCCACCCTCCACCTTCTGAAAGGTCCCAGTGTGTGTTGTTTCCCTCTAGGTGTGTGTGTTCTCATCATTTAGCTACCACTTATAAGTGAGAACATGTGGTATTTGGTTTTCTGTTCCTGCATTAGTTTGCATTAGTAACCAATATAGCATGGTACTGATATAAGAACAGACACATAACCTATGGAACAGAATAGAGAACCCAAAAATAGGACCGCACACCCACCACTATCTGATCTTCAACAAACCTGACAAAAACAATAGGGAAACAATTCCCTATTCAATAAATGGTCCTGGGATAACTGGCTAGCCATATGCCAAAAATTGAAAGTGGACCCCTTCTTTATACAAAAATTAACTCGAGATAGACGAAAGACAGATAATACTATTTTTATATTGTCTGTTATCCTACTACAAATTCAAAACTCATTTTGAAAAGTTGAAAGAATTTTCTCATAAGTGAATTATTTGCTAAAATCTATAACAACATGTAACACCCAGGTCCACTGGATTGCAGAAAATAATGAATCATTCTTTCTCTTCCTCATACCAATTGCTCCTCTCCGCTAATACTCGTCTTTTTCTTCTTTATTTTTAGAGCTTAGACTATATTCCTAAAAGTTAATTGAGCTTTTGATTCAACATTACATTTTCTGACTTATTGAAGTTTTAAATTCAAATTATTATAGGACTATGTAGGTAATGTAATGCAAATTTTAAAAATAGGTCAGGTGTGATAAAATAGAGAACACATGTCCTGTCTCAAGAGGGCAATATCTAGTGAGTTATTCTTTTGAGAATTGGGGCGCAGTTTTGCCAGAACTTAATTTTCAAGAGAAGTCATAATTATTTCAATAACTGGTGGGTTTTGCAGTGAAATAGTCTAATTGTAAATGCTGGTGACTAATTCAAACTTAGTAAGAAACAAACAACTGCAGACACAGGATGATACTTAGATTAAATGATACATATTTGTGTGCTGTAGTCAGTCTTAAGCTTTTTACTTCTATGCATTATGGATATAATCAGTGGAATATGTACAATTACATCATTCTTTGTTCTTCCCACATATTAAAGTATTTGTTTTTCTGGGGAAGCAGAAAAATTCTGCAGTTGCTCCTTGTCAACAATGAAGCTAAATCCCGTATAATTTTAATGCATAGCATTTATTCTCAACCGGGAGGAATTTTGCCCCCTAGGGGACATTTGGCAATGTTTCCTGACATTTTTGGTTGTCATAATGAGGGGAAGAAGGTCAGGGCACTATTAACATCTAGTGAGTAGAAACTAGGAACACTGTTAATCATTCTACAATGCACAAGACAGCCCACAATAAAGACTTATCTAGCACTGAATATCAATAGCACTAAGGTTGAGAAATCATGGTTTGTAAGACTCCCGGATCCTCAATATTTCCTAAAATTCCTCTGGAAGCATAAGAAATGTATGTATGAGAAATGAAATTGAGATAATTAGATTAAAAGGTGTGAGGTGACTTTAAGAAATGTTTCAGGTTCCTGGATACATAACCAAAATGTATAGATCCAGGAGTCTTGCTCCATTTGAACTCAGGAATGATTTAATGGGTCAGATCTCTTACTTGAAACTCTTTTGCATTTTCTAGTTCATAATCACTGTTAATTATTTGCTTGTACTTTCTATAGAAATGTATATTTCCTATTTCAGAGACAGTGGGTATAGCTGTAATGTTTTTAAGGTTTGAGAGATCACTAGAATTAGTCAGATTTTCTTAATGACTTCTGACAAGCATCAAACTCATCTAGACTGAGGAATTTTGAATTTTAAAAATTTCAGTTCATCTTAATCTATGGCCAAATACACCATCAATTTCACTCAATTTATTCCTTATGTGCAGGACTGGGGAAGCTTAACTTATTTCAAACATCTACTGGTGTCTGTATATATATTCTTGTAGGTTTTTTTTTTTTTTTTTTTTTTTTTTTTTGGTTTGGTTCTGTGAATAGTATTTAATTAGTCACTGATATTTTTATTTTTGCCAGTTTATTTATTTATCCTCCACATAGATGCAGGATTTATGTGATTTCACATTATTTAAATGGTAGCTACAAGCCCAAGAATCCTTGTAGTTCAAAGCTAACTAAAGATTTCAGGCCTTTCCACCTTTCTAAAATTAAAAGACCTTGAAAGAGAAAAATTTTACGTTCTAGCCAAGGATAAAAATTATGAGAATTTTTTTACTCTTAGCAATATGCAATCTCTAACATTCAGAAAGGTTAGAAATCAAGGGTTTTGTAAAATTATGTTATTAACTTTAAAAAACAATTTTGCCACAATATAGAGATATATGGACATGCTGTACAGAGTTGTGAATAGTTCCAGAAAACTGTGGTTCCTTGAAACTTCTGAACATATAGAGTGCAGGGATAGTATAATCACATATCTATTGTACAAATTCAGGAATACTAGCCCTTCTTTCCTATTTCTTCAAACTCAAGATAATTAATTTAGGGCAAATAAATTAAGGCACTGTTTTATGCCATACAACTTCTGTGGATAATAGCATGGAAGAAAACCTTTTTCTCACACAGAATATTCATTAGTGCTCTTTCTTTTGTTTATTCAGGAAACATCACTAATTTATGAAGTTTCAAGTAAAAGGATCAGTTCATATGTGCATATATACAGCTTTATTAATTCTTAAATTATTACGAGTACTTAAATATAGTCACACTGAATACTAAAAAGGATACAATTCATTCAATTCATTCTTAATCAGATCAGCTTGGATTATCTCCACTTTAAAAAAAATTATTTCATTAAACCACTTTGAAAGTTTGGATGTCCTAGGCATTTTAATTCAGGTCTGCCTCGGTACTGCCTTTATATCTGAACATTGGGTCTCCACCTTAGGCCCCACACCTCCAGAAATACTCACTTCCAAGTGCTTTCCTCAAAATTTTCTAAGTCCCCCTCCTATGCCTGGGATGGTTTGGGGCCACCAGTGCCATCTGAGTGTAGTCCACACTGAGCATAGACATAAATCCTAGCACCTGATTTTTTACTTGGGATATTTTGTGACACTTTATTCAGTACATAGACTCAACTGGATGCCCTGAGAGGCTCTAGGACTCACTCAATCTATGTGGTCTTTCTGGGTATCATGGTTGAGCATCAGGCCTGTAAAGACAGCCTAGCAAAAATATTGCTCCAGCTGTTTGTTGAGGTATTTATTCCATGGGATCTCACAGAATTGAGCTACCATAATGGTGTGGGCACTTTAACTTGGGTGATTCTCACTCACATTGGAGACAGGATGAGTTAAAGGCTCTGGGCTGCTGATAGACCACCAAAGAGCCTTGGGCTCAAGTCACGCATGTGACATATGTGGACTCATTCATTAGCTCTTGCCCTTGTTCCAACTATAGGGTCACCTCTAGTCCAGTGGTGCCTGGAGGGTAGCAGATGACTTTTACCATCCGTCTGCTTTCTGCTAACACTCAAGGAGATCACACTAGCCCTTTATTAGCAGACTTTATGCACATGTCAAGCACTATCTTCTGCAAAAGGTTTGGAGAATCATGCACATAACATCAATCTTTCTTCAGTTCTTTCTTTTCCTGATAAATGTAATAGGTTATAAGCTCCTGGGGCAGTCTTAGACTATGCCTGACACACATGGATATTCCTTGAACTAATCGTACTAGTCTTTCTCCCTCCCTGGGTCTCTTGCCTACCCAGCCCACTGGGTGCCGTATGTGGAAGGCAGAGGTCCAGTCCACATTGAAAGATCACCTTCTAGAAACGTAGTGAATGCAATGACTACAGTCAAAAGAATACATGTTTGAAGGTTGCATTGTTCTACCATTATACTAGAAAATTTTGAATAATAAATTTAATGTGAAAATGAATTATTCAGATTTGCCTGCATACTCTGGGTAAGACTGACAATTGTGGTCATTATGAATTGAATACAGCAACAATCTTTGAGGGAATCATTGGAAGCCAGTGTCTATGGGCAGTACAATAGATAATAGAGCATCATTATTACTGAGTAATCAGCATTACATGAATAGAAATAACAAACTAACTACAGAAGCAAAAAGACCTATATTATTTCAATACAAGTACACTTGAAAGAGCCATAGCATTGTGAGATAGAAAAGCATTGTTAACTATCTTATCATGGGATGGTAACAGAAAATAAATTGGGCATGAATAGTACTTTTGAAAATAAAAACCAAAAAAGATTATTTCTGGACCTGAATAGGAAGAGATGGTGCCTGGACACTTTGAAAAAATTTCTTGTTCACTGGTTGAACAATAAAGAAATATCTAAATATTTCTCCACCCATAATTATAAATTATCATCAGAAAATCACTATACTTCACAAAAGTCTATGAATTATGCAACAGATTTTTACTCAAATTGCTTATATAATCTGGGGTCCATTACACTCTGGGAGATGGATCCTGGACTAGTCGTCTCTCTCGTTGGCTATTGCTATACATTTTAAAATACTTTATCAAGAGAAAAGAAAAAGTAAGGCTATAAGGCAGAGAATATGTAGTATAAAGAGATAAAGTGAAGTTAAATATATAAAAATGAAACAATTGTTAAAGAGAAACGTTTCAAATTCAGAATCCATCTTTGATGTGGTTTATTAAGAAAATATTGAAATTTACTTAACTCACTTTTAAAAAACTTTTTCTCTGTGTTTGTATTGTGTGTTTGCATGTTTGTGCATCTGTGTTCTTTGTTTTACTAACAAGCAGAAGATCTTGAAAAGAACATTCTCTGGCCATGAAAGTGTAACTGGTGCCAGACTAGTCCTCCGGCAAAAAACAACTATAAAACTATGAAATATATAAAGCAATTCTCTTCAGAGGACAGCATACAGGGAACAGGAGCACAGATAGGAAAATACATAAGTAAGCCTGACAATCACACTGGCTTTCTTCCTGGAAACACTTTCTAGACCACAGTGCAGAGAGGTTAAACCCAAACAGAGCACAAGGATTCTGCTTAGCTGGGGAAACAAGGACTACAGTTCTGAGCCATTAAGTTGGTTAGAGTCTGCAGAATAGAAAAAAAGGAGACACGGAAATTTTGCACCGGGTTCTCTCACTATTTAACCATATACTAAGTTGTACATGCCCTGCGTGAAATTTTATGAGACCTAGCAACAGATATTTGTGACAAATTATGATCTGACATTCCAGCCCACACTTGGCCTCAAATAATATGTCAAATTTTTAACTAAGTCTTATTGCTTACCTGGTAGCCATTCTTTCTCCCACACTCTGCCACCCATTAGCTACTCTATATGTGTCATTATCCCTGGAGGGGTCATTTTCACTTTTATTTCATGTTATTTGATTGCCTTGCTACTTCAACTCTTTGATAGGCTCAAAGAGTTAAGATTTTGTGGTTTATTTAGCTACTTATAGTTGTTAGAATGGACAGGGCACACTTTCCATTTTTCCACATGCCCGGCAGAAGCAGAAATATCATTCAACTGATTTTCAATAGAATTCCCAAAGTAATTAAATTAGGAAAGTCTTTTCAGCAAACGGTTCTGAGATAATTGGATATTCATGTGGAAAAAAGGTGAGACTCAACCACTATTTTATATCACATATAAAAATTATCTTGAGATGGATCATAAACCTAAATTTTAAAGCTAAAGCCCTAAAGCTTCTTGAGGAAAACACAGAGGAATATCTTTATGGCTTACCATTAAATCTTGATTTCTTAGACTGGACACAGAAAGCAAAGGCATAAATTTTTTAAAATGATAAATTGTACTTCATTAAAATTAAAAATATATCTTCATTGAAAAAGATACAATGAAGACAATAGATAGGCAAACCACAGACTGGGAGAAAATATGTGAAAAACATCTAACTGACAAACGCTTACTGTCACTTTAGATAGATAGATGATAGGTAGGTAGATAGATAGATAGGTAGATAGATAGATACTACCACTTGGCAATAAAAAAGCAATATACTCCAATCCCAGTACTTTGGGAGGCCGAGACGGGCGGATCACGAGATCAGGAGATCGAGACCATCCTGGCTAACACGGTGAAACCCCGTCTCTACTAAAAAAAAATACAAAACACTAGCCGGGCGAGGTGGCAGGCGCCTGTAGTCCCAGCTACTCGGGAGGCTGAGGCAGGAGAATGGCGTAAACCTGGGAGGCGGAGCTTGCAATGAGCTGAGATCCGGTCACTGCACTCCAGCCCAGGAGACAGAGCGAGACTCCTCCTCAAAAAAAAAAAAAAAAAAAAAAGCAATATACTCCATAAAAAAAAAAAAAAAAGGAAAAAAGGCTTGAACAGACACTTAACAAAGAAATATGATTGCCAAAAAGCACACGAAAAGGTTAAAATTAAAATAAAACATTAATAAATAATGTCCAAAAGCCCTAAAATTAAAATAACATAACAACAAACATTGGAAAAGATATAGAGCTATTAGAACCCATAAATTTCTGGAAGGAGTGTAAACTACCTTGGGAAAGGACTGTCAATTCCTTATAAATTTAAACGTTAGGTCTATACTATTACCCACACTTCCAGTCCTAGGTATATCCCGAGCAAAATAAAAACTTCAACCTACTGAAAATCAACAGAATGTTCATAGCAGCTTTTTCATAATTGTTAAATGAAGCAACTCAAATATTCACAACCATGAGTGCCTACAAATGTCCTTTAATGCTAAAGAATTCTTTATTACTACAAGGGAATTCCACTAGCCAAAGCTATCTCACCCTCAAATTTTGACTGAGATGTTTAGATATTCTCCCATTTTTTCTTAATAACTAGAATATTGACTACCTTAGACACTCAGTGTAAAGCTATCTTCCATATAAGATCAAGGAGACAGCATCACAGTAACATAAATCATCCTCCTAATGATTTCTGCTGAGCTATGTATGAGATTAATGAGAGTGGAGAGTAAGCAAAGGCTAGATCACCAATGGCTTTCTGTCCTGTGCTAAGGTGTTTGGATGTCATAACGGGGGCAACAGAGAGCCATTAAAGAGTTGTAAGCACATCATATCAGGTTCAGATTGACATTTCACAAAATTACTTTGACAAACTGAATGCCGCAAATTAATGGCAGGAAAAGAAACTAGGGATATGTTGCTACAACCTAGGAGTAAGAAAAAAAATAAAGTAGAGGCAATACGGCTAATGACTGTATCTGAGAGAGATTGAGGAGGTAGAATCAAAAAGATTTGTCATTGTTTAATATGGTAGTGAGGAGGAGGAAAAAACAAAGTATATATTTTGTGAGATGGGAAATACACAAAGTTATAAGAGTAGATTCAAAATGATTAGCTTCATTATTAATTTACTGAGTTTTTGTTCTCCATATAATGGCCAAGTGGAAGTGATCACTGAAGATCTGGGGCTTCAGGAGATAGAAGCTGGAGACACTGCTTAGGAAGCCATGAGCATTTAGAGCTATCTTTCTTTTGCTGTGAAATACTGAGCAAGTAACTGCCTAGAATGAAATGTTTTGTACCCATAGAAAATTCATTATTAAACCTCAGGTATTTAAGTCTATTATCCAAATTAATAGACTAAAAAAGCATTAGTAATAAGTGATATAAAACATATGAACCATTAGAAACTGTAAACATCCATTCTAATATCTTTAAAATAAATATCTCTACATATTCTTTCATAGCATTCTTCTCTTAATTCAACCAAATGTTGTTTTCTAAATGTTAGTAGTGCTGGTTTTTGCATGAGAAAAATGTCTGTAGACCAATTTTCAAAGAGTTGATCCTCGAATTCTCTAAGCTGTATCACAGTTTTATTTATTTATTTATTTAGATGGAGTTCTGCTCTTACTGCCCAGGCTAGAGTGCAATGGCACAAATTCTGCTCACTACAACCTCTGCTTTCCGGTTTCAAGCGATTTTCTTGCCTCAGCCTCCCAAGTCGCTGAGATTACAGGCGGCCGCTACCACGCCCAGCTAATTTTTTTGTATTTTTAGAAGAGGTGGAGTTTCACCATGTTGGTCAGGCTGGTCTCGAACTGCTGACCTCGTGATCCACCTGCCCCAGCCTCCCAAAGCTCTGGGATTACATTTTTTTACACTCTATGCTAACAGTATAGGACATACGTAGTTTTCGCCAAATAGAAGATCTCTTCAAAAATTACCAGTAGGCCATGTAGACCTGTCTAAGAACACAGAGGAAGGATAATGTAATCCTAACACATTTGAGATTCTTGGTGGTGTTTACTAGCTAAAATAGTACAGATCCCTAAAATATGAGTACCCCAAGAGTTCAGCAAAGACTTTCTGACAAAAAATAACAATAAAAGTTAAGACATAGGCCAGGCGCAGTGGCTCACGCCCCTAATCCCAGCACTTTGGGAGGCCAAGACAGGTGGATCACCTGGGGTCAGGAGTTGGAGACCAGCCTGATCAGCATGGTGAAACCCATTCTGTACTAAATACAACAAAATTAGCCAGGCATGGTGGCACATGCTTGTAATCCCAGCTACTTGGGAGGCTGAGGCAAGAGAATTGCTTGAACCTGGGAGGCAGAGGTCCCAGTGAGTGGAGATTGCACCACTGCACTCCAGCCTGGGCAACAAGAGCAAAACTCTGTCTCAAAAAAAAAAAAAAAAAATTTAAGATATAAACTGAGAGAAAAGAACAATTAACCCACCGTGCCACTAAAGAATACCCTGGAAGAATGTGTGTGTGTGTCTGTGTGTATGTGTGTGCGTGTGTGTGTGTGTGTATGTATCTGTGTGTGTGTGTGTCTGTGTGTGTGTGTTCAGGCACATGAACAACATTAGCAACTTGGAAGAATTGAAAAAAATCAACCAGCATTTCAGAATTGTTCTCAACCACTTACCAGGAGATCAAAGTAGAACCTTCTAAAGAAGTGGATTGTTCTTTTTTCTCTTGTATTGGACATACAGGTAAACCTTAAACCCATATTTTCTGGACTTGGCTTCTGGTAAAAATAAATTAATAAATAAATACATACATAAACAATTTGTTGTTTTCTGAAACTTTGGCTTGCATGACCCATCCATTCTTTCCCTGTTCAGAAGTCACTTTTATACTATCTAAAATAATAACCATTCTGCCAACAGTAATCATGAAAATATAAACTTAATGTGGATAAAATTGTGCTCTTTAAAAATATCTTCTCTGACTTATCACATTTTAAAATTTACTTTTCATTTAGGAGTTTAGACTATTGGTGCTGGAAAAAAAAATCATGACTGGTAGCAGTCTGAATATATTATAAATTTACTTACAGTATACTACAAAGATATTTTTAAAAATGATGTGCCCAACAGCAGTAATTAAAAGGTTAGTTGAATTTCCTGGAATAGAAGGGAATTCTGAACAAATCCTACTACTCTAAAAAGATTGAAAATTGTGGTCTTGGTGAATTATTTAAAGAAAATAAAATTTACCTTCATTAAATTTACCTAAGCATTATCCAAGAAATCACTGTTCTAAGAGGGACAATTTGAAATTTCCTCATTGACATTTAAACAATGCCTTTCCACATAACTACAGTTGAGAAAATAATAGATTACACCATATGTTCTTATCTGGTTCATGCCCCCGAAGGCCTAGAGAATGGGCATGGTTTTTACAAATCTAAACAAATTAAATAAATGTTTGCACTTATAAGTCTGTTACCTTTTAGCAAAAAAATAAATTAGTGCCAGGGGAGCCACAAAGTTAAGAGACTCTGTAAACAAAAGAACAGAAGGCTGTCTACGTCTTCACACCAAATTAACAGAACACAAGACATGTTACCACAGATTATTCACAGGTTAGAAAAATAGACAGTTAAATTACTGCAGTTTATCTAGATAGACTGCATATAAAAACATTTCTAAATTTCATTTCTTATTTTATTCATTAATGGGAAAATGTGACAAAAACTTCAAGTTTCTCAAAAAAATTGAATGTATTTTGAACAGTAAGATTAAAGAATCTTGAATATTCTTCTCTAAATGTATTTCAGCTTCTGCTTGTGATAAAGATCCAAATACACATGTTTCTTCTTCCTGTATCATCTCACTACACACTAGCATGTATGTCTGAACCTCAGTCTTGTATCCCACACTCCTGGAAATCACAATTACATTCCTCCCAAGGTCCATCACTTTTTAAAAATTTTGCTGCAAGTAAAATTAGTCAAGTTTCTAATTCACATACTATAAGAAATCAATACAAATTAATAGGCATATACATTTTTCTTCCTATTTGTTGAATTTGTTGTCTTTTATCTACAATCAAGATTTTCTCTGATGAATCTATGTACTAAGTAGATTTAATTCTTAGGACAGTTATCTCCAAATTGGTACCAATATTGTAATGACTCAATTATGTTTCTTTCTTACTTGACTCTCACACAGTCATGTGATGTGATTTATTTTGGGCCACTCAGTGCAAGTTATTTAGGGAAGTCTCACTCCCCCAAAACCCTCTTCTCTCTTTTACTGATCATGGCCCTTGAAGGACGTTTATTTCCAGCACTAGCGGCAGCGTGTACACTTATCTCTCTTAATACTCACAATTTTTACCTGAATTACTTCATAGCGCCGAGAAAACATCTCAGGAAAGAAACCAAAATTTCCACTGTAAAGATAATTAATAAATTGACTAGGGAAGTTTCAAATGCTGTATGAATTCATTTAAATCACCCCAAAATAAAAAGTCATACTCAACAAGAAGAGGCTCAAATCCATGTCAACAGAAGCAAATCAAAGATACACGACATTCCCAATCAGAACATTTTAAGCTACACTAGTCATTAAAGTTTCAGTCATTCAACTTATTCAGTAAATTTCTAAAGCTGATATTACGCCACGCCTGAGGACTAGTTGATTTCACACATTATCTACAGCTCTCGTTTATCTCCTTTCACTGGCAAAGTATGGTACACATCAACGTGCTTCCTGAAAGGAAGGAAAGCCTCTTTTGTCTAATACTGAAATAGAGGCAGCTGGAGAGGAGGAAGGAAGAACAAGAAGCCATACTCTCTTATCTCTTCTCAAGTTCATAAAGTGTATTTTCTTTCTCTCTCTTTTTCTCTCTTTCCCCCTTCCTGACCTCCCTCTCCTTTTTGTTTTTAAAGAATCACAATCTTCAGGCCAGAAGTGTATGTGTAAGAATTAGAACTCAGTCTTTTCAGAGCTCCCCAATGGACAGGTACCAGTATCTGTGCCCTCCCATTTCTTCTATCAGAACTTCCCGACAGTTTTACCACAGTGCACCTGTGCTGGAAATGGCTTACAGGTGTAATAAATTTTTTTTAATTTCTAAAATTTTAAATTATTATAGATGCATAATAGTTGTGTGTATGTATGGGGTACACGTAATATCTTAATAAAAGCATACAATGTGCAAGTGTAATAAGGTTTTGATCCTCTCATTCTTTGGAGTGGTTGTCTATGGCCTGTTGTAGAATACCCTTAGCCTGTTGCCTTTGCAAATATTTTAAATTTTTAGGAATGCCATGGTTTGTAAAAAGTTTGGAAGTACGCATACCCAATTTTCTCCATCTTCCTGGGCCAGTAGAATCTTTATCTAGTATAGAGAGGAAAGGGGATTAGGAAACAAACTGACACTGACTGATCTCATGATCTTCAAAATCACCTTTTAATGATGTAAACTTCAGTCTGTGTCCTCCAGGACTTAATTCTAAGGATGAAAGTTAACTTTATTTTCTGCCTTTATGAGGTGATGATTTTCATTGACTAAGTGGGAAAGGCTTTGAAGACTTCAAAGGAATTGCCAGGAACCAAATACAGTTTGATTAGTACATGACAATAATATCTTCTATCTTTATGCAGTGTCTTCATCAAGAATCAATAATAATTGCAAGCTATTTTCAAACCAGCTTCAGAAAAAAAATGAGAGAAGGAGAAATAGATTTATGCAACAGAGACATTGCCAATGGCAAATGGAATAATGAGCCTTTTTGTGGGGCTAGAACCAAGGTTACTCTCTCTGTCTCTTTTGTAACACTTGATCTTCTTTCTAGATTTTAGGTTTATTCTTCCTTCAGTCTTCTCTTGTGCACAAGATATTTTCCTAGTTAATTTGCTCTTGCATACTTGGAGAAGACAATGTTATACCTCATCTCTCTAGAAACCTCCAGCACCTTCTCATATCTTACTCTCAACTAATAAACTTACCTCATCTTTCACTAAAAAATAAAAGCAATCAGAAAAGCATATGTTCCTCTACCATCATACTGACCAATTGTCCTCCAACTGTCCTGTGTCTGTCCCCTATATATGGGGGACTGACTCCATTCTTGTTAGTGTGGATGAATTGTTCCCTGTCTATAGCCAACCCCTTCATCTCAGGGATATCCTCTCAAGGATATCAGTCTAACAATTATTCCCTCTCTCCTGTGTCATCATTTTTCTATACTCTTCAAAATTATTTCCATAGTTGTACATATATTTAAGTTAAAATGTTTAAAAATATTCCATCTTAAAAATTATTTAGACCAACAATCCCCTTATGGCTTGTAACCTTTCTCCATCTTCTTTCAAAAAAACTCTTTGTACCAATTGTCTATACCCACTGTCTTTACTTCCTTTCTTCTTATTCTCTCTTGAACCCACCTCAAACATCCTTTTGTCTCCACTAATCCAGTAAAACTGCCTTGATATATCACTCTGCTGAACTCTAGACACATATCCTGGTATCTACTTAATATATTCGTTTCCACGTCTAATAGGAATCCTAAATTTAGCATGCCCAAAACCAAACTCTTGATTCTGTTGCCCACTTCAACCTCCTGCTAACTTGTTTTTCCCCAAGTGTTCTCATTACCATAAATGACATCATATTCCCTTAGCAGATTCACCCAGTAAATCTCTTTAGCTAACACCTCACATCTAAACCATCAGTAAATCTTCTCAGCTCTACTTTCACAATATATCTTGAATCTAGGCATTAGCACATCCACCACTGTATTATTGCATACTCATACTGCTACAGACATACCTGGAACTGGGTAATTTATGAAGTAAAGAGGTTTAATTGTCTCACAGTACTGTAGGCTATACAGACTTCTGCATCTAGGCAGCCTCAGGAAACTTACAATCGTGGCAGAAGGCGAAAGAAAAGCAGGCACCATCTTCACATGTCAGAAAAGGAGAGAGAGCGTGAGAACAAAGAGGGAGGTGCTACACAGTTGTAAACAACGAGATCTCATGATAATTCATTCAATATAACAATGAAAGCAAAAGAGAAGTCCACCCCATGATCTAATCTCCTATCACAAGGTCCCCCTTCAACAATGAGAATTACAATTTGACATGAGATTTGTGTGGGGACACAAGCCAAACCATATTAATCTGGGCCTGGCCCTTCTCAGATCTCATGTCCTTTTCACACTTCAAAACACAATCATGGCTTCTCAACAAGCCCCCAAAGTCTTTACTTATTCCAGCATTAACTAAACAGTCCAAGTCCAAAGTCTCATCTAAGAGAAGGCAAGTCCCTTCTGCCTATGAATCTGTAAAATAGTTTTTAAAAGTTAATTAATTCTAAGATACAATGGGGGTACAGTCGTCGAATAAATGCTCCCATTACAAAAAAGAAAAATTGGCCAAAACCAAGGGACCACAGACTCCATGCAAGACTGAAACCCAGCAGGGCAGTCTTTAAGTCTTAAGCCTCTGAAATAATCTCCTTTGACTCCATGCCTCACATCCAGGCCACACTGATGCAAAAGGTGGCCTCCAAAAGACCTGGGCAGCTCCACCCCTGTGGCTTATGAATGGAAACAGAAACAAAATAAGGTGCTAACACTGGTGAAGAATAAGATAATGGCTTAGATTTAGGTGATAGTGGTTGATATGGTTTGGCTCTGTGTCCCCACCCAAATCTCATGTCAAATTATAATCTCCATTGTTGAAAAAGGGGCCTGGTGGGAGGAAATTGGATCATGGGGCAGATTTCCCCCATGGTTCTACAAGCTGTACAGGCTTCTGCTTCTGGGAAGGCCCCAGGAAACTTAAACTCTTGGCAGAAGGAGAAGCTGAAGCAAGCACCATCTTCATATGGTAGAACATGAGAAAGAGGGTGAGAGAGCAAAGGGGGAGGTACCACACACTTTTAAACAAACTGATCTCATGAGAACTCACTCACTATCATGAAACAGCAAGGGGGAAGTCTGCCTCATGATTAAATTTCCTCTCTCCAGGCCCCTTTTCAACATTGGATATTAAAATTTGACATGAGATTTGGGTGGGGACAGAGAGCCAAACCGTATCAACCACTGCCATCTACATCTAAGCGATTATCTTATTCTTCACCAGCATTAACACCTCAATTTGTTTCTGTTTCCATTTATTTAGCAACCAGAACCACCTTTTCACAACATAAGTCACACCTCTTTTTAAAACTTTCAAATATTTAATAGTGCTCTTAGAATAATTTCTGAAGTCCTTACTTTAGCACTCCAATCCCGCTCCTGAATATGTCTCTAGTCTCATCTCCTATCATAATCTATCTCACTCACTTCATTCCACCAAGTCTTTGTTCTTTCAAGTGTTTGTGCTTGATGTTTTTCGGCCTACATCATTATCCTTCCAAATCTCCATATGATTTGCTCCTCACTTCATTCAAGTCTCTGATCAAATGTTACTAGCTCAGAGTCGGTCCCCAACTGCCCTACTGAAAAATCTATCATCTTACCCTGCTTTATTTTTCTTCATAACACTAGTTTCTTCTTAACATGATTTATGGAATTATTTCTTATAATCTATACATTCTTGTAGATACAAGCATAAAGGCACGTTTTATTGACTGCAGTATTCTTATCACCTGAGAGATTATAAATGATTAATCATCACTTGACCATAACAAATTCACAGAAAATAGTCAATCTAATAGTCACCCAGTTCAAGTGCTGAACACAGCCTCATGAAGCCTCTGTGTCCCAATTACATATTTTCCAGACAGGGAAGTAATTGGCCATATTTATCCCAGGCTCTCTCGGGTATGCATTCCATCAGTCATGGTGGAAAGGGTTGAAATACAGGTTCTGCTGTGCACTCAGCTGAGGCTAAAGGAGCATAATTTCAGAAAAAGGGATGTGAGTAGGCAAGAAAAATAAATAGCTTGTCTTCGCTTCCATTTGTTCAACAACTATTTATTGAAAACTGACAGTGTGCCAAGAACTCTGGAAAGCGGGATACTACAGGAATCTGGCAAACAAGAACCCTTCTCTTATCAATCTGTCATTTAGTGAAAGGAGCTTCAAGTATATATGGCACTGTAACCTATGATCCATAGATAAAAGAATCAAGACAGAGAAAATAAAACTGAGTTATTTTGTCATGCTGCATGCTGCACATATTCAAAAGTATTAATTATAATAGGAATACTTAAAGAATTCCTCATACATACCACTTTTTCATAAAGATTGAATAATTTTCACCCTGGCCTTGATTATAATTTAATTATTAATATAATAATTAAATTAATAATTGATATAATATAATTATATTGAGAATTTTTGTTTCATATATGCTGTATACTCATAATTTATAAATTTGAATATTAATTTCAAAGAGAATATGGCTCTTCCAATGTGTAGTATATATATGCATTTGATTTCTTCTGATAACCACAACATAAACTCTTTTACATCAACTCACTGTTTGATCTTCAGCATGTTGCTCAGCCTCTCCCAACCTCATTTTCTTTGTCTATAAAGCAAATATGTTGGACTACATGTTCAGCAAGACTTTTTATGAGCTTTATAGATTTTCAATTCAATAAGAAAATTGATTGAGACAGGTCATTCTATTCCACAGAATGTGCAAATATGGTCTACTATTCTTATTTTATGAGAATGTCCCATTGACTCCAAAGGATCTGAACGGTTAAGACTATGCTATTTAGAGAGCAAATAATTGAACACAGCAAGATGGATAACCACAGGGAAGGTGTTTTCTAGATAGTTCAAACTTAACCAACTAAATAAAATCTGAGGCATTCTAGAAATTAAAGGTGTCAAATCCTTTTACTCTGCGTGCATAAACTCATGTTCCACGGGATATATTCTCCTCTCAGATGTGGTGTTTTTATTTTGTTTGGGGCAACACAGTTTGTTGACCTTAGATTCAACATAGAAATGCATTAGCACTTTCTAGTTTACTGTCACCCAGTACTCCCCATTATTTGATACCAGTGGTTCTCAAACTTAAGCATGAGTCAGAATCACCAGTGGGGATTGTTAAAACATATTACTCGGCCCCTCCCCAAGTGTTTGATCTGCTTGGTGTTCAGTGGGGCCTGAAAATGTGCATTTTTATAAGTTCCCTGGTGATTGATGTTGCTGCTGCTGGTCCCAGGACTACATTTTGAGAACCACTGTCCTACACAACTTCTGCATTTACATTATTTGTCAAACCCCTAAACATATCTAAATTTATGATCCATTGTGGGGTGTATGCCAAAATAATTTACTATAATTCTAAAACATGGTTAACCTGTAATGAGAAGACAATGAAAATGAACTGAACTGAGCTTGGCAATCCACACGTGGCCTGGCTATGATTAACACACATGGTGTTTTTAAGATTAGCTGAACAGATTTTATGTGACTGTCATGTTAGAACCACATGACCAGACCGTACACCCAGAGTTCAGTATGAAGTTTCCCCTGAAGGGAACAGATATTCCCAGAGTCAAATACCTTGGAAAAAATCAGATTGATGTATTTGAGAAGCAAGCTTTAGGCAGGACTAAGTAGAAAGTCTTTTTCTTTTTTTTTATTTTTTATTTTTTATTTTTTTATTTATTTATTTTTTATTGTACTTTAAGTTCTAGGGTACATATGCATAACGTGCATTTTTCTATTCAATAGTAGCAGTTTGATTTGGCTGGGATTCTTGGGCAAGGAGGTAACCAACATTTTGAATGTAATAAAGAGAAAACCTCCTAACCCTAGCCACAAGGAGGGAGCAGAACTTACAAGGGAACCTGAGAAAAACATTCTATGCATTGTTCTTCCTTTCCATTATATCCCAACCATTATCACTGATTCCTTAGGAATGACAGCCTGGTTTCAGTTAGAATCCAGGGAAAAATGGTAGAGTTTGGATCCAATATTTGGATAAAAGCCAGTGGGAGTCCCTGTGAAAGACTGATGGGTTCAGGGAGACAGCTGTGTAATAGGAAATAAACAGCAGGGCCGAGAAAGCATGAATACATGAGCAACCCAGAGAGGAAGGCTATGAGGGACCTGTTTCCAAGCCAAAAACAGTAACGGTACAAGAAACAGCGGGGAATATTTTTGGTGTAGTAGATGATAATTTGTGTCACCATGTTTTAGGTTACATAAGGCTTATGAAATGGGATATAAAAAAAATTCTTATTAATCTGATTATGATGTCAGGTTTTGTCTTTTCTCTAAGCATCATTATATTGCCCTTGATAAGTACAGAAACATAAATTTGTGTATACGTAACTGTATATATTTTATAAAGTATTTAATATTATACATGACAGTATAATACTTTGTAGATGTAAAAATATATTTATGTATATGTATGTATATGTAGCCTATATCATTTTATTCTCTCAACTCCCCTATAAGGCAATACCTCCATTTTACAGATAAAGATTTAAAATATTTAAAAGAATTATATAATTTTACCAATGTCCTAGGATTAGAACTGAGGCAGCCATGAACTTCGTGCTATTATCTGTAAAGTGATTTTACCTCTTGCTAAGACATAAAACATTGATTAGGGTAAAAAATAATTATGTTTATCACTTTTATCTTCAGACCCAGAAGATAAAAGTTATATTGTATGTAGTGTAAATATAGTATCTGGTAGTGATATTTATGTAGTATCAATAATCTACCATGTTATTTCCTAGGTAGAAGGAATATATATAATAATAGTGAGAAATAACATGGCAGGTTATTGATACTCCATATAATATCACTACCAGAAAATGTAGTGATATGTAGGTAGATACACACACACACACATCCCAGATGGAAACATCTGCCTGTCCACTAGAGTATTTCCAGAGTGGAAGCATTTGTGGTTTTTTTCTTTCTTTCTTTTTCTTATCTTTCTTATCTTGCATAAAGAATCACTACTGATTATCTTTTTCCAGAAACTACCTGCTTTTCAAGATTAAAATGCCTTGGTTTCTGACTTGGACCCTGTGGACACTTGGACTTGATAGAGAGCATTCCAGGTCTGGCATGAGGGAATAATCACTATCAAGTTCTACTATTTGTTTGGAGCATAATGCTCCAAAAGAGAAAAAAAGCTTTTAACAGATAAAGAAAACTAATTTGTCAGAAAATCAACTACTGTGGCCATAAGACTTTTTTAACCTTTTTTCTTTATTCTTTATGCTCTCTATGTAAAAACTTGTTTATGTAAAGAAATTGATGTGTGAAAATGTCAAAGCAATACTAAGTATTCAAAAAGATGTATGCTAATCATCATATTATCAATCATATCTAAATTCCATATAGGTTAAATAGATATTTGCTTCAGAAATTTAAAAATCTTTTAGAGTACACCATCTAATTGATTTATTGCCAAATCATTAGAAATAATCAGTATCACATTATAAGTGCTTAAATTGTTAAAGATATTTAAAGAAACTAGGAAATTGCATATTTTATTTATCATAGTTACTTCACAAATAACTTGGCTTGTTCTGTTTGTTATTTGTTTTGCTTTGCTTTGCTTTTTTCATCTTACCCCTCAGTCTTATGGCATAGATTCATTGACCAAGCTGGTGAGTTGGTGCCATGTATGGGAAAACAGTGGGATGTAAAGGGAAAGAATGCCACCATGACCTCTGGCGCCAACTCAGAGAGCTTGAAGCAGAGGTGATTCATACACATGCATTCCTCAAAGGGATTTTGCCCTTTCTGGTGCCTCAGCCTAGAGCATTTTCATTCCCCCATCCCCCTCCCTTGCCTAGTGAACATCTACATATTCTTCTCTCAGTTCAGCCATCATGCCCCTAATGAGGTCAAATATCCAATTGTATCCTGTCATAGCACAACTAAGTTCTTTGTTATTGCACTTAACCCAGTCATAAATTACATGTTTATTCTTATATTATTTGATTAATGTCTCTATCACTCCAGAAAGTGAGCTACCGAAGGGCAGGAATCGTGTGGCTTTGCTCCTCAATGCATTCTCAATAGCAGCATTAGGCTCGATATACACTAGGTACTTAATTCCTAAGTGTGTGTGTGTGTGTGTATGTGTGTATTAAATGAATGAATATATGAAAACATCTTTCCTCTTAGTCTGACACTATTTGGACTTTTAAAAAAAGAATCATTAATGATTATATAAATGGTATCATAATTGTCCATTTATTCCCTGTAAAAATGTGAAATATAATCTACAAGCTTTTCCTTTTTATATAGGCAACTAAGTCTTATAGATAAAGGTAGCTCATTAGATTAAATTTTAATTGAATGATGGGTAATAGAACTTGTCAGTGCCCATGGAAGGATATTAAAAAGTGGCATGAGCTAGCTGGAGGGCAGCAGGGACCATGGAGGGCAAAGCTGCCCATCTGGTTATGGTAGAGAAAATGCTGAAATAACAGAGAGAGTTGCTTGCCACAGAATCTTGTTTAAGCCCAAGTATACTAGATGCATACTAGCCTCTGAATTTTTTCTTGTTGTTAGCAGGATATTGAATATTAAAGACTAATATTATAGCTTTAAAAGGAAAATGAGTGTAATGGGACTTCTGACCTTCATTATATAATTTTTAGCAATTTATATCATTTGATTACAATTTGATGAAAGTTTTAATTCCATTTAATAGCCTCTACTCACCCATATGGAGTCCAAACTGGAAGTTCACAATTTTCCTCTTCAATGAATAATGGAATAGCTTAGTCTTACGAAGTTTTGGAAGGGTTTCTGGATCTTATCTTGTGTCTGCATAAGAATGAACATTGTATTATTTTGATTAGTTTTCTAACACTGTACATATAAACACTTGAATAATTGAATATCATGGTACGATACCATTAATGGGTTATATATCTAGAGAACTATGGTCATTTATAGTACAATATAAAGACGTTTGTATTTTAAACTTTGTACTACGAAAATTTGTTTAGATACCCATGGTTATTTCCCTATTTAATATGAGTTTCAATTATGAGTGTTCAAAAACGTTACAAAAACATTAGACTGTATGCTTTGATATAATAAAATTTAAAATATTTTATTTTCTTTTGCATTTTGATATGTGAGAATACTAAAAATAAGAAAACTTATCCAGCATTTTATGTGTTTAGCATAATTGTATGTCTGATCACTTTCATATGGTAAGTTAATCATGGATGATGAGATGTTACCAGAATTAATAAAGCTTCCTTATGTAACAAATTAGGATTTTGACTTAAGTGTTGATAGTAATGTACAATTACACCTTGGTTTAACCTAGTTAAGAATTCAGTTATGTTAATTTGACTCTTCTATTTCTAAAAAATATTGTTTGAATGAGTAATTTAAGCCAAATTTATAAAGAAATATAGACTTGCCTCACAAATCTATTTAAAAATACTTTTAATATCAAGGATTTATCAGAAGCTGTGGCTTCAGTGACTTTGCATATCTAATAGTTATCTTGCTATTTTCTTAACTGTCTCCTGAAAAGTTAGTAAAGTTGAACAGCATCCTTCGCAGCCATGCTTTTTCTTGCTGCCTGCAATTCTCACAATCTTAGTTCCAGGTTCCTCTTATAAACCACTAACCTTGTTTCAAAGCTTAATACATCTGTAGATGTAACTACAATTGATACAGAAAGGAGGCAGGGAAATACTGGGCAGAAAAGTGTGGGGTCCCTGGCAAGGGCTCTGCTGTCAAGCCTGGACCCGCCTTTTCCAAAACCATCCTGGTTCACAATGCCCCCCAATGTGTATCCATTAAAAACCTCAAACTCTACTGGCAGAGGAACAGAGTGGTGCAGCAGAGAAGAGAAGAGAAGTGTCTGAATGTCAAGAGGAGAAGAGGCAGCTGGACATTGGAGACTAGGGATGGCCAAACTCCAGGGGAAGATTATCTTCCCACTCCATCCCCTTTCCAGCTCCCCACCCCACTAAGAACCACTTCCATCACTCCATAGAGTCCTACACGTATGGCACCCTTCAATCCATTCATGTGACCTGATTCTTCCTAGATGCTGGACAAGAATTCAGGATGCACTGTGTGCAAGAACCCAAAAAGGCTATCACACTGACTAGTCATTGAGCAGTTTAACACTTAAGCAATCAACAGACAGCAAAGCTATAACAGCATTGTTTGTAACACATGCCCTCTGGGACTGCAGAGGTCGTGGGCTACCCCAAGACACTGTGCCATGGTTTGGTACGGGGTTTTTTTCCTGCCAGCACCCAAAGGCACTTGTCCCAGCTCCTGCACCCGCTCATCTGTGTGCTCCTCCTCCTGGAAGGGTTTTGAGTGAGGCTGCCAAGTAAACAAGCCACCCCAGTCACAAGTCCCACGAGGGAGTCAAGGGAATTTTCCTGTCTCACAATCATAACCTGATAAAATTACCTTGCTGTTGTTCCTTTGTTTGTACAGCTTTTCTGGAAGTATGGAAGACACCACTGAATGGAGTGGCACTGAGAATGACTAGAATTATCCTGGAAAGTTTCCCCATGTGAATATTCTAACTGAATAAACAGAGTTAATTAATAACTTGTCTATAAATTCATAAATATCAAACTTCTTTGTTCAGTTTTATGATTTCAAGTTTATGAATACACTTTTGTAAACATTCACATATTACCAACTGGATAAACTTACTCTGATAAGGTAATCCTCCAAAACCTCTGAACTCATCCAGTTTCAAACCAGTCTTAGTGTTAAGACTTAGAAGAAATCTGAGAGTAAGAAAATTGATTTTTCAGATATTGATGGGAGACTTGGGAGGCTAGCTAAGAAGCCCTCTGCAGCATTATTATGACTTCTTCTGTAGCTGTTTTTTACTCCTGACATCTTTGTGTTTTCTGGGAATAACTTCCATCTTAATGGTATTACTTAAATGCCATATGTTAATATTACCACTTAAATGTATTGTGTTAATAATTAAAAGATGGTACTGTCATTCAAATAATTAGTAGCAACACACAGATATGTTTTAAAAGAAGACAATTCTTCATCAAAATCAATAGATAAGCCCAAGCAAAGAAAAAAATATATTCATTATGAAGACAACACAAAACGTTAATCAATAATTTAAAACATAAAACATATAGGTTTTCTTTTGGTTGCAAATGTAAACCTTGAGGAATATTTTCAAATATAGAAAAGCATCAAGAAGAAAATTAATATTTTGGATAATCTCACCCACAATGATAATCACTAAGAACATTTTTGTATATAGACTTTCAGGATTCTTCATGTATATACATATATATTTAAATTCTCACAAAAATACAGTTGTTTAATCTACTCTTTTATGTTCATAACAAAGCTTTATGATTATTCCCCACTCTAAAGTTAAATATCCTATAATATAACTTTTAATGGTTGTCCAGTGGTAGGTGAACCAACATTCATTTAACCAATTCCATACTAATTCCAAGCTATTTCCCAAAATCTTAATTAAATTAAATTTCCCCAAAATTTATTTAGTTCATAATGCTGTGATAAATGTCTTATTTGTACATATTTATAAACATCTTCAATTACTTTCATAGGATAAATTATTAGAAGTAGAGTTTGGGGTCAAAGTACATGGATGTTTTTAAGCTTTAAATATAAATCACCTTGCCAGGCACAGTGACTCACGCCTGTAATCCTAGGCCTTTGGGAGGCGAAGGCAGGTGGATCATGAGGTCAGGAGATCAAGACCAGTCTGGCCAGCATGGTGAAACCCCATCTCCACTAAAAATACGAAAATTAGCCGGGCATTGTAGGGGGTGCCTGTAGTCCCAGCAACTCGGGATGCTGAGGCAGGAGAATTGCTTGAACCCAGGAGGCAGAGGTTGCCATGAGCCGAGATCATGCCACTGCACTCCAGACTGGGTGACAGAGCAAGACTCTGCCTCAAAAATAAATAAATAATAAATAAATATCACCAAACCAAATTTTGATACTTTGTAAAATCATCAACAGTATAAAAGACAGTACTAAAGGTGAGCTTCACAAAACCTCAATGAACAATTAGGAATTCTCTTTGAAAATTACAGATGATGCACACATCCAACTGTTCTTAACATTGACTATTTATATTAGTTAATTTTATAAAAAAAAATTCTCATTTCTAATTATAATGGTTTATTTATTACTGAGCTTGGACATTTTTCACTGAACATTTGAACAGCTTCCTTGCTATTATGCCTTTTCCCTTTGCTGTTTGTCATCTTCTATGACATGAAACCCACTGGTGCCACGTCCAACAAGAATGGGAAAGAAATTCCACATACACGACTCCCCTGCTGAAATCAGAAGAACAGAATTGATGAGTGAACCACTCTAAGAAGCCAGTAGTGAATGGAGACCTGATCACATAAACATAGCACAGAACCATCCAGTATGATGTACCAGCCTTCGTGTGTGTGCGTGTGTGTGTGATCTTCAAAGAAAGTTCATAACTTTTCATTAAGGTTTTGGGGAAAGCAACTTTGATACCATTTGCCTGTTGCTTCTCCTGCTGACTCCTCCTAGACCACTGCATAATTCCTATGCAGAAGTACTACATTTTCCCTGATTTAGTCTCCAGCTCACCTGACCTACAGCATGCATCTGTTCCCTCCATCATGGTATGGCAAGTGACAGTCAATACCTTGTATACCTAATTAGAATTATATTTCAGGTCATTGTTTCCTTTCCTAGTTCTACTTCCCTGGCCCTGTCCTATTGTTGCCAAAAGTTGATTGTGCTGGAAAAGGGATTTTTCCATCAGACATACCTCTTCAGGATACCTAATATCTGAGGGACAATTTTAGAAAAATGAGTCTAATCAGTAATAAGAGTACTTAAAGCCATGTTAAAATAAGAAAATTGGGGATATTTTTCTTGACATTTTAATTAGAGTCACTGTTGGTGAGGCAGGAAAGACAAGAAGAGACAAGAGGCACTAAAGACAAGAAAATCTTATAGAACATCATTACATCACCCTAAAGGAAAGATCATGAAAATCAAAACCAAGAAAGGGGCAGGGGCAACGGAAAAAAAAAAAAAAAAAGAGGAAAAATTAAAAAGAGTGTATATATAGATTTACAAACAAATACTAAGAAAATGGCACCAGAAGGAGGGGGAGAGGCAATGGAAATCAAACAGAGAGAAACCAAGGATGATTTGAAGGGTATTTAGATTAACAATTATCCTGTCCATTTACATATTGTGCATATGCATCCAAACCAATTATTTTTATTCTGTGTGAAGGTGATTTCATGTGCTCAGAAACTCTCCAAAAATGCCTCCATGACTTAGGTGACTTTACACATCACAGCACTTAATAAAACAAGGAAAATACTGAGAACCTATTATAATTTCAAGAATAACAATCATTTATGTCGTCTAAATAAAAATATATGCTATGGTGCCTTATTTTAAATAGACCACATTTACTATTGTATGCCTTTAAATCAATCCTGTTTTAGTTTTGACATTTTAGCAAGAAGCAGGATGGAAACTTAGCTAATTGGTTCATTCTGCCATGGGAGCAAGGCTACCAATTAGAATACAGGCTCTGAAGGTGGAAGGTAGGAAAGAGCCCTCCAAGGTATTTTCCAGCTTATCCTGTGTGGTAATTAGACATAAAATAATTATGTCTCAAAATTATTGCTTCTGACATGAACTAATTTATTTGTATTTAATACAAAGTAAAAATTACCTAACTAGTCAGTGTTTGCTTCTTTCTTTCTTTTAGCTGACACATGCAAGAGTCAATAAATAAAATTAATAAGGAGGGGTATTTGAGAGCAATTTCTTTATTTTTTTTACTTTTTTTTTCTTTCTTTTTTTGAGATGGAGTCTCACTCTGTTGCCCAGGCTGGAGTGCAGTGGGGCAATCTCGGCTCACTGCAAGCTCCTTTGCAGAGCAATTTCTATAGTCTAACCAACCTGGCTTCAAATCTTGATTCTGTTACTTACTAGCCATCTGACCATGCATACACAATTTAAGTCCCTAAGACTCACTATCCTCTAAAATAGAGATGACAGCAATAACTACTTTGAAGAGCCACTGTGAAATTTAAATAAGAAAAAGCATGTGAAACACCAATATATCTAACACATAGTATATAGTCAATAATGATTAGCTATTATTATTATTATTTGTATAAAATAGTAATTCCCTCTAATAATTCTGGAGCTAAAAGTCATGAGAACTCCAAAGTAATAGATATTTAAAAATGTCAAAAAACTGATTAGCGTCTATAATGGTTAATTTCAAGTGTCAGCTTGACTAGACAAAGGCATACTCAGATAGCTGTAAAATCATTATTTCTGGGAATGTCTGTCCAGATGTTTCCAGAAGAGATTCGTTTTTAAATCAGTGGACTGAGTAAGGAAGATCCATCCTCACCCAATATGAGCAAGTACCATCCATTCTACTTGGCTGAGGGCTGGAAGAGAATGAAAAGGGTGGAGAAAAGGCAATTCTCTCTCTCTCTCTCTCTCTCTCCCTCCCTCCCTCCCTTGTTCTCTCTCCTGGAGCCAGGACACCCTTTTTTCCTGCCTTTGAACATCAGAACTCCAGGTCCTCCATCCATTGAACTCTGGAACTGGCACTAATGGCCTCCCAGTTTCTCAGGCCTTCAGCTTCAGCCTGAGAGCTATACCATTGGCTTTCCTGGTTCTGAGGCTTCTGAACTTGGACTTGCCCAAGCCACCATCTTCCCTGGATCTCCAGCTTGCAGACAGCCTATTATGGTACTTCTCAGCCTCCATAATCACCTAAGCAAATGCCCCTAATAAATCCCCTCTCCTATATCTCTATCTCTATCTGTCTGTAAAATGAGGCGGCGAGGAAAAAGGGACTTCTTCAAAGAAATGTTTTATTAAACAGGGTTCTCCAGAGAGACAGAACCAATAATATATAAGATATAAACAATATATATGGTCACAATATATATTATTGGTTCTGTCTCTCTGAAGAACCCTACTAAAACATCTTCTTGAAGAAGTCCCACCTCATCTTCTTATCTTTATGGAAGACTAATTATAAAAATAGCCCCAATTCTCTACCATTTTCTCTGTGCACATCTCTTGTCCTGTGACTTTTCAGCTTCTTCCTTCATGAGGTAGAGAATTTGGCCATCCAAACCTCAGTCTCAATAACCTTGCACACTTACTCATACTCTTTCTTGAAAAAGAACCAGCCAAAGATGGATTAGCTGAAGGTTGAGAGAACGTGTGAATCAGAGACAAGATGACTCAAATGAAATAGTCTTAAACAATCCTGTTCCCAGCAATAGAAATGCATTCTGCCCAGACTAGGTCACCAAATCAAGGCCTTGTAAGCAAAAACATCTATTGCTGTATGTCACTGAATGTTTTGTTTGTTTGTTACACAGCATTATCGTGACAATAGATAATTGGCCATGCTCTATGTAATATAAGAAACTGAGCATATCTTTAATGAAAAGACTTGGGATGAAGACTTGAAAAACATCAAAAGAAAAAAAAATAAAACAACAAGTTACCATTTGAGCACTTACTAAGTACCAGATAGTAAGCTAAATAATATAGATACAATCCCCCCACACACATATGTAATCCCATTTAATTTTTATGAAAAGTCTTTAGAGAAACTGATCAGAAGAAAACAAAGCTGAGGGAATTTAAGTAACATCTAACTTATCACTGTGATTTGTGCTCAGTTTTATCTGACTCCAAAGTTTTGTTTCAACTCCTCAGAGTTACTGTCTTCAATACAGATTTATTCATAACTTGAAAAGCCTCTGTATTTCTTAACTATAACTTGATTAACAGATAGTTTGGTCAATGACTTAGATATGGTTTCTAGAGTAATCATGAATCATTACCCCAACCTGGTTTTGGCTTCATCGATTAGAAACTAGGAATCAAAACTAGTAATCTAGATAAAATAAATAAGACACTTTCTAATAATAATATATCCATTTATAAATAATCAACAAACTAGTAAATTCTAAAGAAATTACAAATCACATATACAATTTCAAATCACATATATAAACTGAGAACTAATTTGTTTAATCAGTAATACTAGAAGGAGTGGGTTGAATCAAGGGAAGGGATATTTCATTGCTCTGTTTTCAGAGTCTTCAGAGAGCAAATTCTCTTTTCTAAAAGCCTAGTGTAATATAATTTTGTAAACATTATTAGATGAGATAAAAAATGTAAACAGTTGCAAAAAAAAAAAAAAAAAAAAGAATGCACTTTTTTTCCGAAAAGATTATCTTGAAATTTTGTGGGCATAGGGATATTACTATGTAGTGTTCCTGGGAGAATTAGTGTCCAATTGAAAGGAAAATTGTCATCAGCTCTGCTGAATAAAATTTCCTTGTGCTGCTTACTCTCCAAAGAAAAGGAGAAGTCTGTTTTTCTGTTCTAGAAGCTGCCAGTCATGCTGCAGTGAACATGAGCCATCATAGGAGTCACTTTTCTTTCAGCCCTAATCTCTTTTCACAGTGACAAATGAATCACAGAAATCAATCTCAACTCTGACTCTGAAAAATTTTCCGAGGGATTTTTATCTGAAGAGAGTCAAGACAGGCAACCTAAAATTTCACTTTAGGAGACAGACAAAACGAGTGTGAGCTCAGCTTGGAGCCAGGTGTGTCCTGAAAGGGTTCTGGAGTTCTGTTCAGCACAGTGGAGAGTACTCAGGCTCTGGAGACAGAATGGATCTGAATCCAATTCCCGCCCCATGGCCTATTAGCTGTGTGAGTGGGTAGTGCTGTCAACTTCTGTAGGATTTAGTTTCTTCATTTATCAAAAAGTATAGATAATAGTATCTACATAGTAAGATTTTTATCAGTCTTAAACAGCATATTTAGGCTTTTCTTTAAAAAAATTCTAACAAAAGCATTGATCAGAAATCAATCCCACAATTATTTTACATTATATTACTTAGTCCTATAAAATGTAGGATTTTTTTTTTGTTTCTGCTTGCCTGAATATGTTTATTCAGTCTCGCTAATTAAATGGCTATTTCTCAAAAGCATTGCTTTCTATTTACTTGTAAATGCCTCCTTTAGTTCTGAATACTTTAAAGATATTCTGTCCATAGAAGGAACTCAATAAACATAATCAATAACTATCCAGCTATGTACTATAAAGAAAAGAGAGTGCAGCCTAAAAAAGAATGAGTTCATATCCTTTGCAGGGACATGGATGAAGCTGGAAACCGTCATTCTCAGCAAACTGACACAGGAACAGAAAACCAAACACTGCATGTTCTCACTCATAAGTGGGAGTTGAACAATGAGAACATATGGACAAAGGGAGGCGAACATCACACACCAGAGCCTGCTGGGGAGGTGGAGAGCAAGGGGAGGGAGAGCATTAGGACAAATACCTAATGCATGTAGGGCTTAAAACCTAGATGACGGGTTAATGGGGACAGCAAACCACCGTGGCACATGTATCCCTATGTAACAAACCTGCACATTCTGCACATGTATCTCAGAACTTAAAGTAAAAGAAAAAAAAAAAAAAGGTGAACTGTTGCTCAACTATGTATTTATATAGACTTGGAAGGCACTGAAAGGATCACATCAAAAATAAAACAAAGTAACCTATGTACCAATGCTATTTCTGTTCATTAGTAAAGTTTTATATTATGTCCATGGTTCATTCTTCCCCACACAACCTAAACCATTGCCTCATGGACAAGTTCAAAACACACAATTTATTTCCCAGTCTTTAGTAAGAATTGGTAAGGTAATACTGAATACCTCAATTGAACTTTTGATGAATATTCTGGTCTGTCTACTTATTAGACACAATTACAGTCAGGTTAAGAGGCCTTCGTGGTTGCTGAACTCCTGTTGCTACTCATTAAAAAGTTCTGGAGCCAGGACAATAGAGAAGGAAAGGAGTTTATTAAGGTTCATTTTTTATGTTGAACAAAGTCCCATTATTAGCACGCATTAAGGCATTTCCTTTTATACTAAATTTACTGCCTTTTAAAAGACATCTATATTTAATGACATTAAATCAGTGGTTGAAGGGATGCTTGCAGGACTTCTGATGAATGACTACATCTTGCTGTAAATAAAATGCAATGTAAACATGCCTCTGGGATGAATGTTAATTGACTATTTTTAAATATAAAAAGTTATAAATATACAAACTACTTTTGTGGTTAGTTACATGGAATCATCACAATTTTAAGTTTTGTTTTATTCTGTTCCATTTTTTTCAGACCCAGCACAAAAGTTATTGTGTGTGTATGTGTATGGATTGTATGAGCATATGACTTCAAAATTATTTCAAATATGTTATAAAGCTCTAGTTTTATAAACCACTAATGAGCAGCTTTTCCTATACCCAAAGACTTATGACTTGAAAAGAAAAAAATAATAAAAATATGAGCAAAAAATGATACTTTTTATTCCTTTCACCTTCAAATGCATAACCAACTTTTCTTTTTAAGATACAGGCATATAAAATGAGCATATCATTAGAGAGTTATTTGTCAAGCCTTAGGAGCTGCTTTTATTTTAATACTTTGACAATATTTATCTGTATTTCCTAGAACACTGAAAAGATTATACTTTATTAATATAGCACCATCTTCTGGCAAATATTAAGAAAAGCAGTTGGTTTTGTACCAAAAACGTACTGAAATCACTTGAAGAATGTAATGAAAAATTGATCGTTCATAACAAATGTCTAGAATAACTTTCTACAGGGCTTTCCTAACATTTTAATATTACATTGATTTGCTATTCATTAACCTTGACTTCTAACCTTTTCCGGGAAGTTTAAACTTACTGCCAAATTGCTACAACATGGCATATATTCAATTAAACTGAATTGTAAGCAAAGGTTTGTATATGTCTTTATAGATAATCTAGAACTTTAAATATAAATATATGCAATACATGCATATATAAAAAACAAAATATATTTGGTTAATCATTTTAAAAAGTAGAACTATTTCTTCCACTGTATTTCAAGTAGAAATTCTATGAATAAGACCCAAAATATAGGAACTGGCCAACATTAACAGTAATAGAAAAATGATGATCAAAGTGGACGAATTTTCTAAATACATCTCATTAAAAGTTAAATGCAAACAAAATTTAACAAAAGTTTTCAGTATATGTGAAATAAAAAGTAAAAAGGCTAATAACTCCAAAATATCATCATTATAATCATCATCAATGACAAATGCTAACCTCCTTAATGTCAGTAGTTCTAATAAATCAATTAGAAAAAGATAGCGTTGGGCGCAATGACTCACGTCTGTAATCCTAGCACCTTGGGAGGCCAAGGTGGGCAGATGACGAGGTCAGGAGTTTGAGACCAGCCCCGTCTCTACTGAATAATAAAAAAAATTAGCCAGGCGTGGTAGTGGGCGCCTGTAGTCCCAGCTACTCGGGAGGCTGAGGCAGGAAAATGGCGTGAACCTGGGATTTGCAGTGAGCCAAGATCACACCACTGAACTCCAGCCTGAGTGACAGAGTGAGACTCTGTCTCAAAAAAAATAAAATAAAATAAAATAAATAAATAAATAAACAAACAAAATGAAAAAGATAGCTACAATAGAATGACACACAAATGAGATAAATTTTATACACACAATTTTATATGTGAAGGAATAAAAATTAAACAAAGAACAAGTTTCATTCAAAAATCCAAAAATCGCTTATGCAATTAACTATAAACTAAAAACAACAAAAACAAGTTTCATTTTTGAGAAAAAATTTAAACATTGGTTAATTAATTCTTTGAGAAGCGTAAATTTGAACAATATTTCTGAAGAGTTGTTTAGCAAACTGTCCCCTCAGAAAAATACTTTTTAAAAAATGTCTACATCCAAAATGTATATATCCTCAGAAAACAAACAAGCATATAAGAAATGTGCTAATAAGAAAACCTAAAAATTTGAGTTTTTTTGGTTGTGTTTTGCATAGGGAATCTTTGGAAACAGTCTAGATAATTTAAAATAGAGGATTATATAAGTTGCAGTATTTTATGTGATAAAATGTTGCTATTAGTTGACACAATGATGCTCACAAGATATTGTTCAGCAATATAAAGGGTTAAAGAAAATGAACAGAGTAATACATACATTATGATCTCATGGAAAATGAATGGATGGATGGATTAGAATATTTAAGCTCCAAACATTACAAATTATGTAATTTCTTAATTTCAAAGCAGGTAGAAAAATTAGAGAAATTAGTAAATGTTTATTAAGAGCCTAAGTTCTGTGGGTTTACACAAGGCATAACTATACATAATGTAATCAAGGAATTAAGATTATAGATAAATAATAAAGCAGGGTAGATGAAAAGTATTGCTTCAGTGAATATGTGTGTCAAAACATTTTGACTTTAAGGAACTGAAACCTTGTTGGGTGTACTTAAGAAAAATAAAGGGCAAATTATTGGCTTACACAACCGGGTAGGGCAGAAGTAGAGCTGACCTTAAGGAGAACCGTAAACAAGGACTTGAGAGCAGCTGGTCTTCGACCCTGTTTCTGTCCACGTGATATCTTCATTATCTAATATCACCTTCTCTATATTGTGGTAGCAGGACATGGTACTGAGTGGCTTAGGGCTCACACCCATATTACTTCACTAAGAGAACTGCAGTTGAGAAAAGCATTGTGATTGGTCAAACCTCTGTTATATTCAACGCCTCTCTCCCAGAGTGTGGGTTAACATGATTGGCACTCCCTGCTGTTAAAGAAAAATTATTCTGACACTTGCTCAAGTGGTAAGGGAGATTTTATGCAATATAATTGATAGGCGTCATGACTATCACAATAAGGGAGAGCTGAGGCTCAATTGTAAATACAGCAAAGACAGCTGGGGACTTACAACCAACAAGACGAGTGAGGTCGTCAGTGGGTGCAAAATTACTAAAAGGAGACATGGAAAGGATTCCTGCCAAAATTGGGCTAAGCAAGCCAAAGACAGCACCCAGTTGAAAAGCAGGCTCAGAAAAGCCTGAATAAACTGTTCTAAGATAGAGTCTTTGTCACACTAAAATCAAATTTTTGGAAAAAAGGGAAGGGTATAAAAAATTAATTTGAATTTTAAAGATACAGGAGGGGGTTTGAGGAGAGTTGTTTAATTATTTGCTCTCAGGATCTTCCAGTTCCTTCCCATCTGCCACTTGAGTAAAAATTCTTGAGAACTGTGCTGAAATCCGTAGGAAACTGACAAGGATATATGAGCATGAAAGTGGCATAAGGGAAAAATTATATTTTATGAAAATTAATACAGTGATATATGTACAATTAGTAAAAGGGAGGAGGACTAGAGAAATGAAAGCTGGTTAGAAAACAAATTTTGTAATTCATGCATCAGATAAAAAATATATATACCCAAGACTGTTGTCACTAAGGATGGAAAGCAAAAGGAAGGATTTAAGATACATTATAAAGGAATAAATAGATGCACCACATATTTGAACAGACTTTCTTATTAGTGGAAGTAATATTAATATGTTGTTCAATCAAACTTACACTAATGTCATGCCTTCAAGAACAATGTATGCCTAAGACCACTGGGACATTTGGCCCAATGCATCTTTGTGTCACCCCTTTGTACGTATCTGCCACAATACAAGATAGAATCATACTGATGATTAAGAAGATATAGCCATGAACATCACAGATACTGTTCCCATCAAACCTCAATTCTTGCATGGTAAGAGAAGCAGTAATAGTGAGTAAGTCATTATTTGCTCCAGTTTTAATACGATTTTGCTTTCCCTTTGAGATATAAAACATTAGAGGAGTTGATTAAAAAGCCGGACTTGAGTGCAATTCTGATGGCATGCCTGAAGAAAGACAACATAAAGTTTGTAGAAAGGACAAGAAGTAGCTAAAATCAAGAAGTTGCAGAAATTTTCATATGAGGACATGAGCTTTGTTAATATCTAAAAAGTAAGTTTGAAGGGGTATACAATGAAATTGTACAAAAGAGTGAAAGTGACACAGAGGGAATAGATGCTGGAAGAGAATAGCACCTCTTCTGTGCTAGAAAATTGTATATGCTGTAATCTATTCTATTTTGACAATATAGCTAGTTATTATTATGGCATTTCAAATGAAAAAACTCAGGCTCAAAGAATTTCAGGACCATTTAATAACGATTAAATGAAGTAATGTCCCATAATATAAAAAATAGTAGCACTTTGCACTTCAGTGGACGGAGACAAGAGGCATTGGAGGCCAAACTAAAATTAAAATGTAAGTTAATAAAAACACAAGGAGAACTCAGATTTATGAATGATACCTTCATAATGAAAGTAAGTGAATATTTGTAGAGGAGAAGGCTAATCTTTTGAGATTGCAGCAAGGAAAAAAAATTGAGAAATCTTATAACACTACCTTCTTGCCTCTCTCAGAAGCAGAATTCTAAATATGCTGCAGCCTGATACACCTCAAAGTTGTTAATGTGGAACAATTATTTATCAAATACCTGTAATATACTCAAGATAGCTGAGCTCAGTTGACTTTTCTAACAAGAAATTACTGTGCATAACCAAACACCATGTTAAAAGTGACTCTTTCTTCTATATCTAATTGCTCTGCTCTTTCCCAGAAACCTGAAACGATACTGTAACGCCATCCACAGGACCCATGCCGTGGGACTTTATTATAAATGAAGCCTTGGTACAATGAGATCCTCATAGTATTGCCAGTAATAAATCCCCTTGGATAGGGTCAAAAACACATCCACTCTATCCTGAATTCTGCATTCTCCACAGTAGCGTTGGAAGGCTCCAGCTTTACATCATAAATGTGAAGTAAACCCTCAAAACTGTTTGATTTAAAAAGAAAACCTGAGAATTATTTTTAATATCACCACCACGTAATATCATGCAGAGTTCCTGGTAGCTATTGTGTAACTACATACTGCTGTCTCATGAGATCTATGTACCAAATAATAGCTGCCAATCAAGTTGAATTCAAAGCCAATTTTTAATTCATTACTTCACAGGGAGCTTTGAAATATGCTCATTTAAAAATCTGCTACATAACAGCAAGTTCTGTACCACTCTTCTGTATTGTCAGTGTAATGTTGCCAAGCATGAGAGCGAAGTATGAATGTTGGCACTTAATTATGGATATTAAATTCAGTCTCCCATTTCAGATATATGTCAGATGTCACCACCTTCAAGAATTCATAAATGAGCAGTTATCTTCCTCTAGTCAATGTAATGTGAATTAGAAGATGAGAAATACTACGTTAAACCACTCTTCTTTGGTTACACACTTGTAAAATATTCTTTTGCTTCTCAGTAGCTCTGGATCACAGAAATTTCCCAAATACTTCATCCGTCACTATAATGTGGTTACCTCTAGGGCGTGATTTCAAAGGTGAAATGGAGCATGACGGATCATCACTTCTTACTAATTAATGATTTCAATAGGTATGGCTGGTAAGCTTGAGTGTTTTTCAAAATGAGAATTGCAGTGTCCTATTTTTAGGAGCAGCACAGTCAAATTACAGCTATACAGCTGTGTATGTGTGACTTTACAAAACAGAAAAATACAAAAAGGTGTGCTGATAATAATAGAGATGTTTGGAGTCACTTTATGGTTGTCACTCATATATTTATTTGCAGGAACTAACAAATAATTTTAACTAAAATTATTTTTAACCTTGTTTAACCACTTAAGTTGTGTGCTAAGGTCTAAATGTTCTGTGAAAAGCTGATGTTTTGCAATCAATTGTGTCTAAACTTAGTGCTGTCTAACCTTAGAACTCAGCTGCCACAAGCATTTTACAGCATCTCTGGAGACTTATTGTTCATGGCATTCATGCTGTGAAATCATACTATAGCTGAGGCATTTGTACAACTTTCTGTAATAAATGCCTTCAGACAATGGCCCCAGATCTAGAGATTTTCATACAGAGGATTCTGTTCTGTAGTGATTTATTGTGTAGCGAGGACCAAGATAACCAAACTAATGTGAGTTCACTTTCAAGTGAGAGTTAAACATTTTCGAGTCCCTAAATCACAGTTCATCTGCTTTTATCGGTCATGATTACGTTTAATAACCAGTAGACTATGAACATTTTAAAAATACATGTATCACGCATTGATGACTTATATCACCAATTCATTATTCCTAACACTTTTGTTGCCATTTTATCATTCCTGACTAATGGCATGTTCTGACAGTTTCTATGAAATGTGTGATACCAAATAATAATTATTGACTATTCATCCAGCAGTGGTAGCAAACATGGCCAGGGGAAAATATGTCCCAGATAATGAATCAGCAAGTGCTATTTAGACTTCTATAATTTCATGTTAATTAAGGTTTCGGTAGTAATTAGAGAACTTGTGCCTTAAAATTTTTTACTTTCATTGACATTTTTAAATGCTTTTAGTGGTTCATTGATTTTACAGAAAAAGTTTCTTATTGATTAATAGGGTTAGCTTATCAATATAATGTATTTAAAAGCTTCGGCTTTTTTAAGGGAAATTTTCTACCAGTAAAGAGTGGCTTGGGATTGGTTTAACCATAGGTAGAAGTTTTGTTTTATTAGCAGTTAGATTCCTTCCTCAAAATAATTCAATCTTACATTCTAGTTTAACTGTACACTTGGGTGTGATACGTATAAAGGGAGAGACTTCACGTGGACAAACATCATAGCCAAGCTGTAACCCGTAGATGCCATACCAACCACACGTCCATCTTTACTCATGTAGTTCGGCAGAATTGTGATTTAATCATAAGAGATCCCTACAGTGGTTGCACTTGAAACCCAACAAAGTGAGGTATTACTTATGGCTGTTCAGTGAAATTGCAAACACAGTTCACTAAGCTTTTATATATGTTCTAGCTCTTTAACCCAGCCATGCAAAGAACCCGAAGGCATCTGATCTGCTAAGTTGCCTGAAAATATGGAACTGTCTTTCTAAATAGTATTTCTCTGAAATAACTCAAGTTTGGCTTTGGTTTTATTATGGATTCCACTTGGAGGCAGTGAAGAAAAATAACATGCTTCACTTGCTGTCCTTACTAATACACCAACACCTAGTTTGGGGCTAAGAATATACTGGACACATAGTAAATAATTATTAAATGAGACCATTTTTTGCATAGTAAAATAGTTTCAATGATAGAGAAGTATCCCTATGCCTACACAATTTCATATTCATATTAAATATATATTTATTATTTCCTTACATCATCACAAAATTTAACAGGATGGAAAAAATCACTTTGCATGTAATCAGCTAATTTATTGTGTAAATTGAATGAGAATTTGTGATGTTAGGTATTAAAGATAAAAAAATAAAAGTAGCCCCTAATATCAATAGTCGTCTAGGTTTGCAAGATAAATAATATAATAATATTTAAATATTTCATGGGGGCCGCGGTGGCTCAGGTCTGTTGTCCTGGTGCATAAGGAGGTGAGGCTAGGCGTTCAAGGCCAGCCTGGGCAACATAGAAACCTCTAATCTATGTAACAAACAAACAAACAAAAATTTTTGCTGGGCGTGGTGGCTCACGCCTGCAATCCCGGCACTTTGGGAGGCTGAGGCTGGTGGATCACAATGTCAGAAGCTCGAGACCAGCCTGGCCAATATAGTGAAACCCCATCTCTACTAAAAATATGAAAATTTAGCTGGGCGTGATGGTGTGCACCTGTAGTCCCAGCTGCTGGGTGGCAGAGGCAGGAGAGTCGCTTGAACCCGGGAGGCAGAGGTTGCAGTGAGCCAAGATTGCGTCACTGCATTCCAGCCTGGGCAACAGAGTGAGACTCCGTCTCTCTCTCTCTCTCTCTAGGTATATATATATATATATGTATACACACACAACATGTATATATATACGTATATATACATGTATACATATATATACATATCTATATAGAGAGAGAGATTATAAATCTAGAGGATTGACTGTACAACTCTTAGTGCACCAGGAAGACATAATTATAAACAATAAAATTTAAATCAGGTAAGAGGAGATAAATGTAACTAAAATACTCTCTATTTTCTTACAGATACAGCTATTCATGCCCAGGTACAGTCATGAGTCACGTAATGATGTTTTGGTCAATGATGGACTGCATATAAAACAGTGGTCCCATAAGATTTTAATGGTGCTCAAAAATTCCTATTGTGTAGTGATATCATAGCCATCATAAGGTCATAGCACAATGCATGACTCACAGGTTTATAGTGATGCTGGTGTGAACAAACCCGCTGCACTGCCAGTCATATAAAAGTTTAGCACATATAATCATATGCAACATATAATATTTTATAATAATAATAAACCACTCTGTTATTGATTTTCTATTTACTATATTCCTATTTATTAAAAAATGTTAATTATGAAACAACTTCAGGTAGGTCTTTCAAAAGGCATGCCAGAAGAAGCTATTGTTATCATAGAAAATTACAATTCTATGTGTTTTATTGATCCTGAAGGCCTTCTAGTGGGATAAGAGGTTGAAGTGTGTGATATTGATAATCCTGACCCATGGGTAGACCTATGCTAATGTGTGTGCGTGTGTGTGTGTGTGATGCACACGCAGGCGAGTGGGTGTGCACCTGCACCTTAGTTTTTAACGAAAACTTAAAAAAGTTTTTGAAAATGTTAAATAGTAAAAAAGATTATCAAATACAGATATAAAGAAAGGAAATATTTGTGTATATCTACACAATGGCTTGTGTTTTAAGCTAAGTGTTATTACAAAAGAGTCACAAAGTTTTGAAAACTTCAAAAATTTTATAAAGTAAAAAAGTTACAGTAAATTAAAGTTAATTTGTTATTGAAGAAAAAAATTTAAATAAATTTAATGTGTTTATAAAGTCTACAGTCCTGCAAAGCAATGTCTTAGGCTTCACATTCACTCACCACTCATTCACAACTCACCCAGAGCAAATTCCAGGCCTTCAATCTCTACTCATGGTAAGTGCCCTATATAAGGCTAACATTTCTTATATTTTATACTATATTTTACTATAATTTTTCTATATTTAGATATGTTTAGATAAATACTGTGTTACAATTGCCTACAATATTCAGTACACTAACATATTGTGCAGCTGTGTAGCCCAGGAGAAATAGGCCATACCATATAGTCTAAGTGTGTAGTAGGCTATATGATCTGGGTTTGTGTAAGTACATGCTATGATGTTTGCAAAGTGGCAAAATTGCCTAACAATGCATTTCCCAGAATGTCTCCTCATCATTAAGCTAAGTGTGTACCTTTGTACAGGATGTCAAATAAAAATGATATACAGTGTCATACTTTAGCATAAATAACAATGAAATAGGAATTAGGGCATGAAAGATCTCGGAGCATCAGTTTCCTCATTATAAAGTAAAGGCAATATTTCCGTATGATTTCTCTGATGTGTGTGTATTGAAAACTGTTAAGAACAGGGTAAATTGTCCTTAACGCTTTTCACATCCCTAAATATCCAGAGCTATAGAGACACAATCATAAGAGAAAAAAATCTCTAAAAAGCAGACAATAAAATTTGTTTTATTGATTTATTATCATATCCCATCATAGGTAAGACAGCATTATTTCTGCAAGATATATGAAATACTTTTAGATTTTTAAAGATGAAATGATGTCACATATGCCTTCCAAGAATATTTTTCTGCTTATCTGAATATGAGATAGAAAATTATTACACTAATCATGAGCCATGAGTCTTTCTTAACATTTAGATAATGGAAAACTATACCTGCCTTAGCACATACTGCCCACAGAACCAGCATGAAGAACCTTTCTGAAGTCTTGTCAATGTGGAGGAATCATTTAGAGTAGTAGTTCCCAACTGGAGGCAGAAATAAGCAGTGTTATTTCTGAACCAATTGTATTTTGTAAAGCGTCTTCTCACTTCAGACTGTTGTCTTTATAATTAGAATAGTGCTGTGGGTAAGGGAGTTATAATTTGAAAAACATCATTTTCAAATCCTTCCTCTTCTGCTCACCAAAGGAAGAATTAATCAGAACCACTAAGGAATTTTGCAGAATCTCTCAAATTGCATAATAATTCTGATGCACACTCAAGCCACACCCTACCTCCTATTCACTCTATATTAATTGATAAATTATTCATTTAAAGGCTTCCAAATAAAATCAATAACAAAATCATGTATAAATCATTAATGACCTCAGTTTCCACAAACACCTTCAATTTCAGAGAACTCATTGGACAAATATGTCTACATATATAGCTTGGATGTTTGTAGACTTTGAAATAATGTACTTGAAATAATGAGGTAAAACTCTGCTAGCAATTTAGAACCTACAAAACAATCTCACTAATCACTGGTTTGGTAAATGCATGCTCTCAGTTACCTTGACATCCTCTCTCTTTCTCTCTCTCTCTCTCTCTCTCTCTCTCTCTGTATGTGTGTGTGTGTCTGTGTGTGTGTGTGTATATGTGTGTGTCTTTTTTTTACTTAAAAAAATTTTTTATTATAGTTTCAGTTCTGGAACACATGAGCAGGATGTGCAGGTTTGTTACATAGGTATACACATGCAATGGTTGTTTGCTCTACCCAACACCCCATCACCTACATTAAGTATTTCTCCTAATGGTATCTGTCCCCAACACCCCCACCCCCTGACAGGCCCCAGTGTGTGATGTTCCCCTCTCTGTGTCCATGTGTTCTCATTGTTGAACTCCCACTTATGAGTGGAAACATGTGATGTGTAGTTTTCTGTTCCTGTGTTAATTTGCTGAGAATGATGGTTTCCAACTTCATCCATGTCCCTGCAAAGGACATGAACTCATCCTTTTTTATGGCTTCATAGTATTCCATGGTGTAAATATGCTACATTTTCTTAATCCAGTCTATCATTGATGGACATCTGGGTTGGTTACAAGTCTTTGCTATTGTGAACAGTGCTGCAATAAACATACATGTGCATGTGTTTTTATAGTAGAATGATTTATAATATTTTGGGTATACACCCAGAAATGGGATTGCCGGGTCAAATGGTATTTCTGGTTCTAGAGTCTTGAAGACTGTCTTCCACAATGGTTGAACTTTTTTCACTCCCACCAACAGTGTAAAAGCATTCCTATTTCTCCACATCCTCTCCAGCATCTGTTGTTTCCTGACTTCTTACTGATCACCATCCTAACTGGCATAAGATGGTAATTCATTGTGGTTTTGATTTGCATTTATCTAATGACCAGTGATGATGAGATTTTTTTCATATGTTTGTTGGCTGTATGAATGTCTTCTTTTGAAAAGTGTCTGTTCATATCCTTTGCCCACTTTTTGACAGGGTTGTTTGTTTTTTTCTTGTAAATTTGTTTAAGTTCCCTGTAGATTCTGAATATCAGCCTTTTGTCAGATGGATAGATTGCAAAAATTTTCTCCTATTTTGTAGGTTGCCTCTTCACTCTGATGATAGTCTCTTTTGCTTTGCAGAAGCTCTTTTGTTTAATTAGGTCCCATTTGTCAATTTTAGCTTTTGTTGCCATTGCCTTGACTTGATCACAGCAGATAAGCTTTTTGATGTGCTGCTGGATTCAGTTTGCCAGTATTTTACTGAGGATTTTCACATCAATGTTCATCAGGGATATTGGCCTGAAATTTTCTTTTTGGTTGTGTCTCTGCCAGGTTTTGGTATCAGGATGATGCTGGCCTCATAAATTGATTTATGAGGAGAAGTACTTCTTTTTCTACTGTTTGGAATATTTTCAAAAGGAATGGTACCAACTCCTCTTTGTAATTCTGGTAGAATTCGACTGTGAATCCATCTGGTCCTTGATTTTTTTTGGGTTGGTAGGCTATTAATTACTGCCTCAGTTTCAGAGCTTATTCAGGAATTTGGTCTATTCAGGAATTTGACTACTTCCTGGTTTCGTCTTGGGAGGATGAATGTGTCTAGGAATTTATCCATTTCTTCTAGATTTTCTAGTTTATTTTCATAGAGGTGTTTACAGTATTCTCTGATAGTGGTTTGTATTTCCGTGGGATCAGTGGTGATATTTCCTCTATCAATTTTATTGTGTCTATTTGACTCTTTTCTCTTTTCTTCTTTATTAGTGTGGCTAGCAGTCTACCTGTTAATCTTTTCAAAAAACCAGCTCCTGGATTCACTGATTTTTTGAAGGGTTTTCTGTGTCTCTATCTCCTTCAGTTCTGCTGTGATCTTATGTCATTTCTTGTCTTCTGCTAGTTTTTGAATTTGTTTGCTCTTGCTTCTCTAGTTCTTTTAATTGTGATGTTAGGGTGTCAATTTTAGATCTTTCCTACTTTCTCCTGTGGGCATTTGGTGCCATGAATTTCCCTCTAAACACTGCTGTAGCTGTGACCGAAAGATTTTGGTATGTTGTGTCTTTGCTGTCATTGGTTTCAAATAACTTATTTATTTCTGCCTTAATTTCATTATTTACCCAGTAATCATACAGGAGCAGGTTGTTCAGTTTTTGTGTAATTGTGTGGTTTTGAGTGAGTTTCTTAATCCTGAATTCTAATTTGATTGTACTGTGGCCTGAGAGACTGTTTGCTATGATTTCCATCCTTTTGCATTTGCTGAGGAGTGTTTTACTTCCGATTATGAAGTCAATTTTAGAATAAGTGCAGTGTGGTGCTGAGGATGTATATTCTGTTGACTTGAGGTGGAAAGTTCTGTAAATGTCTATTAGATCCAATTGGTCCAGAGCTAAGTTCAAGTTCCAAATATCCATGTTAATTTTCTGTTGCATTGATCTAATATTGACAGTGGGGTGTTAAAGTCTCCCATTATTATTGTTTGGGAGTCCAATTCTCTTTGTAGGTCTCTAAGAACTTGCTTAATGAATCTGAGTGCTCCTGTATTGGGTGTACATATATTTAGGATAGTTAGCTCTTCTTGTTGCATTGATCCCTTTACCATTATGCAATGGCCTTCTTTGTCTTTTTATTTTAATATTTGTTGGTTGAAATTCTGTTTTATTAGAGATTAGTATTGCAATCCCTGATTTTTTTTTTTTTAATTTTGAGCCCATGAGCATCTTTGCACATGAGATGGGTCTCCTGAATAAAGCACACCAATGGGTCTTGTCTCTCTATTCAGTTTGCCAGTCTGGGTGTTTTAATTGGGACATTTAATCCATTTACATTTAAGGTTAATATTGTTATGTGTGAATTTGACCCTGTCATGAGGATGCTAGCTGGTTATTTTGCCTGTTAGTTGATGTAGTTTCTTCACAGTGTCAATGGTCTTTACAATTTGGTGTGTTTTTGCGGGGGCTGGTATCAGTTTTTCCTTTCCATATTTAGTGCTTCTTTCATGAACTCTGGTAAGGCAGGCCTGGTGGTGAAAAAATCTCTCAGCATTTGCTTGTCCGTAAAGGATTTTATTTCTCCTTAGCTTATGAAACTTAGTTTCGCTCGATATTAAATTCTGGGTTGAAAATTCTTTCCTTTAAGAATGTTGAATATTGGCCCCACTCTCTTCTGGCTTGTAGGGTTTCTGCAGAGAGATTAGTCTGATGGGTTTCACTTTGTGGGTAGCCCAACCTTTCTCTCTGGCTGCCCTTAACATTTTTTCCTTCATTTCAAGCTTAGTGAATCTGATGATTATGTGCCTTGGGGTTGCTGTTGTTGAGAAGTGTCTCTGTATTTCCTGAGTTTGAATGTTGGCCTATCTGACTAGGTTGGGGAATTCCTCCTGGATAATATCCTGAAGAGTGTTTTCCAACTTGGTTCCATTCCATTCTCTCTGTCACTTTCAGGTACACCAATCAAACTTAGATTTGGTCTTTTCACATAGTCGCATGTTTCTTGGAGGCTTTGTTCCTTCCTTTTTGTTCTTTTTTCTCCAATCTTGTTTTCACGCTTTATTTCATTAAGTTTATATTCAATCTCTGATATCCTTTATTCCACTTAATTGATTCGGCTATTGATACTTATGTATGCTTCATGAAGTTCTCCTGTTGTGTTTTTCAGCTCCATCAGGTCATTTATTTTCTTCTCTAAACTAGTTATTTTAGTTAGCAGTTCCTCTAACCTTTTATCAAGGTTATTAGCTTCTTTGCATTCGGTTAGAACATGCTCCTTTAGCTCAGAGGAGTTTGTTATTACCCACCTTCTGAAGCCTACTTCTGTCAATTCGTCAAACTCATTCTCTGTCCAGTTTTGCTCCCTTGATGGCAAGGAGTTGTGATCCTTTGGAGGAGAAGAGGCTTTCTGGTTTTTGGAATTTTCAGCCTTTTTGTGCTGGTTTTTCCTCATCTTCATGGATTTATCTACCTTTGGTCTTTGATGTTGGTGACCTTTGATGGGGTTTCTATGTCAACATCCTTTTTGATGATGTTGATGCTATTTCTTTCTGTTTGTTAGTTTTCCTTCTAACAATCAGGCCCCTCTTCTGCAGATCTGCTGGAGTTTGCTGGAAGTACACTCCTGTTTGTCTGGGTATCATCAGTGGAGGCTTCAGAACAGCAAAGATTGCTGCTGTTCCTTCCTCTGGAAGCTTTGTCCCAGATGGGCACCCACAAGATGTCAGCTGGAGCTCTCCTGTATGGGGTGTCTGTCAACCCTTGCTGGGAGGCATCTCCCAGTTAGGAGGTATGGGGGTCAGGGACCCACTTGAAGAGGCAGTCTGTCTTTTTACAGAGCTGGAGCCACTGCGCTGGGAGATCCGCTCACTCTTCAGAGCCAGCAGGTAGGAATGTTTAAGTCTGCTGAAGCTGCACCCACAGCTGACCCTTCCCCCCAGGCGCTCTGTCCCAGGGAGATGGGAGTTTTATCTCTAAGCTCCTGACTGGGGCTGCTTCCTTTCTTTCAGAGATGTCCTGCCCAGAGAGAAGGAATCTAGAGAGGCAGTCTTGCTACAGCAGCTTTGCTGGTCTGGGATGGACTCTGCCCAGTCCCAACTTCCTTGTAGCTTTGTTTACACTGTGAGGGGAAAACTGCCTACTCAAGCCTCAGTAACGGTGGATGCCCCTCGCCACACCAAGCTTGAGCATCCCAGGTTGACTTCAGACTGCTGCGCTGGTCGCGAGAATTTCAAGTCAGTGGATTTAAGCTTGCTGGGCTCTGTGGCTGTGGGATCCACTGAGCTAGACCACTTGGCTCCCTGGCTTAGGCCCCCCTTTCCAGGGGAGTGAACCATTCTGTCTCGCTGGCACTTCAGGCACCACTGGGGTATGAAAAAAAAAAAAAAACTACAGCTAGTTCGGTGTCTGCCCAAATGGCTTCCCAGTTTTGTGCTTGAAACCCAGGGCCCTGGTGGCATAGGCACCTGAGGGAATCTCTTGGTCTGTAGGTTGTGAAGAACGTGGGAAAAGCATAGTATCTGTACTGGAGTGCACCATTCCTCAAGGCACAGTCCCTCACAACTTCCCTTGGCTAGGGCAGGGAGGTCCCCGACCCCTTGCACTTCCTGGGTGAGGCGACGACCCACCCTGCTTCGGTTTGCCCTCTGTGGGTTGCACCCACTGTCTAAACAGTCCCAATGAGATCAGCCAGGTACCTCCGTTGGAAATGCAGAAATCACCAGCCTTCTGTGCTCATCTCGCTGGGAGCTGCAGACCGGAGCTGTTTTTATTTGGTCATCTTGCCAGCCACACCTGTGTGTCTTTTATATTGAAGACACTGTCTCAACATTGAAGAAAACTTTTAGACTAATCATCACTAGGACTAATACAACTTCTCTACAAGGATTAGAATATTGGCCCTCAAGTTGGCCAATATCAAAATATTAGCATTAAATCACTGTGAAAATATCAAACTTCCAATATCTCTGCTTCATTTCTAATTAATGAGTAAAGAATTAAAGAAAAGGCTGGTGCAGATGACAATAAATGGGAAATAAAGATGTGGGAGTTTTAATATCTATATCTGTCTATAACTTTTATAACCTGCCAAAAATATTCCATTGCAAATTTATTCAATAAATATATATTGTTCACTAACTTTGTACTTGGTACCACGCTAGGCACTGGAGTTATTCCTTCCATGTATTCCTATCTCTAAATCAATCAAAATTAATTAAAATCCAGAACTGTAGATAATTCTATGTTCTCAGTAAGTGTAATAACACCACATTTTTCTATAAAATATTTTGTAATGCCATATTCCAAATATTCTATAATGTTAATATCTAATCCTCTTGTTCTCTAAATTTGTTTCTGCGAGGATCAAGGATTATCTGTTACAATGCTGTTAACATCTTTGTTACAATGATCATCTTAGTTCCTTGAAGCAATTAATAATGGAATCATTTTCTGCTTTAAAAATAAACATATTATCTGCAATTTATAGGTAACAATTTTCCTCTTGCCACTTAATTTATCCTGGCTTTTATAGAATAAAAAGTAAAAGAGGGGAGGTATGGGTTATAGCCAGTATTGTAAAGGAATAAATTTTATCTAGTTTACCAAAAGGATCCTTGTTCTCTTATAATTTGAAAAGCACTATCTCTCAGCCACACGATAAAATATTTTTTCTTTTGTAGAAAAAAAAATGGAACTAAAACTTCTGTGAGAATTTTCAACCTGAAAGGCATAATTAGACTAAAAGGAAGTCTGTTAACAAAAATGTACGAGTTAGATCTTCACCAGTTTACATTGGCTTCCACATTTTGATACAATTCTCATTATTTCTTCCTTTAAATTCATTGTATTTTCTCAAATGAACTTTAAAACAAGATAATGAGAGTAGGAGTAAACTCCTTGAGAAGATTCAATAACAATTACCGTGGGGTTAGTTACCATCTTTTTAAGATTTTTAAATCACAAATAAATGTTTGTAAATATTAATAGATTGTGAATTCACTGCTGGTTTGAGAATGGAAGCACATGGATTAAATCAAACTGCGGTGGTGGGAAGGTTTTTGAAGCATGGGCACCTTTTCCAGATTGCAATTATTCCCACCCTGATAAGATTCATAGTGTCAAAATTGAGGTGATTAAAATGTATGTTTGTGTATATTCAGACTGAAACCACACAGTACATTCTAATTTCCCCAACCCTCACTCCCCTGCAAAACTAAATCAGAATCTCCAGGAAGAGACCAAAATATATATTTTGAGAAAACTCTACAGACTCTCTTTTATTTCACCCATGTTTTAATCTCATTTTCTCATTTTCATTTACACAAAACATTGGCATCTCTGAGACAGAATGATATCTTAAAATACACAGATGCTACAAATAAAACATCTCATGGCTGTTCAACAGAAACATAAGGCCACTGAAATACATTAATTTGTCAGTATACATGTAAATATGGATGAGAAAAAATTGGCAAAAGAGCAAACATATTCTCATTCAGAGAATACAACATAGTAAAACATAAGCACAATTAAATGAACCAAATTATAACACAGCAATAGATGAAAGGCATGCCACTGACTATGTCTGCACAGTAACTATACTGTCAGTTTTTTGGATTATTAGACAAAATATGCACAAAGCTCCTGGATGATTAACTGTGTATATTAAAATCTCATTAATTTAACCAACATTTATTGAATACCTATCATATGTCATGCACTGTGAAGAACACTGGGTTTACAAAGATTAAAAACAGCATGGTCCATGCATTCAAGAACCTGCCATCTAAACCTCAGCATCATGCAATATACTCATGTAACAAACCAGCACATGTACTCTATATCTAAAATAAAAATTGCAATTATTAAGAAAAAATAGGAGGCTGTATCTTGTTTTTGCTCTGCACCCATCCCCAATATCAATTCACACAAATGCATTTCAAAACCAAATAAATGCTCTTTCTGTATCAGTAAAAAAAAATAAAAAATAGAAAAAGAACCTGACATCTTAAGTAATTTGTTTACAACATAGGTTTAAATGTCTTACAGGTCACCTTATGGTTTTTGAAAATCAGCATATGCCTGATACAACATGATTCACCTATGTTGTGTGATGCTCTTGTTTTACATAAGTATGCAAAAATGAAACTTACTTTACACTGTTTGAAATTTTAGCAATTATAGAGACAGTTAAAATATATTTTTTAAATGTCTGATACATCCATGTTTTTATTTAATAAATATTTATTGAAAGCCTATTTTGTGCCATGTTCCCTGCCAGGAACTGGAGACATAACAATGAAATATCGGTCTAGTTCTTGTTTTATAGAACGTCAATTTTATATTTATTCTTTCCCCAAAAACAAAGCAGTTAGATGCTTCCATCTGTCCAGATCATTCACTTTGTTTTCCTGTTGCTAGAGTTTTTGCCCTCCTTGTCCTGAGACTCTAAATTTTTCTCATCTCCATCAACCTTATTTGGTGTGGTTTCTGTTTCCTTCCTTATATAATCTGACATGTTAATTTGTGCTAAACTGTCAAGAAAATATCTCTTCTGTGTGATCATTGTATATTTGTGCAATGACCTTTTAGAAATCATGTATTTAAACCAAAGTGAGTCTAGTGCTAAAGATTTCAAAGTCTAAGAAAGTCTTAGGAAATGTTTGAGGTAGTTGTCTACATACCTACCTACCTATGCAAGATTATGCCTATAGCCACCTGGTGTTAAATGCTGTGAAAAGTATTTTGGTATTTAACTGCATTGCCCATCTCACAGTGTGGCGCCCCCAACATGATGCTCCCCCCTTCTGTTTGAGAGACGCTGGCTTAGATCTTTGATTGATGAATGCAGTCACTTCATAACAGGAGTTTTGTTTTTCATCCTTCATCCTGTTGTGTCCTGCTAATCATGTACTAAAATGAGCAGAGGACATTCATCCTTGAGACTACTTTAACAGTGTTTAGTTCAAACATACTTTATCACTCTGATCTGTTGTCAAGCTGAGCCAGTCATCAGGAATACTTCCCACTACCTCTGACAAATTTCAGTTTTCAGAATCATTTATTTCAAGGCTACATTTTAAGAAAAGCTTGTAACATTTGTGTGATAGGAACTGTGGTGTTTCTTTTTAAAAAAATATTTTACTTTAAGTTCTGGGATACATGTGCTGAATGTTCAGGTTTGTTACATATGTATACACGTACCATGGTGGTTTGCTGCACCTATCAACCCGTCATCTAGGTTTTAAGCCCCGCATGCATTAGGTGTTTGTCGTAATACTCTCTCCCCTTTTTCTCCCCACCCCGCAACAGTCCCCAATGTGTGATGTTCCCCTCCCTGTGTCCATGTGTTCTCATTGTTCAACTCACATTTATGGGTGAGAACATGTAGTGTTTGGTTTTCTGTTCCTGTGTTAGTTTTCTGAGGATGATGGTTTCCAGCTTCATCCATGTCCCTGCAAAGGACATGAACTCATTCTTTTTTTATGGCTGCATAGTATTCCATGGTGTATATTTGCTACTTCTTTATATCTGCCATCTCATGTAGTTCTCTTCATGGTCATATGAGTTAGATTGAATACCTCAATTTTTTAGATGAAGAAATTGTGATTAAAAGAGGCTAAATCTTTGGCCATAGTCACGTAGCCAATGAGTCTAAAAGTTAAGATTGGAGCAAATGGAACAGATTTCAATGGTGCCAGAAATAAGTCATGACAAAAAATATATTTAACACCACTTATCACAGTGACTGAAAGTCTACCTTTAGTAAATAATTCTTTGTGATTCTAACATTTTTATTTGACATTTTTAATTTTGAAACTTTATATATGTACATCCTGAAGAGGAGTAATGTCTGCAGTTTTTGATCTAAATATTATTGGATAGTCAGACATATCTCCAGGGAGACATTTTTTGGTGAATTCTATGCCTTATATCTAATTTACCTAATTTCACTAAATCTAGGATACCATTTATTATAAAACATACCAGTCTTTTGCATACCACCAAGAAAAAAATGCCAGTTATCCATGACAATGATAATTTTTTATCATATTGACTTAACGTGGCATCTCAATTTCAGAGATGTTAAAACGTGAAAAACATGCTTCTTATTGACAAAAAGCATACTATTCCTTTGAACCGGAATAAAGTAAATAAGATGGAATTTAGAGTATCATTAAAGACTAATTTTACCTACTTTACCATTTAAATGAAGATTACTGAAATTGCTAAATACTTTTATTTATACTGGTTTGGGAGACTATAAATTAAATAGCTTTGTTATTGCAGATTTTGGCTATGCACCATCATTATATTCAGGGGACTGTAGTTGCTATAGTTATGAGCATAATTAAGAAAATGCTAAGGTATCATATATATTATTTAATATCACTTTGTTCTCCACAATGTAAAGGCAAAGTTGAGAAACGATATTCTGTTTCTCAAAATTTTAACTCTAAAGTCAAGATGGCAAATCGTGTTTGAGTTTAAGTAAGTAGATAAACCTATCTGTATTCTAATCTCACTTATAAAATGCTTCTGAGAATATTTTGTATTCAGTTCAGACACAACCATCATTAACAGTGTTGTTCCGAGCATACCATATACGCATCACTACTTGTGTAACTTGCAACGGTCTCTGTGTGCCCTCTCTTATCATTGTAGCCTCATTTTATTAACTATCTGAGTAAGATTTCAACAGTACTCGCTTAGTGGAAAAATGCATTTTCTGTCTTTAAGTGATTTCCATTATTTTTAACAACTAAGAAAACATCTGAGCAGATAGTTTTCAAAATAGCTTAAGCCTTGCAGTTGTTGAATTTTGAGCACCTCTGAGACTTGATTTCTTAGATGTAAAACATAAGAATTAAATGAGGTAATATAAATGTTAGTATTTCATGGTGTGAAAACCACTTGTTAATGTACACAAAGTACTTCAAAGAGTTCCTTTTTAATGCTCTTTTTTTTTTTTTTATTATACTTTAAGTTCTGGGATACATGTGCAGAATGTGCAGGTTTGTTACGTAGGTATACACGTGCAACGGTGGCTTGCTGCACCCATCAACCTGTCATCTACATTAAGTATTTCTTCTAATGCTATCTCTCCCCTACCCCTCCGACCCCCAACAGGCCCTGGTGTGTGATATTCCCCTCCTTGTGTCCTTGTGTTCTCATTGTTCAACTCCCACTTATGAGTGAGAACATGCGATGTTCGGTTTTCTTTTCCTGTGTTACTTTTGTGAGAATGATGGTTTCCAGCTTCATCCACGTCCCTGCAAAGGACATGAACTCATCCTTTTTGATGACTATATAGTATTCCATGGTGTTTATGTGCTGCTTACTTTTTAAAATCTGTTCACCTTTCCTTTTTATTTTTCTTCCTCTGTCACTTCTCTTAACTTTACATTTTCTGTCTATACTCTGTTGCAAAGTCCATACTACTGAACTTCTGGGACTTGGTTGGTTAGTGCCTAGGAGTTTTACGTGAACATCAAGTATGCAGAAAATAAATCTCAATGACTTTTTAGTTCTTCTTCCCATATTAGGAAAAACTAGAATATGTTTCTCTTAAATCGTCAATGACATGTTTTTCTCTTCCTACTCAACCCTTTGATTCAATGATTTGTAAAACTAGACAAGTTTTATCAACTGTTAAAAGCTAGTTTTGGTAAGCAATAATTCTTATTTGTTATTTCCTGGTTCCTGAATTAACATTTTTGAAAAGCTACCACTTCAAGTCTTTACAGTAATCTGGATCTTTAGTAGGAGTTTATCACTGTCAGGTGACAATCTTCAAGTAGTTAATTAAGGATCCTTTCCCCCCACCGATGGCATATTGGAAATGTACCTATAAATATTTCATCTTAAAATTAAAATTTCAGTATTTCTTATGGCTTCTTATTTTGGTTTTAGATGGCTTCTTGTACATTGGTAAGTACTATCCTCATTTTCTTTTACCATTCCTTAACTGCTATTTTATGGACCTTACAACTTCATATTAAGAATGTAGAAGACATTAGTCTTAATTCGTGAAAATTTATAGTTATGGAAAAGTTTTTAAAAGCAACACCTGGCTGAGCATGGTAGTGTGCAACTGTAATCCCAGCAACTCTGGAGGGTGAGGCAGGAGGATCACTTGAGCACAGGAGTTCAAGGCCAGCCTGGGCAACACAGTGGGACCCTGTCTCTAAAAAAAAAAATTAAGAAATAAAGGCCCAACACCTGAATTCTTTGTTTTATTTTTGGTATTTCAAAACAGGCAAGTTTTTGATTAATAATGTGTTTTAGAAAACAAGTTTTAATAAGCAGACAAATAAATCAAAACTCCTGAAATTCATTTTTCTGGTGTGCGATAATTACTAGAGCTTCTACAATTTTTTTGAGTGAGTAATTTTCTCAGTATACAACATCTACTTTTAGACATAATAGTGAATGTGTTCTTTACAGTACTTCTTTTTAGGATTCTCAAAAATTCTCTCATAATAAATTCCTATTGCAGATACATTTAGCCCCAAGATTTCTGCCCTATTTTCCTCCATGTTTATACTCTTAGCATGGAGCTGCTAATGTTCCTCAAAATATGTAATAAACCATTGTCAGCTGGCAAAGTAGTTATATACCTGAAGTTATTATATTTGAGGCAACTTTGCATTAATACTAACACACACTGACAGATTTTATGAAATATGTATTCAACGTAAGTCCTTTGAACCAATTAATTGTTTTACTACGGAATTTTTATTTTAAAGATAGGTGTATACTGAAAAGTCAACAACAATTTGTTTCAAATGCATTTTTTTAATTTAAAACAAGTAATAGAATATTTCATGTGGTCAGATTTACAACTGCACAACTTACAGGTGAGCTCTTATCTAACCTAAGTTCTTGCCTTAGCAGATCCCCTGCACTTACTGGCAGAGTAGGCCATTGGGGAGAACTCCACCTCTATATCCTTGTTCCTTAACACTGTACCCAAGATATTACAATGAAGAAAGATAATAATCTCATAGAATTATTTTCAAAATAAAACAAAAACTTTAAAAATATTGACTACAGTTCAATCACCTGTTGTACAAACGAAGTAACGGCAGGCCTCTTTCTCTTACCCATAATGACATCTCTATTGTTAGCTCCTCCTCATCTAAGAAAAAAAAACAACCGAAACCAAATCTCCGTGTACAATATTTTTTTTCTCAGATGCATTTATTAAGCATTGAGAATCCAGAGATGAATAAGTACGGCTCTCTGATTTGAAAGATCTGTAGTCTAGTCGGGGAGGAGAATGACAAATAACAATCCTACACCATACTGATGTTATAATAAACGTTTACGTAAAGTGCCAGAAAGCACAGAAGGTGGAAAGACTATTTACCAACCAAACTTAGAGTAACTTTTATAGCTGATCTCTTTTTCCTCTGACCTTTTTGCCTTTTAAATAAATACCATCTAAATAGCGATATTTAGAAATTGATTTTTCTGTGCTGTGCTATATGGCATTTCATCAAACAATTTACTGAATTTATAATAGATGGCACATTGATTCTAGTATTCCTTTATCTAATAAATCCATCATTACATTAAAGATAAGAGTAGTTGGTATGCTTTTTTAAAATATATCTTTGGTATTGACCATTTTTTAGACATTTTATTCCCAACTGTTCACATTTCACTAGTATTTCTTGGGTCACAAATTTAAGTCGGTCTGTAAATATTATGGCTCAAACTTATGAAAATTTTCTATATTTTTGAATTATATCCATCCCAGAGTGAAAAACTTTCAGTCTAAACTTTTCAGCACATCAAACCTAAAGTGGAAGCTGAACAGGTTTTTATAAAGGTGTTCTATTAAAAACAACGAATGTGTGATACAATAACTCTTAGTTAAGCTTTTATTTTACCTAAGCTCTTACCTTAGTAGACAGCCCTTTTTAAATGTACAATAATAAAAATCATTATGATAAAAATAAAAGCAACTGAGAAACCAATAAATACATTATTTTCCATAAATTTTTTATGCATGTGAATCATTTAGTCTTCAGAAAAATTCTGTGAAGCACTAATTATTACCCCAATATTAAATATATATGTAGAAAGGCATTCTGAAAATTTAAGAGATTTGCATAAGAACATACAATACGCAGACAGCCTACACTGAACTTCAAGTTTTCGATTTTGCAATTTCATAGCAGTATATTTTGTAATCTAAAACATAACATTTCCACTTCTAAACGTTTCCATTTATACTTAAATATAACAGACAATTATGATTCTAAGTTTCACTATACTGTAATATATATAAAATCAATTTAAAATGGCAAGATTTTTATACTTAATCACAAACATACTAAGCATTCATACAACTTACATAAAATCTTTACAACAAAGATCTAGAAAGAAGAGAATATATGTTACAAGGACTGAATATTAGTGGCTGTGAGTTTACTACTAATGATTTCACATGCCTATAGATAAGTGGTAAACTGGCTTGGGATTAGGACCAAAACTTAGTTCTGTTACTTACTGTGTGACCTTGGACAAGTGCCTTAAGTTCTCTGCGCTTCTGTTCCTTCTCTGTAAAATAATAATACATCGCACATAATACATTGGTGGAAGATGAATTCTAGGGCAAATATATAGGATGATAGCTGGCATATAGCAGGCATCTAATAATTATTAGCTAATATTAAATTTGTTCTAAGAAAAAGTATGTTAAAACTTAATATTATTTTTAAAGTTGTTAACACTGTTTATGATAAGGCAATCCCAAATGTCAGTTTTAAGACATTATGCATTTGTTCTGCCCGTAAATGTAAAATAGCTAATTAATTTAACAAAGTATTTTCCCTTTGAATAATAAATGTTTAAATAGAACTTAGCTGGAGACTAGTCAGTCGTGTATTCTGTGAGGTTACAGAAGTTAAAATTTTATATTAGTATTCTCAACTTTACAGCCAATTGGAAAGCTATTTGTCAATAAGGCTACCAAGGCAGTCATTATTTGAGAGACCAAGATCTGAAGTAATGGGAACTACAAAGAAGTGAGTGTAACATACTAATACAATTTCTTCTGGAGAAATTTTCAGATAACTAATCTGAACAGGCATAAGAGGGAAAGTCAAGAAAATAAGAAAAAACAATGCCTTTTTTAAAACAAACTTGAAAATTATGCAGAGATTTTGACACCCTTTTAATTCTGGGGATATAAAAATTGGAATTTGGGATTCTTTAAGTAGGAAGAGGTCTATGGGAAACATTATGCTTTTAGTTATGATCTTGAGAGGGCCATTCTCTAGTGTAGGGGTAAACTGGAATTAAAATAGCTCTTAAAAATTCTGAAATAATTTCAATTCATATATGGATAAAGGTGATCTTCCCTACTAGAAAATTAGATCCTCTAATCTAATTCTGGAGGAAGAAAACATCATATCTATCCTCTATAACTTTTCACCAGGTAGGAGCTTTAAAATAACTGATTGTCTTAAAGAAATAGATAAGAAAATGGAAAATTTTACTCAGAAACAAACTAATTAAAAATAACCCATTGGAAATTTTAGAAATTAAAAAATGCAATAAATTAAATTATAAATGTAATAGCTATGTTTCATTAATGATCAGACGCTACAAAAAGATTATTAACTAGGAAACAGATCAGTAGAAAAATAAACAGACTGAAATGCAAAGTTAGAAAAATAATTTGAGACTATGTACAGAAAATGAGCTTCATAATTAAAAATATCTAATGCATATAATTGGAGTTCAGAAAGAAACAGAAAGAAACAATATTTGAAAATATATTGTGCATAGAATTCTCCAAGACAGATAAAACCAGTCAACAACATCAAACCTGTAAAAGATATCAAAAAGCTTTAAGATCAAAGAGAATAAAGAAAAAACACACACAGACACATTGGCTGTACACTTGCTGAAAAAGAAAGAAAAACTTAAAAGAAGGTAGAGGGGCAAAAAGGACATTACTTTAACAGGAATGACAGACAATAAGACTGAGAATTCACTTGAGCTGACATAATGTAAGTTGGAAGATGATAAAATGACAGCTTTAAAGTACTGAGGGAAGAAAAGCCAATCTTAACTCCTACAGCCAGTAAAAAAATACCCTTAAAATTGCGGTCGGATGAGGAAATTTTCAGAGAAATGCCTGAGAAAAGTCATTTCAAGAAACACTGTAATAAAAGATATAATAAGGTAGTTCAGAAAGTAGAAGTACAGTAATGTAAAAGCATGAATACGCTTGGAAAGTTTGGAATAGAAATGAAGATAAATCTAAATGAATATTCACTGTTCTGAATAACATCTTGTGGAATTTGAAGTATGTTTGTGTGTATAAATATATAAATATATAATAATAAATATAATAATACAATATAATTAATATATATAAACATATGTGTATGTGTGTGTAGATTTGCATATAGGTATATGTTTATATTTGTATGTGTATATGTATATAATTAAAACATATAAAAACAATAAAAACAATAGCACGAAGCTCAGGACTTAGACAAATAGAATTAAAATATAAGGTTATTATATTGTCCAGAAAGTGGTAAAAATACAAATAAAAAGCGAATTGTGGGCCAGGATCAGTGGTTAATGCCTGCAATCCCAGCACTGGGAGGCTGAGGTGAGCAGGTCACCTGAGGTCAGGAGTTTGAGAACAGCCTGGCCAGCATGGTAAAACCCGGTCTCTACTAACAATACAAAAATTAGCCGGGCATTCTGGTGGGTGCTTGTAGTCCCAGCTACTCGGGAGGCTGAGGCAGGAGAAGCTCTTGAACCCAGGAGACAGAGGTTGCAGTGAGCCAAGATCACGCCACTGTACCCCAACCTGGGCAACAGAGTGAGACTCGGTCTCAAAAAAAAAAAAAAAAAAGAAAGAAAGAAAAGAAAAAAATGTAAACTGTGGAAACTTCTAAGAGTATCACTTAAAGAATAATAAATATATGTGTATAGTTTAAAGCTAATAGAAGAATAAAGGGATCCTTAGAAATTATGTGGTTATTCTAAAATAAAAGAAGAAGAAAATAAATGAACAAAACCAAATAGAAAAATAGGGAGTGCTCACTTTGGCAGCACATATACTAAAAGAAAAACTGGAATGAAAAATAGGGGGGAAACTATAATAGTAGATTTAAATCCCCCATATGTCAATACTTATATTGATCATATGAAGATTAAATTGACTATATAGTTCAAATGTTTTTAAAAGATTGACAGGCTGGATAGGAAAACAAAACCAAACTACATTGTTTACAAGGGATACATAATAAGTATGAAAAGACAAAGGACAGTTAAAAGAAAAAGGATTTTAGAAAATACACCATGTAAAGGCTATCAAAAGTAAAAAGTTGACACTAATATAAGACAAACTATATTTCAAGAAAAGGTGAAAAACTGGACAAACGTATGGAAGTACAGAGTAGAATGGTGATTACTAGAGGCTGCCAAGGTTGAGATAGATGGGGGTGGGGAGAGATGCTGATCAAAGAGTACAAATTTCCAATTAGGATAAACAAATTCTGATGATTTATTGTATAGCATGGTGACCATAGTTAATAATATATATATTGTATATTTTAAAATTGCTAAATTTAGGGAATTTTAAGTATTTCTCACCACAAAGAAATGGTGCATGAGGTGATTTATTTTTTAATTAGCCTTAGGTGATCATTCCACAATGTATGCATGTATTAAAACATCACACTATACTCCATAAATATATACTATTATTATTTCTCTATTAAAATAAAATAATTTTTAACTCAGGGAAAAAACAACATATTAAAACTCATACAACAGAAAAAAGAAAGTAATAAGACTAAAACCAAAAATCAATGAAATGGAAAACAAACATACAATAAATAAAATCAAGAACATTACAATCATGTTCCATAAAAAGACTAACAAAATGATGAATCTCTGGTAAGACTACTCAAAATAAAAAAAGAAAAGTCAAAGAGGGAAAAAATGAGACAAATTACATATCCCACAAACACATAAACATTAAAGATAATATCAACTTTATGTCAGTAAGCTTTAAAATTTAAAGAAATTGGAAAAATTCTTTAAAAAACTCAATATCCAAAATCTCAGTGGGTCTTTATCTGATAAAGTAAACAAATTCATAATTTAAAACTTAAGAAATAACCAATAGGCATTTGGTTCACGCCTGTAATCCCAGCACTCTGGGAGGCTGAGATGGGTGGAGGTCAAGAGTTTGAGACCAGCCTGGCCAACATGATGAAATCCCATCTCCACTAAAAATACAAAATTTAGCCAGGTGTGGCAGCACATGCCTGTTGTCCCAGCTTCTTGGGAGACTGAGGCAGGAGAATCGCTTGAAGCTGGGAGGCAGAGGTTGCAGTGAGCCAAGATCACGTCACTGCACTCCAGCCTGGGTAAAAGAGTAAGACTCCATCTCAAAAAAAAAAAAAAAAAAAAATCTACTTGAAACATAAAATATGGATTTCCACAATCACCATATCAATTAAATATCATAATGGATACTCTTTTCAGTGAAATAAAGCAACAAAATTTTAATATATTTCTCAATTCTAATGCCTTATTGTGTTGGATTTTTATGTATGCAATTATGTCATCTGGAAATAATGACAGATTTTTCTTCTCCATTTCTAATACATGAAATTTTTGGCACTTTCCACTGGCTTCTGGTATCATGTGGGGCTTGTTTCTAAAATTAATCCTTTTATCAGACTTTTTAAAAGTTTTTAAATTTTTCGACTTTTATCTTAGATTCAAGGGGTGCATGCATAGGTTTTTTGGAAAGGTGTATTGCATGATGCTGAGGTTTGGGGAATGACTGAACTTGTCACCCAGATGTACGCAATAGGTAGCTTCTCAGCCCTTTCCCTTCTGCCTCTATTCCCCCTCTAGTAGTCCCCAATGTCTATTATTCCCATTTTTATTTCCATTTGTACCATTGTTTAGCTCCCACCTTTTTTTTTTTTTTTTTTTTTTTTGAGATGGAGTTTTGCTCTGTAGCCGAGGCTGGAGAGCAGCGGCACTATCTCCACTCACTGCAAGCTCTGCCTCCCGAATTCACGCCATTCACCTGCCTCAGCCTCCCGAGTAGCCTGGACTACAGGTGCCCACCACCACGCCTGGCTAATTTTTTGTATTTTTAGTAGAGACGGGGTTTCACCGTATTAGCCAGGATGGTCTCGATCTCCTGACCTCGTGATCCGCCCGCCTTGGCGTTCCAAAGTGCTGGGATTACAGGCGTGAGCCACCGCATCCAGTCTAGCTCCACTTATTAGTGAGAACATGCTACATTTGGTTTTATGTATCTGCATTAGTTCACTTAGAATAATGGCCTCTATCTGCATTCACGTTCCTGCAAAGGACATGATTTTGTCATATGCCTGCACAGTATTCTGTGGTGTATATGAACCACATTTTCTTTATTCAATGCACCATCGATGGGTACCTAGGTTGATTCCATATTTTTGCTATTGTGACTTGTCATGAACATATGGATGCATGTGTCCTTTTGGCAGGGCAATTTACTTTCCTTTGAGGATTTACACAGTAAGGGAATTATTGGGTTGAATGGTAGTTCAACCTTTAGTTCTTTGAGAAATCTTCAAAAACACTGGCTGAACTAACTTAGCTTACATTCCCACCAACAGTGTCCTCTTTCCGCCACAGTCTCACTGGCATGTGCTATTTTTTGCCTTTTAAGCAAATCCATTCTGACTGGTATGAGATGGTATCTCATTGTGATTTTGATTTTTATGTCTCTGATGGTTAATGATGATGAGCATTTTTTCATGTTTGTTGGCACTTGTATGTCTCCTTATGAGAAGTGTCTGTTCATGTCCTTTGCCCACTTTTTAATGGGGTTACTTGTTTATTGTTCATTGATTTGTTGAAGTTCCTTATAGATTCTAGATATTAAACCTTTGCTGGACACATAGTTTGAGAATACATCTGTTAACTTCCTTGATAGTTTCTCCTGCTATGCAGAATATCTTTGGTTTAATTGGATCTCACTTGTCAATTTTTGTTTTTATTGCAATTGCTTTTGAAGACTTAGCCGAAAATTATTTTTTTTAACTTTTGTTTTAAGTTCAGGGATAGATAAGCAGGTTTATTACATAGGCAAACTTGTGTCATGGAGGTTTGTTGCGCAGATTACTTCATTACCCAGGTATTAAGTCTAGTACACATTAGTTATTTTTACTGATCCTCTCCCTCCTCCCAACCTCCACCCTCCAAAAGGCCCCAGTATGTGTTGTTCCCCTCTATGTGTTCATATGTTATCATCATTTACTTGCCACTTATAAGTGAGAACATGTGGTATTTGGTTTTCCATTTCCTGTGTTAGTTTTCTAAAGATAATGGCCTCCAGCTCCATCCATGCCCCTGCAAAGGACATGATCTTGTTCTTTTTCTGACTTAGTCATAAATTCTTTGCCAAGGCCAGTATTGAGAAGGGTATTTTCTAGGTTTTCTTCTAGGATTTGTATAGTTTGATATCTGACATTTAAGTCTCTAATCCACCTCTAGGTAATTTTTGTATATAGTAATAAGCAGGCATCCAGTTTCATTCTTTTAATATTAATCATAGTTAGAGAGTCTTCAGTAAGGCTACTCAGAAAACATGTGTCTCCTAAAGTTAGGTGGGGCATGATTGACTGGAAAATCTAATGGGCAGAGACATCAGACAGCTGTGCCAGTGGTGCAAAATGAGCAAAAGAGAGGTTATTGCCATGCTAGGCATTACTTACATCTGGTGCTTGCTTGTGGTAAAAAAGGCATGAGTGTTTCCAATGGACCTGTAGTGGAACATGTGAAAGAAAACTGAAGCCATTGTAGATGCTCGATAGGGAAAATATTGATAATGATAATGAATACTTACACCATGGTTCTACGGGATGGATAGACAGATAGATGAGATGGTCTGATAGGCATATAGATAGAAAGTTTCCTCTCAGCATATCCATGAAATTAGTTCTACTTATTATCATCCCCATTTTCAGATAAAGAAAATGAAGCAAGAGGTATTAAATAACTTGTAAAAAGTTCACTCAACTAGTAAGCGGTAGAATGAGGATTTGAACTCCAGCACCCTAGTTCAGTTATCTTAAGCACCACACTATGCTGGACACACAGAGAAAGTTTAAGTAAAGCAGACCACCAGAAAACCAGGAAGTGTGTAGTAGGAAGGTAAAAGGCCAGGCAGAGAAAATTGCATTACCTGCATCATGAGAATCTATGAAAGTGCACCTGAGAGAAAGAGCTTTAAACATCTATCAGGCTCTGAAACAGAAAGCTAAGGCAGCCAAAGAAGTCATGTTTTTTGGTCCCCATTTTTATCCCTTCTCTCATTTCCAGTTTGACCCTAGAAGATCTTGGAATAAAATATTAGCCTCTTTAGCTTTTCTTTATTCACTCACATGCTTTGGAAAAAAAAAAACAGGATTAGTTTTTAAAACAGCTTAACTCATATTTGTCAGATTAATCTCTTATTCTAAGAAGGATTCACATCACTACTTGCAGTGTATCATAATTTGCAAATTTCTAGACTCTGTGGATGTGTGTCCTCGTTACAAAAATGATTATAGTTGGAAACTCGGGATGAATGAGAAAGAGGCCATGAATTTGTGGTTCTGTTTTCCTCCTCACAGTTTTTTCTTTGCAAGACCAATTAAATAAACAATCTGAGTTTCAATTCTAAAAATAAAACACGTGCATTTACTGTTGCCCAAATATGTTTTCATTTTCACACATAAAAAGAAATACTACAAGGATTTAATTATAACAAGACTTTGACTTTTGTGGCAATATGATAGATTAGTTAATGTTTGTGTACCTTCTCTGAAGAAAGAAATAAACTAGGACCCAGCAGGCCAGCCTGAATGCTGTCTAGCAGCTGTCATGCTGGAAATTTGTCGTATGGATTTCATAATAATAGAAATTAGCTGGCAACTCTTCAACACATCAGGCAAAAACGCTGCCATTCCTTTTAGAATTCTGTAGCACAGAAGAGAAATGCTGGGGAAATTAATGCAGTCTTAAGGAGGTGATAATTGTTAAAGAAAATAAAAGGATTAATAGCAGCCTGTAGTGTGAAATGTGCAATTTACTGCAAGAATCCATGAATGAGGGTCTAAAACACTACTTTCAAAGGAATAATACTGAAGGCACTCAACAGCTGCCTTTACTTCATTCTACAGATATTTTAAACTTCAAAGTTTGGCTACTACAAGTGTTAGGCAGACAAAGACTGGCAGGATCCTGTTGGGAAATGATGCACAATGAAGTAGTTACTAAAATTAAGAGCAATGACATTAACCAACAAGGGTTTTTCCAAAGGAAGGATATTCCAAATTCTTCTTGGAATGTCAGCCAAAATATCATATGTTACCTGAAATCTTCTAACTCTGAATATTAATTATTTAATCTAAAATTTCTCACAGAAAGAATATTTTAAAAAGATGCATTTTCATCTTTTTCCTGCCTCTGAGAATAGCTCTAAAAGGAGATAATAAATCCTACTTCAAATACAATTTATTCCTCTAACATTTGGGGTTTAACCAATGAATTCTATTTATGGATTGATCAAATGGAAACAAAACAATGGAACTCATCTGTCAATACTTAGTTCCCTTGTTCTCTCTTGTTTTTATACATCATAAAGAAGAGTGACTTCAGCCTGGAACACTCTTTGATTTGAATCTCAGTTTAGACATTCCTTCCTCTACAAACAGTTTCTTGATTCTTCCAAACGTTAGAAATTTATGAGCTAATTTTTGGCTGTTATTTTGTTTTTATTTGTCCATAAAATAAATTGGGGCTAATGTTGCCCCCTTTTTTTTTTTTTAACTTTTAAGTTCCAGAGTACACGTGTAGGTCTGTTACACAGGTAAACATGTGTCATGGGGGTTTGTTCTACAGATTATTTCATCACCGAGGTATTAAGCCTAGTACCCACCAGTTATTTTTCATTATCCTCCCCTCCTCCCACCCTCCACCCTCCAATAGGCCCCCGTGTGTCCAGGAGTTCTTATCATTTAGCTCCCACTTAAAAGTAAGAATATGAAGTATTTGGTTTTCTGTTCCTGCATTAGTTTGCTAAGGATAGAATTTTTATGCTTTCAAAAATGTAGGATTTGTGTAATAATATATTAAAAGAACATAAATGTTTAATATTCTTACTGTGCTTTCATAATATCATATATTTCTCCTCTTATAGTACTTAGCACACACTGTATTGGATGAATTTATTTAATTTTTCCCTTTTCTAATCTTACAAATGCTGAGAAAGCAAAGAATACTGATATACAGTAAGCTCTCCATAAACACATGGAATGAAATGATAGATAAATTCAAATAGAGTATTTATAAAAATTCACACAGTAAAGTTCTGACTCAGAATAAAATTAAGATTTTGGACAGCATTATGAAAATAAAAGCCAACCAAAGCACCAAAAATCAGAGAAAGATGGCTTACATAAACAAAGCATTTAGAAGATACTTTAAAAATGTGGAAAATAGCAATGAATGTTAACAGTAGATGAAGAACATTCAGAAAGTAAATTCATAAGCAATATGAAAATTATGCTAGTTATTTTGTCATGATTTTTAAAAAAATATTAAATGAAGCCATCCATTTTGTAAAGGAAGTCAAAAACAGAAATACAGGAATACAGAACAAAGATAGTGAGTGAGGCAACAGAAGAAATAAAATGTGATCTGTTAGAACTTGGGAAAGAAGTAGAAAGAAAGAAAAATAAATGCAAAAAGGAAGACAAAATTTGAAGGAATGCAAAGGAAAGCAGAAACATATAAAAATATATTGTAGGGGGCACAGATTATAAAAGTTTAAGTGTCAAGCACGAAGAATGGAGATGAACACACAAATAGGAAAAATTAGAGAGACTGTAATAAATATAGAAGACAGGCAAAATAATCATGGGAGTCTTGAACAAATGAATAAATATTTATACAATTCTAGAAAAATATGTTATTAAATACACATACTAGAAGAACACACAGTCAACTAGAGAAGTGATCCAGAATGATTAATACTGAGTATAGTCATTAGACTTTAACAATACAGCAACAAATAGGAGGAAAAAAATATGGTAGGATTCAAATTTCTCTGCAGCTATAGAAAATATCAGAATAATATTGAGCTATATCTAAAGATAATTAAAAGAGAAAGCGTAAGCTCAGGCTTTATTAAAGCCAGGATATAAAGTATGAAGCCACATTTTGTAGGACAAGCTGCCCTGCAAATGTCATGTACAATAATTCTAGAAATATTGTCTCTATGAACTTTCTTAAGGCTCTATTTAGGGAATTGCCAAAGAAATCATGAAACAAAAAGTCAGTGAGACAGAAATAACCTAATTACAGAACTTCGACTAAAATAAAAATGGAAATGAAAGTGGGTTGAACCACACAATTTCAATTTCCATTGTTTCTTCTTTCCTCCTGCATCTTTGCATTTTCATCTGGAGTTTTTTTTTTTGTTTTTTTTTTTTCTGTTTGAAGACCCTTTAGTGTTTTCTTTAGTGCTGTGTTACTGATTACAAATGTTCACAGTTATTGCTTATCCCAAAGTTTATATATTTCATTTTCATTCTCAATGAAATTTTTCACTCAGTAAAGGATTTTGATTGGCATTTTTTTTCCTGGCAAGAAGTTACTTGTCAGTGATCATTGCTGCTTTTAAGTTCATCTGTCTTCTTTAAATTCAGCTACTTTTAACATTTGCTTGTATTTCTCCTAAATTCGCAGTATCTCTCTTCTGTCTCAAAATAATTCCACTTATGTATCTTAGACTCTTATTTTTCTCTTTTGAAGGGTCCATGCTCATTCTGGGTATCTTCTTCTGACCAGTATATTACTAATAGTTCCCAGATGCTACTCTCAACAGTATCTAATGGGCTGCTAAACCTTTATCACTTATTTCCAAATTTGACTATGATACTTTAGTCCTAAAATTTCAACATTTTATAGTTTTCAGTTTTCTGCCAGATTTTCTAGTTTACATTATGTGTCCTTTAACAGAGTAAAATTGTTATTTTAGGGGTTTTGATAGATGAGTACCTGGAGCCCTGTGAATCTTTTCTGATGCTTGTTTCTGCTGGGTTTTGTTCAGTTAGTCTTTCCCCTTTATATACCTGGATATCTTGGATACTTCTACGTTACAGACCTTGTATTTGCAAAACTGGCTGCATAAATAATTTTACTTGACCTAAGATAGTGTTACTTTCCTCTAGAGATGATTTATCTTTTGTTTCTGCCAGAGCAATATAAACATGGGATTGATTACTTTTATCTGCTTTCAGAAACTGAAATGTCCCAAAGCTGACTTGAGAGTTTGCAAGGGTGTTTATCTGTCCAGTTGAGCTTTACTTTTGGGTTGCAGCTTCTTGGAAGCCCTCCTCAAAGCTACAGGTATCCATCAGAGCCAAACTCCCCTTGCACACAGATTTCTGCTCTGGTGATCTGTAATAGAATTAGAGTTGGATTCTTCTCTGATGCACTTCACAACTAATAACTACCAGCAGAGATTCAATTATAAAAATAAAGAAGTTATTGAAGTACTGAAGGAAACTATGGAGAACTTTTATATAAACTTAGAGTGGAAAAAGATGATCTAACCATGACTTGCGATTCAGAACTCTCACGGAAAAGACTGATAATTTTTGCCATATAAAAAACTTTAAGAAAAACCTTTTTGCACATCAAGAGATACCATAAATTCAAAGAGCAACCCAGAAAAAATATTTATAATTCTGTCACAGACAAACATGGACTCTTGCTAGAATATATAAATCTCTAAAAATGAGAAAAAATGGAAAATGGGCAAGGGTTATGGAAATACAAAAAAAATGGAAGCAGTCTTTAAACACAAACAGATGCTCAAACAAACTAATAATGAAAAAAAGCAGGAATTAAGCCTACTCTAAGGTGCCACTTTATTTTAACACATTGGCAAAAACGGAAAAGTTCAAGAAAACACTCCATCAGTGAGGCTATGGGAAAACAAGTATCTTCATATATTGCTGATTGGAATAGATACTGGTGCAATTCTAATGAACAAAACTTTGTCAATAACTATCAAAATTGCAGAAATATTTCACACAACAATCCAACATATGACATATTTCTCACATATACTTGCATAGGTGAAAAATGATATACAGGTTGAGTATCTTGAATAAAAAAAAAATCTGAAATGGTTAAAATCCTAAATTTTTTGAATGCCTATGTGGAGATTGAAAGTTTGCTGTTGTCTGTTGTTGCTGTTATTCAAAAGCAAGTATTCAGATGATGCTACTGTGCTGCTTTGTTACCCTGAACACATCATTTTTTCACTATATGAAGAGTATGTCATATATTTCACTGTGAAGTACTTTTGTAGGAATAAGAGTAAGACAATGATTACTTTATTGGTAGCATATAAATTCAGAGTCAGGAATGGTGGCAACCACAGATCGTTCACAAACATGGCTGAGACAGTAACATCTTTGCTTTCTGATGGTTCAGGATACACAAACTTTGTTTCATGCACAAAATTATTTAAAATGTTGTATAAGATTACCTTCAGGCTATGTATAGAAGGTGTGTATTAAACATAAGTGAATTCGTGTAAAGACTTGGGTTTCCCAAGATATTTCATTAGGCATATGAAAATTTCCAAAATACAAAATACAAAACACTTCTGGTCCCAAGCATTTCAGATAAGGTATACTCAACCTGTGTATGCACAAGCTTATTCATTGTAGCATATTGCCTAATAGCAAAAATTTACATTTGTAATATTGAAATGTGCACCTGTATGAGACAGATCAAGTAAATTATGATTACTTTATGTGAACTCGGGTCACTGTTTCTACTTTCATAGATATACCACAGACCTAACATTTTTATTTATATATATATAATTATTGTATATAAAATTAAATGCTTAATAACAATACACACTAAAATTAAAACAGTAACATAAATTAACACAAACCCTATAAGAAAACAAAAACTTTTGGAAGCATTCCACGTTGACTTTGTGTATTTCTGTACAAACAGGAAGAAAAAGGGCTTTGTCAAGAAAAGGAGAGACTGAGAAAGAGGTTCTATTGGAATATATCATCCAATAATGTGTTTTAGGAGAGCATATGAGTGATGTGGTATATTTTATAAGCCTTTCAATAATAGAACATAATTGAATTCCCTTCAGAATCAAATGACAAATTTGGTGGAAATAAAATTCTTACATCAAAATATTTTTCCTTCAAACTTCCAAAGAAAAGACCTCTGCCACACCCAAGACTAGACCAGGTTACATACATATACTTACACACACACACACACATGCACACACACACTCACAAACACACCCCTTGCATTTCACCTTTTGTTGCAATGTCGTATATATAATTATTTCACTATGAAGTGGCTTCTCCACCATCCTGCAAATTCCATAATAATAAAGAATGTGCCTATTTTATTTGCATTTTTTTCATGTAGGTTTGTGTCAGATACAGATTAAGTGTACAATAAATGAATAAATGAGCTAATGAACAAACTCAAAGAAATCCATAAAAAGTTTATGTGTTTTTCTTTATTTTCTTCTGTTATTTATAATTAAAGCAAAAGTATCTAAGGAAAGGTACATTTTGCTTTGTAGTGAATACGCTGTATAGTCTAAGCATATGCTTAAAGGGTTTTTTAATTCTATTTTGAATTTAATACAAACCTCTCTGTTCATGAAGCATTTTACAGTCTGTTTTTTGTTTGGTTGCTTTTTTTTTCTTTGTTTATTTGTTTGTTTCTTGAGACAAGGTCTTGCCATGTCACCTTGGAGTGACATGGAGTGCAGTGACACAATCACGGCTCACTGCAGCCTCGACCTCCTGGGCTCAAGGGATCCTCCTCCCTTAGCCTCCCAAGTAGCTGGGACCACAGGTGCACATCACCATGCCCAGCTAATTACCCTGTCTCTACAGTCTATATTATAGAACTTTTTTAAAAATTTGGAATAATTTGGATTCCCAGGGTAATTATGTCCATTATTAATGCAAGATTTTGGGCAAAAGTGTAAATAACAATAATAGCTAACACAGAGTGCTCCCTTTTGTGTCAGATACCTTTCCAGGAGCTTTATTAAACATACAAGTTAATTCCAAATTAATTCTGTGATGTTATGTTAATTTTATATCAATGAGTCATCTGAAACAAGCAGAGGTTAAGAAAGTTGTCCAAAGTAAGGAAGCCATGTGGGAGAGAAGAGACTCTTTTTTTTCAATGTTCAGTTTCCTTTAATGACCCCCATCTCCCTGAAGGGGCAGATGCAGGCAGCTAGGCGTTGGCAAGAGATGTTCACTTGAAGATCGTGCCTTGATTGAAGTCTTGGCCAACATGCTGGAAGGCCCCCTCCCAGGAAAAGTACTCTCGAACTTTCACTATGGATATATTTGGATTCCAAGTGTCTCCTCACTGCCAGAACCCAGTTTCCTCCGTATGTATGATTCATAGTCCACCTGCCAATTTGCACTCAGAGGAAAGGCAAGCTCCTGGCCTCAGAAGACCCAGACTCTAGAAATGGAGCCGCTATTGTTGGTTCCAAAGGGGATGAAACTGGTGAAAGCATTCTTCCTCAGCTTGTCCAGTCGCTGGAACATTCCAGTGATGAGATTGCAGCTCATGAAGATCTGACTGAGTGAGTTCATCAGGGCAGCAATACTCTGAGTATCACAGGAACTAGACATCCTCATCAAAGTGCTCCCAAAAATATGGCAGTGCCACAGGGAGTGTGTCCTTGTTGGAGTCCTTGCTGCTTAAATTCATCCAACACAGCCAGGTGCGGCAGCTCACGCCTGTAATCCCAACACTTTGGGAGGCCGAGGCTGGCGAATCACCAGGTCAGGAATTCAAGACCAGCCTGACCAACATGGCGAAACCCCGTCTCTACTAAAAATACAAAAAATTAGTCAGGCATAGCAGTGGGCGCCTGTAATCCCAGCTGCTCAGGAGGCTGAGGCAGGAAAATTTCTTGAACCGGTGAGGTGGAGGTTGCTGTGAGCCGAGATCATGCCACTCACTGTACTCCAGCCCGGGCGATAGAGTGAGACTCCGCCTCAATAAATAAATAAATAAATATTCATCCAACACAAAGGTACTCTTGGGCAGGTGAGCGGAGGGGTCCTTGGTCTTAGGCTCAGTGGCCAGCACCTGCTTACATTCATCCATCACCTCCTCAGGAGCAGGGGCAGCCGCCATTTTCTTCTCCTTCCAATCAGCCTGGGGCTCTGCTTCTCTTCCTGTGAACCTTGCTTTTTCCATAGGGTGTCTTTTTTAGGTTGGCTCTCGGCAAACTTTTTAGCATCAAACTGGGCCATCTTCTCACAGTTTCACTTCCCCCAAGACAGCCGGGAACTGAGGCTGGTTAATGCAGATGAGGGACCAGCGGTTATAACATGTAATATATACAAATAAATAAATATAATATATTATTTTAATATTTTAAAATATATTACAAAATATTTTATCTTTTGTATATAATATATAAATTATATATAGATAAAATAAGGTGCATTTTATATATAATTATATATTATAATAATGATATATATTATAAATATGATAAAATATATTACAAAATTCGGAAAGGCTTGGTGGAAAGAAGGTCCTATGACCTGCTTATACAGCTACAATAGGGTGCAGACGACTGTGATGTCAGCCAGTCACACATTCACCCACCAGAAAAGTCCTCATCTTCAAGTGAGCGTCCAGCAGCCCCAGAATTCGCCTCACTTCCTCCTTTGCATTCTGAGTGGCCTGCTTATTGTGGTGCCTGATGCTCATGTTGGGGAACACCCAGATCCTGGCTGGGGGCGCTCTACCGCTATCAGCAAAGCTCACCCACTGCGCCACCTAGGCTACTGCTTCGGGTGTACTTCCCTGCAGCAACTCATTGCTCCATAGTAGGTAATGGCATTGCTCTCAAACACACAGAACCCACAATCACCCTCAAATGCTGGATACTTGCCAGCAGGAAAATTGCAGAGAAATTCAGGGGTGCGATTGGTTTGGCCAAAGTGGAAGTGGGGTGGTGCCGACAGCGCATGGACCTGAGCCCCGCTGTACTGAGCAGCAATGAGGGCCCTGAAGGCCCTCCAGTTTTCAGGATATGTGTACAGGGTCCCAGCTGCCATGGTGATTCCGCAAAGAAAGGGACAAGAAGAGATTCTTTCTGAGGTTTAAGATACATACCATCTATACGTACTTAAAATATATATTCATATGCATAGAAAAGACATGTAAAAGAAGCTCAGCAGAGGCTACTTCCCGAGAGGACTGCAGGACTTAGGATCTACAGTGAGAGGAGGATTAATATTTTACTATAAATGTTTATCTTTGTACTGTTTGAAAGGTTTACTATGTGCATATGTCATATTGTTAGTTAAAAGAAGAGACAGAGCAAATCCTACCTACCCTGAAATGTGTGTTTTGTTCCACTTGGCAAGAAATGCCAAATAAAGGGAGGAAAGCCAAGGCCCAAATTGTCAATATCATAGTCTTGCACATGACCAGTCCTGTACAGCAAAGAAAGTATTTGGATAATTTATAAACATTGAAGTGTGTATTTTATACATTTTATATCTATGCCTTTGGAGAAAAGTATATTACAAAACAAAGTGTAACTTGTATCACTTTATTTGAATTATTTTACATGTTGATTTACTTTAGAAAGCCATTGTGAAATGTGCTTCTACTGTAATATACGACTGTGTGTTGGTCACTTTATTAATAGAATAATTACATTGTGCTTTTTTTTCACATGTACTGGCACTCAAAAGTATTTCTTTGAAAACAGCACTGACTTTTTGATCCCCATAATTCAAGTCTTGTAATCATTCAACATCAAATAGGGAGGAAAATTCATCATTTTCAAAGCTACGCTGAGGTGGTATTATGACATATCATTCTAAGATATTGTTTCACTTGTCAGAAAAACACCTGTAGAAAGAATTAGTCTATTTGTCTATTTCAAAGAGACTTTTTTCAAAAAGCTGAAATCTGAAAAACAAAACAAACAAAAAAAATGATAAAGGACAAGACTTGTAGTAGGATGAGCCACTGTTATTTTGCCTTCTGCTCAATCCAACTCACAAAAGAAATACTTGTTTGGCAAATGGGTAAATGGTGGTATTATTTACTGAAGCTGACTATACAATATACTCAAACAAGGATAGTTTGAGAATAAAAGGATGTATTATCCACTATCCTCAGCAATCTAACGCAGAAGCAGAAAACCAAACACCGCATGTTCTCCCTTGTAAGTGGGAGCTGAACAATGAGAACACATGGACACAGGGAGGGGAACATCACACACTGAGGCCTGTGGGAGGTGGGCAGGGGGAAAGAGAGCATTAGAAGAAGTAGCTAATGCATGCTGGGCTTAATACCTAAGTGATGGGTTGATATGTGCAGCAAACCACCACGGCACACATTTACCTATGTAACAAACCTGCATGTCCTGCACATGTACCCCAGAACTTAAAAAAAAAATTAAGAATTGTTAAAAAGATGCAATACCAATAATTACTCTATGACAACAGGTGTAAGCTAAGACTGTCCCGGGCATATCAGATGGCTTTTGCTACATAGCATACTAGCCGTTGGATTTAAACAACAATATATTTTTTTAATTTCATGATTCTATGGGTCGCTTGGGAGGATTTTGTGGCTTGGGCCTGCTTGGCTGATTTTCTCTGGACTCATAGACAGAATGCAGGCCAGTTGGTGGCTGAATGATCTAAGATAGCTTCTGAATCATTCTAGGCTCACAGCTCTGGCAGTTGTCAGCAAATGTGCAGCTTGTCTTATTATCCACGGGGTTGGCTCTTCCACATGATAGCTATGGCATTCTACAGGCAACAAAAGTTGAATCTAAGACCTCTTGAAGCCTGGGCTCATAACTCATACATCTTGTACCTCATCATTTTTACTATATTTGATGTATTAAGGAAAGTTACAAAGTCAGTCCCAGATTTAAAGAGTGGAGAACTAGACTCCACCATTTAATGAGAGTTACTGACAAGAATTGTGACTATTTGTGCAATCCAAAACTCTAGGCACACTAGAATATATGATCAGCCTGCATTTTCTGAAACTAGGAAAGCTCAAAGAAGTACAGCTTCTTTCCAAATACCACAAAACAAAGGCTATGCTCCTGCCCTGTGACTTAAATACAGGTCTTAGAATTATGAAAATATCTCTGAAAGCCAGAATAGGACCTCAAAATGCTAAAAAGGTTATATAAAATGAACCTTCTGTGTTGTTAATAAAATAATCCTGTAAACCCTCCCTAAGTCATCCACATTCTCAAAATGCAGTAGGTACCTTTAAAGCCAGATATTTAAATCAGGCCTATTCACTCACAATACTGGACAAACAGAAGGTATTTGCCTGTTTTTGATCTTTTGTTCCTGGTCTCTCATGCTACCTCTGGGAGCAAATACTCTTACAGCTCATGGATTCTTATCTTTGGAAGGGACATTTTGATCATAGTTGCAAAATTTTTTATCACAAATGGACCATTAATTAGTTCTCTGTAGCTTTGTCCATTTTTTCCTAAGGAAATTAAAAGGAGTTCAGATGGAACTCGGAGCATCACTTAAATGGGAAGGATGTGCCAAACCCAGGGATCTTATGACTTCACAAGTTCTTAGCGTCAGTGCTCTTCTGGTATTTTCACCTGCCTCCTTTGGCTCAAAATATAAGCTGTCCACTAGTCCACATGGTAACCAGGTCTTCACCTCCTCCTGCACCCAGTCAACTCTCAATGGACCAAGTTTTAAGGGGAATCTTTATTTTTTATTTTATTTGTTTATTATTATTCATTTTGTTTGTTTGTTTGTTTTGAGATGGAGTTTCACTCTTGTCTCCCAGACTGGAGTGCAATGGTGCATTCTCACTCTCACTGCAACCTCTGCCTCCCAGGTTCAAGCATCCTCCTGCCTCAGCCTCCTGAGTAGCTGGGATTACAGGTGGCAGCAACCATGCCCAGCTAATTTTTGTATTTTTAGTAGAGACGAGGTTTCACCAAGTTGGCCAGGCTGATCTCAAACTCCTAACCTCAGGTGATCCATCTGCCTCGGCCTCCCAAAGTGCTGGGATTACAGGTGTGAGCCACTGCGCCTGGCCAGAATCTTTATTTTTAAAAGCTCTTGAGTATCTTGCTGAGTTATCAAGTTGGGGACCCATAGATATCATCAACAAGTTTATAATTGAACCTAAATCCTTTATTTAATCTTTCTCCAAATGCAAATCAAAACCACTATGAGATACTATCTCACACCAGTTAGAATGGCGATCATTAAAAAAACAGGAAACAACAGGTGTTGGAGAGGATGTGGAGAAATAGGAACACTTTTACACTGTTGCTGGGACTGTAAACTAGTTCAACCATTGTAGAAGACAGTGTGGTGATTCCTCACAGATCTAGAACTAGAAATACCATTCAAACCAGCCATCCCATTACTGAGTATATACCCAAAGGATTATAAATCATGCTGCTATAGAGACGCATGCACACATATGTTTACTGCAGCACTATTCACAATAGCAAAGACTTGGAACCAACCCAAATGTCCATCAATGACAGACTGGATTAAGAAAATGTGGCACATATACACCATGGAATACTATGCAGCCGTAAAAAAGGATGAGTTCATGTCCTTTGTAGGGACATGGATGCAGCTGGAAACCATCATTCTCAGCAAACTATCACAAGAACAGAAAACTGAACACCGCATGTTCTCACTTATAGGTGGGAACTGAACAATGAGAACAGTTGGACACAGGAAGGGGAACATCACACACTGGCGCTTGTCGTGGGGTTGGGGGAGTGAGGAGGGATAGCATTAGGAGATATACCTAATATAAATGATGACTTAATGGGTGCAACACACCAACATGGCACATGTATACATATGTAACAAACCACACGTTGTGCACATGTACCCTAGAACTTAAAGTATAATAAAAAATAAAAAATAAAAAATCTTCCTCCAAAGGGCATTAAGGAATCTAAACAGATAAGCAAGAAAAATCCAAATAACCCCATGAAAAAGTGGGCAAAGGACGTGAATAGCTAATTCTCAAGCAAAGATATACAAACAGTCAACAAACATGTGAAAAACTGCTCAGTATCACTAATTATCAAGAAAATGCAAATTAAAACCAAAATGAGATACTACCTTACTCTTGCAAGAATGACCATAATTAAAAAATCAAAAGATAATAGATGTTGGCACAGATGTGCTGAAAAAGGAACACATTTACACTGCTGGTGGGAATGTAAATCAGTACAATCACGATGGAAAACAGTATGGAAATTCCTTAAAGAACTAACTGTAGAACTGCCATTCAATCCAGCAGTACCAATACTGGGTATCTACCCAAAGAAAAAGAAGCCATTACATGAAAAAGCCACATGAACAAGCATGTTTATAGCAGCAAAATTTGCAATTCCATACATATGAAACCAACCTAAATGCTCATCAACCAACAAGTGGATAAAGAAAATGTGGTATGTATACATCATGGAATGCTACAGAGCCATAAAACAGAATGTAATAATGGCCTTTGCAGCAACTTGGATGGAGCTGGAGGACATTATTCTAAGTGAAGTAACTCAGGAAAGGAAAACTAAACATCGTGTGTTCTCACTTATAAGTGGGAGTTAGGCCGTGAGGATGCAAAGGCTTTGGGTACTAGTGGGGAAGAGTGGGAAGGGGGTCAGGGATAAGACTACATATTGGGTACAGTGTACACTGCTTGGGTGACAGGTACACCAAAATCTCAGAAATTACTACTATAGAACTTATCCATGTAACCAAAAACCACCTGTACCGCAAAAGCTATTGAAATAAAATAAAGACAAAAAAAAATTTAAAAAGAAAGAAAATATAATGTATACATTATTTTCTAAGAAGAAAGAAATTATTATTTTGGTTTCTCTGGAACATTTTTACTAGAAAAAAAATTGTGCATCACTGACTAAAGAAATTCTTGTAGTAAAACACCTGCTTCCTGTAAATTAGAACAGTTTCTTAGGGATATAGCTGACAGATGCCACTTTTATGTAGTGAATCTTCAAAACTGGTACATTATTCTCTTGAAAAGAAGCCTGAAATGTATAAAAATGAACAATAGCAACTACAGAATACATGGAAAAGAAAATTCCTGCTCAATCACACATAGACTAATGGAGAGCAAAATCTGCACAAAGAGCAAGATTTGCTCTTGCTTTTTCTTTCCTTTGTGTACACCCAACACTATTAAAGTAATAATGGCAACAATAACTATGATTATCAAATCCTCCACTAGGTGCCAGGCCTTTCACTAAGCACTTTACTTGCATTCATCTATTAAATCTTCAAAAAACTATGAGGTAGCAGTGTTAGAATCCAGAATGTAAAAGTGTTAAGTAACTTGTCCAAAGTCAAACAGCAGATAAGTGACAGAACTGAGATTGGAACCAGGTTGTCATCCTCCAAAGCCCATAAAGTTCAACCATTGCTACAACCTGCCATAGAATATGATGACTAGGGGTAGAGCAAAGGTGGAAAGGTGACAGGATCTGAAGACATCTTCATGGTTTCTCAACCTATGCTTAGTAATAACTATAAATTTGACCTCTAACTTTGTATTCTCCCAAAACGAATGATCAATCCATAATGCAGGTGAGTATATAATATTCAAATATCTATGTGTTTAAATAGATGCTCCTACTTGAAAGTGGAAAGTGAAAGGAACATCATGTTCCAAATGTGCATTCATTTTCTAATCCTTTATACTGGACATTATTAAGCTAAAGTGTGAATTTTTGTTATATTTTTAGGGAGATTTTAGTTGCTCATTTTTGTTTCCATATCTTATTCATGTCTGTCAATAAGATGAACATTTATTTGCTGCTAAATCAATAAAAAGTAATAGCACTCAGGGGTTGCCAACTATGTGAACAAAAGTCTGTAGCAGGGATTAACTGATGAATTCAATTGACTGGATCTCATTCAAGGGGGCAAAGAGGAAACAATGCAAGTCTTCCTCTCCCACATAACATTATGTGAATCTTCCTGCAAGAAAAAAAATATTTCACCAATTTGCCAAGTATTTGAGTTTTTTTCACAACTAGTGTAGCCAAAGTTAGCTGTATGCATTATCCTTAATTTAAAATAATTTTATATAAATGTGATTTATGCCTCAATTGGCAGTAAATGGCAGATATTATATATATATATATAATAATATATCTTTTATTTTTCTTTGCTTCGAAACTTATATATTTTAAATGGGAATTTGTCGTTTTAAATTTCAACAGCAAATGCTTTAAGTTGTTTTGTTAGATATACATTGTTTCCAAGAAATAAAACATTTAAATATCTATTATCTTTATTTTCTCCTGAGTATTAGACACAATTTCTCTCCCATTATTTTATAAGATTTAGATTCAATTATAGTGTTAAGAATTATCTAAGTTTATTTTAGGTGCAGTTTAAAAATAAAATTTAATCACTTTCTAGATACCATAAGATTGTCTTCTGGTCCAGATATTTGAAGATATATAAAAGTCAAAGTAACAGGACTATATATTTTATGGGAGTGTGTTGTTAATTCCATAACACCTCTAGAGTCATTCTATTTGCTTATAAGACCAAAAGGAAGTGGAAAGAGAGGTGCAGGACCAATTGGCTCAGCTCTCATTGGTTTACAGATCTGTGCCCACGTCTTAGTAAAGTGTGAAAATTTCATAGTGAATGTGAACCCTACCTGAAATCCATCCATGCTAGATACATCTGAAGAGAGGCCATAACCAGAGGTGAGGATTTGCATGATAGGAAGATTACATGGGTCCCAACAAAACTCATAGAGGATGTCATTTTTCATCCAAATGCTATGTTTAAATCAGTTCGTAATAACTGTTAGTAGAAAAAAGATAAAAGTATATCTTTTTCCTTCAAAGAACTTGATAAAATCCCACACAAACATCCAAATAGAGTTTCAGGTATGTCAGGAAGCCCACTTTAAAGAAATACATAAGAAGCAGATCTTCATTCAGTCCATTTGGACCACAAGGTCTAAAACTTCACTTCGTGGGCTGAAATAACTAAGACAAGCTGTCCGCATTAATTAAACTACATAAGAAATGGGCAAGAGTCTACTGGGTGCTGTGTAAAGACAGACACTGACAATTGAAGCTAGGGAGTTTTAATGAGGAGACTTAATTAAGATACACATCATCTTCAGAAATGTGAGCCTTTAATTTTCAGAAAACCACTGCCAACCTTAGCTCATCTGTGCTAATTAGCAAAGACTGGAAATTCTGAAAATCAGGCTCTTAGGGAAAGGTATGCTAAAGAGAGACTTTACAGAGCACTACCCAGAGAGTACACTGTTGTGACTCTGATCCTATCGCAGAGACTTTTGTAGATTTTGGCAGGAACAGGATTTTAAATATACCTGGCTAAATCGCCCATGAAGCACATTGTTCTCTAAACATCCTGACACTTGGGAACCTCAAGAACACCAGAGACAATGACTCATTATGCTCTGTGGCTGTTCTACCAATTGTTGAATAGCTCGATTTAATTGAAAGTACTGTCTTAGGCTAAGCCAAATCTGTCTCTTTGAGGTTTTCATTTACCATTTAACTCTTACTCTCTGAAATTATGCAGATGAAGATTAACCTACATTTCCATGTCTCTCTCTCTGTTAGATTTTCTCCTTTCCAACAGAATTCTCTGTTGTCTCCATTGTTTTTTGATAACTCCATTACAGACCTTACCACCATCCTGAGCAGCCTCCTGGAAGAAACTCAGTTGCTGTCCTTGAAAGTTGGTGCGTCAGAGTGTGATCTATTCAATGTGTCATATAGTAAAATTCTGCCTCTGGTCCTCTGGACAATTAAATTTTTTAATTGCTACCTAAGTTTGTATTAACATTTTGGCAGTTACAGTATGCTGTTGGCTGGTTTTGAACTTGCAATCAACTAAAACACCTGTCTTTTTCATGAACAGCTATTGAGCTAGGTTCCTCTATATTTTGTGCTTCATCGGTTGATTTTTAATTTAAGTCCAAATTTATTTAGTCTCTAGTAAACAAATGATCAATGCCCACTTGCAGAAAAATTAGAAAATATGGCAAGATAAGCAAGATGAGCAATCATAAAAATTAAGTATAAATCATCCCTATATTCCAAACATATGAAGATAACCATTCTTGACATTTTGATATATACTTATCAATATGTTTTTCTGTGCATACACACAATGGCTGCTGGGTATTTATGGTTATTTTTGTGCATGCATACATGGAATGTAATTATTTATACTCTTATGTACTTGTCATTTTCTGTAAATGCTATAAAAATATTATTATATATTTTCGTTTAAAATTGCCTCAAGAATTTCATTTTTACATGTGCTGTTATTTCATTTACTATGGCTGTGTAATAAAACACTTCAAAATATAGTGACTTAACAACATTTATTTTGCTCATAATTCTGCAATTTTGCAGACTCAGCAACTTGTCTCTGTTCTTTTAAACTAGCTGTAGTGGCTTAAAGAGTGGAGGCTGGAATTAGTTGTGAAATCTACAGTGGCAACATACTCCCTACCTTCCCTTCTCTCTAGTGGAATCCTAGTGCTTGTCTTGTAGCCTTAAAAAATTAAAAAACTATAGAATGGAGGCTTAAATCATCTGAAATTTCTCGTATTACTAGCAGATGCTAGCTGTTGACAGGAACCTAAGCTAGGGATGTCTGTTACAACACTTACTGTTTGGAGGAACGGAGGCAAGATGGTGCACTTCCGGGTTCTTCATCCCACCCCGCACCCAACTTTTCCCAGGCGCGCGAAAATGCAGCCGGCGACCCAGGACGGTGCAGACCAACTGGGCATGCGCCAGGTGACGTCAATCCGAAGAGACCAAGATTTACCTGCTGGTACCTGCGGAACGCCCCGCGACAGGGCAGTGCCCCGCCTATTGCCCTCCCACTCCTAGAAAAGCCGCTCTGGACGGATACCACTCACTGACTTTCCAGCTTCCCCACTGCTGTCGGGACTGTCGGAACTCCATCTGAGAGCTCCACAGGCGACGCTGTTGGCCTCATTTGCCGGAGGCGGACAGACTTCTCCCTACCCACTTCCTTCCCTGAAGCTAGGTGACCAAAATAAACTTGCAGTTTTGTTCCTGGCCTTTGCCTACTTGCTGGTTCTTTTGTGCTCGCTCTGGTGGTCTTAGAAAAACAAGTCACTTACTTGTGACCTTGCCATATCCCTGGGCCTTTGTACAACATGGTAGCTGGGTTTCAAAGGAGAAATATCCCAAAAAAGAGACAGCCAAGTGGAAGTCATGTTGCCTTTTTTGACCTAGCTTTAAAATCACCCAACGTCACTTTCATTATAGTCTATTCATTGAGGGAGTCACAAAGTGACTTTTTATTTACTTTTTAATTTCTTTTAGTACTAGTATATTTGAATATTTGTATATGCCTACTAGTAACTTTAGAAGTTGTCTTCATTCAATTTCTTACAATGATGTACTCTCCGAGACTTTTATCTTTATCTTTGAACGTATCTCATGGATATAACTCCTAAGTATTTTATAATTTAGATTATTATTGTTAACGAGCTATATTTTTCATAGTAGGTTATATTCGTTTCTTGATAATACATATGGAAATAATTATTTTTAACAATTCTTTCTTATCCAGCCCCTCACTGAATTATTTCAAATCTAGTTGTTTTCATTTTGATTCCTCTGTGTCCTATATAGGCAATCAAATTATCGACACCACATATATTAATAACATTGTCTTCACTTTCACAGTATTTAGATAATTTATACATTATGTTAGAATGTTTACAATATATATTTTAGTTGGAATATCTAAAGCAATGCTAAATAACAATGAAGATAATATGCCTACTTTTATTTTCTAACGAATGAGTTCATGAGAATGCAACTAGAATTTCACCTGTGCAAAATACAAATTCTTACTGTGCTCGTTTCCTTCTTCATAAGTTTGTCTTCTATTCCCAGATTATTAACCATAAATTCCATTTTAATTTTTTTGACATGTGATTCACAAACCATATCATTGTCTTTTGAAGTATACAATAAATAGTTTTAATATAGTTTGGTGCAAAAGTAATTACAGTTTTTGCCATTTAGAGTGATACTGTGAAACTGGTTCCATTAAGACTCTTTTTCTTTATAAATTATCCAGTCTTGGGTATATCTTACTCAGCAGTGTGAAAACAGACTAATACAGTCTCTAAAGTTGGAAATACTGGACTGAATTAAATGATAAAGTATTTATGTGAAATGTCCAGAATAGACAAATTACTTTTAATGGCAAAAACCGTAATTACTCCTGCACCAACCTAATATAGTGACAAAGTTGTGCAACCATCACTATTATCTACTTCCAAGACATTTTTGTCACTACAAAAATAAACCATTAATTGGTAGTCAGTTCCCATTCCCCACATCTCTCACCCCTTGCGAATCTGTAATCTACTTTCTATCTGTATGGATTTGTGTTTTCTGGAAGTTTCATATAAAGACTTTCTCATTTAATTCAGTCCAGTATTTCCCACTTTATAGGCTGCATTAGTACATTTTCACACTGCTGGTCAAGATATACCTGAGACTGGGTAATTTATAAAGAAAAAGAATCTTATTTGACTCACAGTTTTACGTGGCTGAAGAGGCCTCACAATCATGGCTGAAGGTGAAAGGCAAGTCTTGCATGGTAGCAGGCAAGAGAGAATGACAGCCAAGCAAAAGGAGAAACCCCTTAAAAAACCAACAGTTCTCATGAGACTTATTAACTACCATGAGAACAGTATGGAGAAAACTGCCCCCATGATTAAATTATCTCACACTGGGTCCCTCCCACAACATATGGAGATTATGCGAGCTAAAATTCAAGATGAGATTTGAGTGGGGACACAACCAAACCATATCATTCCACCCTGGTTCCTACCAAAATTCATGTCCTCACATTTCAATACAAATCATGCCTTGCCAACAATCCCCCAAAGTCTTAACTCATTTCAGCATTGACTCAAAAGTCCACAGTCTAAAGTCTAATCTGAGACAAGGCAAGTCCCTTCTGCCTATAAGCCATGTAAAATCAAAAGCATGTTAGTTACTTCCTAGATACAATGAAAGTACACACATTGGATAAATATAGCCATTCCAAATGGGAGAAACTGGCCAAAATGAAGGGGCTAAAGAGTCCATGCAAGTCTGAAATCTAGTGGGGCAGTCAAATCTTAAAGCTTCAAAATGATCTCCTTTGATTTCATGTTTCACATCCAGGTCATGCTGATATACGAGGTAGGTTCCCATGGTCCTGGGCAGCTCTGTCTCTGGGGCTTTACAGCCTGCTTTCCAGTTGCTTTGAGTGTCTGCAGCTTTTCCAGGTGCACAGTACAAGCTGTCAGTGGATCTACCATTCTGGGGTCTGGAGGACCATGGCTCTTTTCTCACAGCTCCACTAGGCAGTGCCCCAGTGGGGACTCTTGGGGGTGTCAACCCCACATTTCCCTTCCACATTGCTCTAAGAAGATGTTTTCCATGAGGGCCCTGCCCCTGCAGCAAACTTCTTCCTAGACATCTAGGTGTTTCCACATAGCCTCTGAAATCTAGGCGAAATCTAGCCACAGTCTGAGCTGTACCTTTATTCCTTTTAGCCGTGGCTAGAATGGCTGGGACACAGGGCACCAAGTCCCTAAGACATAGCAGGGGGGCCCTGGGGCCACTCCACAAAACCATTTTTCCCTCCTAGGCCTCTGAGCTTATGAGAGGAGGGGCTGCTGCAAAGGTCTCTGACATGCCCTTTGAGGAGACACTTTCCCCGTTGTCTTAATGATTAACATGCGACTTCTCACTACTTATGCAAATTTCTGCAGTGGGCTTGAATTTCTCCTCAGAAAATGCGTTTTTATCTTCTATCATATCATGAGGCTGCAAATTTCCCAAACTTTTATGCTCTGTTTCCTTTTTAAAATTGAATGTTTTTGACAGCACCGAAGTTACCTTTTGAACGCTTTGCTGCTTAGAAATTTCTTCCGCCAGATACCCTAAATCATCTCTCTCAAGTTCAAAGTTCTACAGATCTCTACTACATTTTCCTGTCTTCTTATGAGCCTTCCAAACTCTTTCAACCTCTGCTGTTAGCCAGTTACAAAGTCACTTCCATGTTTTTAGATATCTTTACAGCAGTGCCCCACTACCTGGTACCAGTTCACTATATTAGTCCATGTTCACACTGTTGATTAAGACATACCCAGGCCGGGCGCGGTGGCTCAAGCCTGTAATCCCAGCACTTTGGGAGGCCCAGACGCGCGGATCACGAGGTCAGGAGATCGAGACCATCCTGGCTAACACCGTGAAACCCCGTCTCTACTAAAAAATACAAAAAACTAGCCGGGCGAGGTGGCGGGCGCCTGTAGTCCCAGCTACTCGGGAGGCTGAGGCAGGAGAATGGCGTAAACCCGGGAGGCGGAGCTTGCAGTGAGCTGAGATCCGGCCACTGCACTCCAGCCCGGGCGACAGAGCGAGACTCCGTCTCAAAAAAAAAAAGACATACCCAAGACTGGGTAATTTATAAAGAAAAAAGGGTTTAAGGACTCACAGTTCCACGTGGCTGGGGAGGCCTCACAATCATGGCAGAAGGTGAAAGGCACGTCTTACATTGTGGCAGGGAAGAGACAATGAGAGTCAAGCAAAAGGGGAAACCCCTTATAAAACATTTCATGAGACTTATTCACGACCATGAAAACAGTATGGAAGAAACTGCCCCAATGATTCAATTATCTCCTACTTGGGTCCCTCCCACAACACGTGGGAATTATGGGAGCTACCATTCAAGATGAGATTTGGGTAGAGACATAATTAAACCATATCAGAGACTTTTCTGAATTCTAATTCATTCAGATTGTGTGACTAGATGAATGTTGATTAGTTTTATAAGTATGCCTCTATGTCTTAAATTACTAATATATTTTAAACACAAAGTGCCAATTATTTGCTCAACTTCTATGTAGGAACCATTTGTTACATTTGCATAACAAGCTCACAATTTGCTCATTTCTAAAACCGTGTTGCCTGCATATCTCTATTTTGCCTTTAAGTATATACTGAAAGACTAAATGATTAGCTAAACACATGATACATTGTCTGTGCTATGCCAACCAAAACCTTGTAAATGACAAAACTAAGGGGTTTTGGCAAAGTTTATTCTGAGTAATTACATATGAACTCATATTAATCAGTGTACCCTTCTCTGTGTGGGAATAAATCACCCCTTTCATAATGCAATTCAGACTCTTTCATTAGTATTAACCACAAGCCTACTGACTCACAGTTTTCAGAACAAAGAGTTTTTAAAACTTAAATCATTCAAGTTTTTTCCTTCCTCTAAACTCTGTAATCTTTCCTTTTTTCATAGTATCTAAAAAAGTCACAGATAATGTGGCAATTGCTAAATCTCAACTTCAGTGTCTGCTTTGTAAACACTACAGCCTGGCTGAAGAAGCAATGAAAGGGAGAACAGTATAATTCACATTCATCTATCAAGTTACTGGTGGTTCTCAAGACATAGTTTACAGAAACTTTCATATTGAATTTTATTATAATTAATAATTCAATTTAGCTTTCTTCTCCCAATTTGGTTGCTATAAATTATCATGAAAAAGAGTCATGGACTAATAACATGTTAGGTAAAAATTTCATTAGTATCTACATGGAGATTTATAATTAATACGGTCATAGGATCATAAACATTTGTGAAATCTTGTTGAGGGCGTGCATACGCAAATCTGCAAATATGTAAACAAGGACACCTTTACTTGATGTGAAGTTCATGAATGTTTCATGGATTCTTGAGTGCCAGAAGCTTTCAGAAACAGTTTTTCTCTGATTTCCATTGCCTGCAAACAGCACACACTGGTAACAATTTACTGCAAGCTTTGTCTCTCACTATCTAATTAATGGGAAATGAATATAAACCTGAGTATATTCAACCACTGAAGAAAATTGAAAAGATACTAACTACTAAAGAGAAAAAAAGTTGTAATAGCTTATATAAGACCAACTTTGTTGTTTATTAAATTACCTGTATTTAAAGAAATCTGTTAAGATAAATATAAGCTTGATGGTGAACTAAATGTTTTATTTTCTGTTTATGAGTATGATGGACAGGAACAGATACGAAACAGAAGAAAGATAAATTCTTAAAATATTCAATTCTAGAATGTGTCCATGACCTTTTGTGCCTTATGCCACACAATGAATTATTCATAGAACATTGATAACTATGTGACATACAGCCTATACACAGTGGATCAAAGCATTGAGCTGGAAGATGAAAGATTTTAATTCTCATTTTGGCTCTCCAACTAACCATGTGTCCCTGGACAATACATTCATTCATTCATCCACTCAATAAAATTTTTGAAACTTCTGCCATGTGCTATGTACTCTACCAGGCAACAGAATATAGTAATTAACAAGACAGAAAAATGTCCCTGATTTCAAAAAGCTTAAGTTCAATCATTTATCCTCTGTTCAAGACTTTTACTTTCTAGTCAAGACACACAATTCCTTTGTCTCAAGTGTTCTCATTTATAAAATGAAAAAATTGGATTGCAGTATTTATAATATCCAATCAAAGACTCCTGAGTCTTCATTAATAAAACATATACTTTCACTCCTGTTCTCAATAATGACTGTAGGTTGTCCTGGGTTGTCTATATACCAGGTTTCAAGACCTCCACATGATCACTAGCAACTATTTCTTGAGCAAATTGACATTTTTGTTATGTGGTCTATCAAAACACCATCACAATTCATGCTGAACAACACAGATGTCCATTCCATAAGCACAACCTCCTGAAGTTCCATTTCAAAATTCAGAGCATTCCAACCAATGTGGATGAGTTACATCTGTGAGTGTGAGGAGACAGCGATTTCCTCCAGCTTCAGGGTGTTCTGATAAAAGTATGGGAGGCTGGAGCATGTGGCTTGTGCTCTCCAAAAGTAAGCATCTTTATCTACTGCTCTTCATGTACTGCATGTATATATCATTTTCTAGGTGTACCATGATGTAAAAGAAATTGGGCACTATTGATCTAACCAACTAAGTTATAAAATTAAAAATGCTAATATTACAATTTAGGTAAATAAATAATTAAATTAAAGAACTGAAGAAAAACAGGAAAAAGGGTATGGTCAAGTTCTAAAAAGTCTTTTGTATCACCAAAACAAATTTATTGTTATGTGAATAAAATTGAAACCAATAGATCTTAGACTTCAGGGAGTACAAAATTACGCATAAATATAACATTCAATTTAAAGTGAAGTAAGTGGGCATCTTTTGAAAAGCCTAATGGAAAGCTATAAATTCATCATTTCACTTTATAAGGCAGTATCCCCTTCCCCTTTATTTAATATGTTTATAAATATAATGATCTAAAGCACCTATAGATTCTATATTTGTAAATTCAATTAATATATATTACCAAAACTAAATCCCACTGATTGTATCTGGAACCCTAAGGGAACAGTATTTTAAAGCTGTCTTCTTCTCACTTAAATATAAATAAATAAGTTAGATCAAAGCCCTGATTTATACAAGTCCCATTGATGCTACAACCCCTCCAGTTGCTCAGATCTGTTGACCTCCCCATTTGCAACCATTGCTGTAAGTCAAGCTTTCATATCTGTCATCTAATCTACCTCCTCATTGTTTCAAAAATGCATCTCTATCCTCTGCAAGACATTTTAAAGGAACCTCTTTGCCTACATAATGATTTGCACTGAAGGAATGTAAAAACTACCATAATCTCAAATTGTTTTAGGAGAGATTTGTTACATATCTCAAACAGATTTTCTTTAAAAGTATTTAACACTGGTCAGCCAAATAAAGTTTAAATTTCTTGGTATGGCTTGTAACATACATCTTGATCTGGACTCAGCAAATCTCTTTAGTCTCATCTTCTCCCATCCCTATTTCAAACAATTCTAAACTGTCCACAGTTCTTCCAAGCATTGGTGCATCAAATACTGGGTGCATTTGAACGTGCCTTTCTTTTGCCTATAACCACCTATCTCTATTTGTGATATTCTTCAGCTGTATTTCTCAAATAATCACAGATAAAGTTAATCATTTCTCCCATGCTTTATATCTGCTGCTCTTACAATAGAGTTAAAAGTATATGTATGTCCATCTTATCTACCAAACTAAGCTCTCTTTGAATATATAGATTGCGTATTACATCTTACTCACCAGCGTATATTAGGTAGACAATAAATATTTGTTAAATTAAAGGAAACTCTTTCCTATAAAGGTATTCATAATATTCTTTGCAACCTTGGAAATCAAATTATAGTTGAGGATTCTTATAAAATTATATGTCAACTTGAAAAAATATTGCAAGATTAATAACATATTAGCTCAATGTAATAAAGGAAGAATTTGCAGTTACAATGCCTATATTCAAAATTACCTTATCATTTTCAGCAATGATGGTGAAACAGTCAGTGTGCTAAGTAGTGAGAACTGAAAAATAAATAACAAATGATCACTAGAACCTTCAGTTCAAAACTGTATGTGGTCATCTATAGTTGATGTCCACTCAAACTTTACTCAAATATTTATGAAAATAAAAGAAAAAATGACAGTTTCACAATTACCAATTATTATGACTAATGAAAATCAATATCAGTATCTAGAATGAAATGAACTGTTAAGTTTTTACTGTGTCAGTTAATGTCATACCTTGCCATTGTTTCACAAAATAAATTCAGTCTGCAATAACACAGCATATGCTTTAAGTTTCTGAGAAAAATTATTTTAAATTTAAATTCTATACCTACGAATAACAGGAAAGCCATCTCCAAAATAAGCTCCTGGCTAACTAGCTAAAATCATCTTTATTCAACGTAAACTTTGTGCAAAGAGAGCTTTTACTTCCCAATATTTCCAGGAAAAGCAGCATCGATATCTCTTCTGAAGGCACCAACATGATTCATATTTCAGAGTCAATCATTGTAGCCAAGAAAATTAAATGAGTTAATTAGTCAGACAGGTTACATCTCCATCCATGAAGAGAGAGCAGTAAGGTCAAGAGGTCATGCATACCTAAATCCCATGGACTAAGGGTGGACCCTTCCAAGTATACTCAGGTCACTGGTAGTCAAAGAAAATAAAAGAGTTGCTGAAAAAAATTAAAATGCAAGTTCACTATAGAATAAGGACAGAGAAAACCTCAAAATCAGTATTAGTCTATGCTCTCCCTTCAGCATTATTCTTTACTAAGAATATGTTGATTATTGTGCTATCAGATGTTCTAGATAGGGCAAATAATATCTTATTATAATTGTGAAAACAGGTTTGACCTCATAGACTCCATGGAATTACCTTAAAAAGCTCCAGGGAGACACAAACTATTTTCTGAGAGTCACTGTTTTAGATAATGCTTCTCAAATTTTAATGTCTATATAAATCACCTTGGGATTCTGATAAAATGTAGACTATGATTTAGTTGGTGAGAGATGGGACCTAACACTCTTCATTTCTAGGAAGTTCCTGGGCAATATCAGTGCTGCTGGTTCATGGACCACTCTCTGAGTGGCGAAACTTAAACAATGAGGACACAATCGACTCACATAAATGAAACTCCAGAGGCAGAGAATAATTCATGACTGGTTTACTCTGGGGTTGTTTTCTCTTCTCTCTCTCTCTCTCACTCTCTCTCTTTCTTCTCGCTGCCATTCAGTGTCACTTTTGTTCTAAGGCTGATATCATCTTTGATCATAAGATATCTGCAAGAAGTATTCATGGCCAGTGGGAAAGAACACTTCTCACCCTCAGTGAACCAGAGGCTTGAGCTTATATTCCCTGAACCTCTCTTGAAACAGTTCCTGCAAACAGAAAAATGCCACGTGCTGATTGATTGACTCAGATGGCTGGGGTACCTGAGCCATTCATTTTGGCAGAAGCAACTGATTTACTAATTAGCTGAAAAGCGAAATGGTGAGATACAACATTTAGCCAACAAATTATACTTCAATTTAGCATAAAATATATAGGAGATAACATTTATGAAATAAATACTGAGAAACAAGAAAAACAGATATGGAAATTACAAACAACACAAAAAACAAAAGAATAGAATGAATAAAGAGATGGCATGTTAAAGAATTAGATGAAAAACTATTCTTATAAGAAATTTAAGACTCTAGAAAATGGAGGACTAATTGTAAAATTGTATAAAGTTCAACACTGTTTTAATGTTTAAGAAAAATGAGGTATATAAAATGCAGCAAACAATAAAGGAGGAGAAAATATGACAAATAGAAAATACAAAATAAGACAAAGGATATGAGAGATTTAATATTTTACATGACAGGAATCTTGAAAATAAAGCAACAGAAAAGGAAAGTGATACATTCTCATGTTATTTTCAATACAGTTTTGTGCTTTAATTTTTAAATAAAGTACATTTTAAAATAACAGTTTCTTAAAATACCAATAAGATGGAGAAAATATAAAATATTTTATGCTTTTTAGTAGAAATGTAGTATCTAAGAGTAAGTGAAAAACCTACAGAATAAACATCATAAAATTATACTGAATGTCTAAAACAGAACTTAAACAAACAGAAAGCATTTCATGTTCTGAGCTGCAAAAAAGGGATATTAGAAAGTTCTTTTCACAATAATGCCATTTTTATAAATAACCCTCAGGACTGTCAAACTTGATAAAATGGTAGCAATTTTTGAAAGAATAATATAATAGAACAATATAATAACAATATAAATGAAAGAAAAGAATAGACAATTTTGAAAACTACATCAAATGATTACAATCTTAAGTTATCAGGTATTATAAGATCTTAATAAACTGTGTAGAACACACATATAGGGAATTATAAATGGAATAAATGGAATGTCCAGAAGCAGATTTATTTAGTGTTTGCTAAAAGAGGCATTTCTAAATCTCAGTATAAGACTGGATGATTAAACAACTCTTTTTGTAACAGCTGGTCAAATCATTAGAAAAATGATTAACTTTCTTATACTATTTAAAGAAACAAATTCCAGAGATTTTCCAATGAACTAAAAGTACCAAAAAAAGTCTAGGTATCTCAAGCAGGGGGAATTTAATATAGGGAACTGTTTTTTCCAATCATGAAATAGCTAAAAGCCAAAAGCATGATACAAAATATAGCAACAAAATAAAGCTGTTATTACTCACTCTTGATTAATGGATAAAGAGTGGTGGCAATCTTACCAAGGCCTAAGGTCCAAGATAAAGGAAAGATTGCCAAGAAAAGATTGTTGTGCTAACTTTAAAAAATTAATTTTTATGTGCAAAAAAAGTCAACAATCAAGATGAGGCTAATAAAATGGAGAAAAATATTTGTAATATATGTAATATCTTTAACACGTTAAGAATTATAAAGAAAATTTGCAAAAGAAGAAATGTAAAAAGTTACTTTTCCATGTTCAATCTTATGCACTAGAAATAAAACAATGCAAATTAAATCAGAAAAGCTTGTATTATCTGAATAAATATTATGCTGATTTAAAATCAATAAGCACAATAAAATGTAGACCATGAGTTTTTTTAATAGTAGATGTAATTTTATATTTAGGGTATAAAGATATTTAATCCTAATAGTATATTGAAAGGGAAAAACTCCAAGCCCACTTTGTAAATAATAATCTTAAGCCTGGAGACTTAAGCTGGAGACTCTGTCTCAAAAAAAATAAATAAATTTAAATTTAGAAATAAAGTTCACACCTTTGGCTTCCCAATGTATACAGTATATAGAGATGATCTTCTAGCCAGGGTCTCTGCAGTTCCTACATCTAGCTGTGAATTCAGTTTTTCTGATTGATACTTATACCTTCTTTAGTATTTTCAGTATGGTGATCAGAGTGATTGCAAGATGGTGATCATAACTTCATTCTCAAGATCTGAGGGTTGCAGTAGTCTTTCCTTAATCCCTAGCACTGGTTGTTGCAAGTATCATGAGGGTTTCCAAAGAATCAGTTGAATTTCATCCATACTTCTTCCTGCCGCTATTGTGTATCAATATCCTACTTTTAATTAATACTCTAGGATAACACATCAGCACTCGTGGTAACACTATCCTTTTGCTGATATGTACTACAGTAATTCTATGTAAACCTATTTAATCCAAAATAAATATCTTTTTTCATTTTTAGTGTTTTTTATTGTTGCTGTTTTGTTTTGTTTTGTCCTATTTTTGAGATAGTTTCGCTCTTGTTGCCCAGGCTGTAGTGCAATGACATGCGACCTCGGCTCACTGCAACCTTCGCCTCCCGGTTTCATGCCATTCTCCTGCCTCAGCCTCCTGAGTAGCTGGGATTACAGGTGCCTGCTACCATGCCTGGCTAATTTTTTGTATTTTTGGTAGAGATGGGTTTCACCATGTTGGCCAGGCTGGTCTCAAACTCCTGACCTCAGGTGATCCACCCACCTCAGCCTCCCAAAGTGCTGGGATTACAGGTGTGAGCCACTGCACCCAACCTAATTTTTGGTTTTATGAGTACATACCAGGTATATATATATTTATGGAGTACATGAGATATATTTAGTTGCAGGCATGCAATGCATAATAACATCAGGGTAAATGGGGTGTTCATTACCTCAAGCATTTATCATTTCTCTGTGTTACAAACATTCCAATTATACTCTTTTAGTTATTTTTAAATGTATTTTTGTTGACTGTAATCACTCTGTTGTGCTATCAAATACCAGATCTTATTCATTCTAACTATATTTTTGGACCCAGTAACCATCCTCACTTGCCCCCACACTCACTACCCTTCCCAGCCTGTGGTAACCAACATTCTACCCTCTATCTCCAATTCAACATAAACGTCTTTTGAGGAATGATAAAATCTGTCCAACTAATTAGCCTGCTAGTAGGTAGCTTTTTGGACCACTAAAATATAGGGCTTGTTAAGTAAGAGCCCATATGGTATCCTGATTTTTCATAAACAACCTGATCACCATTGGATCTACTGAGTCATAAGGGCTAAGAAGCACAGTGCTTGTACAGTACCCTTTTATTGGTCTTGGTGCCTCTAAAGGTGAGTGGTCCTTCAAATCATCAGTCAGATAGGTTTGATAAGTATATACATAAATATGATAAACTAGTAACCCTCTTCACATAATTTTCACCTACTTGCAGAATTAACAAATGTTGTCTTACACCCATACACTTTTGCTCCCACTGAATTATTATATGCTTCCCAAAGTTCTATTATATTTATTCTGAAACCTGCTTGTGCTTTCATCTATAATGACATAAGTTAGTTAACTATCATGTAAGCTAGTGAAATACATATGTAAAAAAGGAATTTGATTCTGTAAAAACTAAGTTGAATATATGGAAATGTCCAAGTAACTTAAATTACTTTAAATTATAATCAATTACATTTAAGACAATAATAAAGGTGGAGAAAATCTGTATTTCTGTAAAGACCTCCACATTTAAATTTCTTTGAAAGTACTTCTAAGTACTCACCCAGTTTATAAAAGCTGGATGTGGTTATGAAAAAATACAATAATAGTCTAACCAAATAGTAATCTAAACAAATCAAAGGCACAAAGAAAGCCTTTACTCTATATCAAAATTTGATGAATAAACATATATTTTTACTTTAACTTACTGAATTTTTGCCTCATTGAATTATACAAGTCTATATGTTGTCATCAAAATAAGAAGTGGTCCTACAATCATTGTACCTCTTTCTTAAAGTAGGTGATACAAGGTGGAACCACTTGCACTTGGGAAAATATATCCCAATGTGTACTCTTACTCACTGGTCTTCCAGAAGCTCCACTGAGGCTGCAGGAACTTAATTTTCACGGTTATTATTCCCTATCTTTTGATACATACTTGTCCTACCTAGGCATCTGGGGCATAAGCAACTTCTTATTCTCCAGGTATTGTCAGCCTAATGTCATCAGTGGACGAAAGTGACAACCTATAGGACGATGAGATAATTAGTTCCCACAGACTACACCTTTCATGAATCCTTGAGACAAGACCGAATTTGTATTACTCACCTTGCTCAATGTTATAAAACTCACTCATTCTGGAGGGTTTTCTTTTTTTTTTAATTTTTGGTTAACTTTTTTTTTTTTTTTTTGCCATTGGGCAAGATTAAACATTATTTCCAAAGTTAAAAATGTGTTTACCCACTATTTACCACAGTTGGTAAAAATTTCCTCAGGAAGGAAATCCACCAGCTTGACAACATTTATAATAATCCACTAACGTTACCCAAAATGCATTCATCTTCAGCACCAGCTGAATCAGGTGGTTAAACAGGGATGTAATAAGAATCACCAAAACGGCTACTTTTAAGTATTGATATTACTTTTGATATCGTATCGCTTTTGCAAAGAAGAAAAGTTCTAGGATCTTCCCTTGCTCCACACTATCCTTTTCTCCTTAAGTCAGGGAACCAAATGAGGAGTTTGTCATTTACTTTAACATTTTGTTGGTTGATAATTTTATTTCTGTCCACAAGTAAGATTATGAGTAGACTTACCTTAGGGAAAACAGTCAATAAATGATTTTTGGAAGATGTTGTCACTCACCATTTATTTCTCATGGCCTGCAGGAAGGAAGTGTGGTCTTGTTCTTCTTTGGAGATATACTTAGGGGGTAATTCACACATAATCTGCTAAAAAATTTGATTAGTTTTGCTAGTAATGTTAACAAGTTTTACTGGTGGACTTTCATATGGGATTTAAGGGACATACCTACCTAGTAGATAAATACTGTGTCTGTGGCTTGAGAAAGTTTGCAGTTCAGGAGACAGGGTAGTGGAAACCAGTTCCTTTGTTTTGTGCATGCAAAATTTTGGATGCCTATTAGATGTTTAAATTTCTAGATAAAAGAGGCGCATCATATAATCTGGAGTTCTGGGATGTTTGGAACTAAAGATACAAATTTGACAGTCAATCAAAAGTAGATGGTATTCAGAGTCATAGCACTGAAAAAAAAAAATTATCCGTGGAGAAAGAAAAAAGAGCCAAAATTCAATCACTGGGACATCTCATTGTTCAGAAATCAGTCACAAAAGAAACCAGAAACGTTGGATGAGAAGTAGAAGCCACTGAGGTATAGTAGCAGAAAAGTTAAGAAAATAAGGTGATCCAAGAAGTCAATGACGGTGAACCGTCTATTGCTACTGAAAGATGAAGTAAGATGAAGACAAAGGAGTTATCAAGAGATTGGCAACATGCAAGAGTTATTTCACTGCCAAGCTGAAAAAAAAAACAGTTCATTTGGAGTTTTTTCAAGTAAAAATGAAAAGTGAGAATGTGGAGACAGTAAAAATAGCTTTTAAAATAAGATGCTGTGAAAAGTCGCAAAAAATTATGGTGGAAATTGAGTAGCGTGTAAAGTCAAAAACAGGATAGCTTTATTTTCTTAAGTTGCAATGATAAAGATGTATTTATGCTGACGTAAGCTGAAATTTTAAGTTATTAAGGCTGAGCAGATGTTAGCTAGATAAGGAATGAAGAGAATCTCTTCTGGGAGAGCAATGTGTAAGAAAGTGAAAAGAAGCTTAATACAGTCAGTCCTCCAAATCCAAAAGTATTCATGAATTTGGATTGATTGAACACATTGAGAAAAATAATAAATGGTTGCATCTGTACTGAATATGTACAGACTTTTTTCTTATTCCCTAAATAATACAGTACAACAGTGTTTACATACAGTTTACATTGTACTAGGTATTATAGATAAAGTAGAAATGATTTAAATTATATGAGACAATGTATGTAGGTTATATGCAAATACCTACCATTTTATACAAGGGACTTGAGCGTCCATGAATTTTGGTATCGCTGAGGATCCTGGAACCAACCCACTACTGGTTATTTACCCAAAGAAAGGAAAATCAGAATATAAAAAATACCTTCACCCCCTGTTTATTGCAATACTGTTCACAATAGCAAAGACAGAATCAGCCTAAGTGTCCATCAACACAAATAGACAAAGAAAATATGGCCGGGCGCGATGGCTCATGCCTGTAATCCCAGCACTTTGGGAGGCCAAGGAGGGCAGATCACAAGGTCAGGAGATCGAGACCATCCTGGCTAACACAGTGAAATCCCGTCTCTACTAAAAGACACAAAAAATTAACTGGGCGTGGTGGTGGGCACCTGTAGTCTCCAGCTACTCGGAAGGCTGAGCAGGAGAATGGCGTGAACCCAGGAGGCCGAGCTTGCAGTGAGCCGAGACTGTGCCACTGCACTCGAACCTAGGCAACAGAGCAGGACTCCATCTCAAAAAACAAAAAGAAAAGAAAATGTGATATATATACACATAATGGAATACTATTTGGCCCTGAAAAATGAATGAAATCATGTCATTTGCAGCAACACGGATGGACCATATTTCATTATGTTAAGTGAAATAAGCCAGGCAGAGAAAGACAAACATTGCATGTTCTCACTCATATGCAGGAGTTAAAAAACTGAGTCTCATGGACTTAAAGAATAGAATAATAGTTAACAAAGGCTTGAAAGAGTGTGTGGATGGGGGAATCAAGAGTGGTTGGTTAATGGGTACAAATATACAGAAAGTTAGAAGGAATAAGTTCCAACGTTTGATAGAAGAGTAGAGTGTATATAGTAACCAACTATAATTAACAACAAGGTATTACATATTTCAAAATAGTTAGATGACTTGAAATGCTCCCAACACATAGAAATGATTAACACTCAAAGTGATGAATATCCTCAATACCCTGACTTGGTCATGACATATTCTATGCAAGTACCAAAATATCACATGTACCCATAAATATGTACAAATATTACATCACAATCAAATAATTTTTAAAATAAAGAAGTAAAAACTGGCCAAATTGCCTAGAGCTTAGAGAGAAGTGTGAGACAAGAATTAGATGTAGGGAGGGATAGTGGAGTGCTCTTAAGCCCAGTTTCTTATGCCTGATTTCTGAACTGGCTCTGAGGAAGAAAATCACAAATTTGCAAACAATTTGCAAAAAATAATGAAATATATAATACTCTGCTATAAATTCCATATAGCAAATTAGTTCTCACAGAGTGATTTTATTGATTTTTGCTGAACTCTTATGTTCTATGACTGCAATTATCAAGTGTAGCTTCAACATTAATGTTAGTTATTTTCATTTCCATTAACAAGTAAGCCAAAAGTGAAATGAAGATACGCATCTGAACCTTATTTGTTGGTCAATGACATAAAGGCCTTCCTTTTTGAATTATAGAATAGTTTTCCCAAACTGGAAACATTTTTTTTTTTTATTTTTTGTGATATTCACAATGTAACAGGAACAGACATGACACTTTTAAAAGTTTAATCTGTATTATTAAGAAAGCCTCTCTTTCACACTATTGTGTAGGGGCCATACGCTATATTTTCTTTTATTACTTTCTTATGTCTATACAGTCAACAAAATAGTAAATCAAGTTCTGATTTTTAGTGTTTGCCAACTCCTGTGGAGTAAATATTCCCACCATGGCCAATTTTAAGAATCAACATATCACAAAATGCTGAGTTGGAAAGAGCTGCCAGTAACACTCCATTAGATGATATTTCCATGACACAGACACAATGGGTGTAAGTAACCTCAAGATAATAATAAAGTATAGCCAAATAATTATGAAGTGATGAGTTCTGAGTATTTATTACTTTTGTTTGTTATAGAATCTACTTGATGTTAATTTTATATAATTATCTTAAAATAATATCTGGGTTTAACAACCAGCTCACAAAATTTCTCAAAGTTTAGCTCTTGCAAGTTGATACAAGTCAGCACCTTCATACTGTCATGTAGGAGCCATAAGACACAATGCCTCATAGGCCATATTAAAAATGTTTGGCATCAAACTATGTACAAATGTTGTGTTTTAAACATTTAAAAGTAGAGTAATAAGAAAAATGAAGACCATAAAAATATATTGATATTGGTCTCTTAATACTTCAACAAAACAGGAGAGTTTAGGAATATGATTTGAGAACAGTTGGGAAAACTTACTTTGGAACAGGCTTCAAATTGCTGGAACCAAATTATTTCCTAAAATCCATTCCACTTTGATTTTTCTGCAGTTCTCCAGTGATTATACCAACTACTCAAAATATGAAAATATAGGTCCCACACAGCTGATGATCCACTATAGAAATTATTAGCTTAGCTGATGATTCAAGCCCAGTAGGTTTCAGCAGAAAACATGTTAAACTGAACTCCGATAAGCATTTCACAAGGTCTAAAATCTTCTGATAAATAATATGATGTAACATATTGGTTGATTTTTTGGATATTAACCCATCATAGCATTTGTGAAAAAATCCTACTTGGTCATGAGGTATAATTATTTGTATATGTTGCTACATTCAGTCTGCTAGTATTTCTGGAAACTTACACGTCTATATTCATATGGAATATTGGTCCACGGTCATCTTTACTTGTAACTGTTGTATCTGGTTTTGGTATCACAATGCACCTGAATAATTAATAAAATAGGAAATGTTATCTTTAAAAAACTAGGTACATTTAGACAATCAGTAATGCGGGAAAATAAGATGATATCCTTGGGTTCCCAGTACTAAATCGAAAATATGTGAATGGTGTGATTAAAAAGTGGTGAAAATAAATTTTACTTTATCGCTATAAAGCTAATGAAAACCTCATTTCAGAAAAGAAATGAGACCATCATAATATTTACTGGTATATGCAATTCCTAGAAGGAAAACTTTAAAAAGACAGGGAGTAATGAAATCACTCCCCAATGAGAAGGCAGCCTGATCAAACCTAAAATGTTGAAAAAAAAGTTAAAGTGCAGAATTAAAAGATGTAATTTCTACACCTGCAACACTATCAAATTGGTTGTTTTCAATGTGGCTCTTGAAAGTGATTTGATGGGAGCCGAAGTGTCTTTTGGCTTGTGAGGCTAAGTGATAAATTGCTCGTCCAGCACATTCTCCCTCTCCAAACCCGCAGAAGCCTTCATTACACTCACAGTGACAGTTGGTTAACAGGTCTGGATAGTCTGGATAAAAACTACATGTATTAAAAGTTTAGAGCTCTATTGAAAGTGTTGAAAATAATTTGAGAAGTGTTCTTTGTAGTAAAATAATATTGTAAATGGTTAGTTGCAAAACATAATTGTGGATTTAACAGCTATGGGTATTTTTTCTTTTTAACTGGGGAAGCCTGCTGATCAAAGGGGAAGTCTTGAGAGAATTAATTAAAAATTAATTAAAAATTTATTTAGTTCTCTTTTAAACTGTGTTTAAAATGTGATATTTACTGCAGTTGTGAGTAATATTATTGAGAATACAGAGTTAAATTAACCTACATATTTTTATAACTTACCCATGTATTTAAAAATCTTATTACACCCATTTTCTCATTATTTAGCTACATCAAGAAAGGTGGCATAATTAAGTTATTATTAAAACATTATTATTGCTAAAGAAGCCATTGATAAAAATTCATTTTTGTCCACTGACAAGTATAGATACCTAACATTAACACAGAGGAAAAGAAGACCTAATGAGAAGCGTAAAAACTAAAAAGAGAATGAATTAATTTGATTACATGATTTGATACTGAAATACCATATTCCAGAACTCATTTTTTGCCCATTTACCATTCATTAAGAAAGAATTAGCAGATAATATGATGTAATTTGTTACAAAAAGTGCTGTTGCATAGTCTTTAATATGTGCTACATCAAATTAGGTCCCCACATGTAATGTACACATGTAATATGTATATGTAGTATGACAAATTGTCATACATACTATAGGCAGTTCTTCACTATCACCCAAATTCTACTCTATAATACTTCTTTATCTGGTAGTATAATTGATTCCATCCACTTACTCTAGAATCCAGTCCTGTTTTTCAGAGTCAGATTCAAAGAGAGAATGATGGCAAGTACAGGTTTGTAATGTGTGCAGCTATAAAGTATCCGCCGATCTTTGAGATAATAGCCAGAACAAAAGTGTAATTATGGGAAGAATAGTAGCAAGTAGTATTCACAATTTTATATGGGGTGGGGGGGGAGGTCCTTGTTATAAGTAAGTGAGTGAATTGGCAGAGTAGTTTTTAGTTCATGCCCTTCCATGTTAGGACATAAAAATCTATCGAGGTAGCCAGGCGCGGGGGCTCAAGCCTGTAATTCTAGCACTTTGGGAGGCTTAGACAGGTGGACCACCTGAAGTCAGGAGTTTGAGACCAGCCTGGCCAACATGGTAAAACTCTGACTCTACTAAAAAAATAAATAAATAAATAAATAAATAATAATAATAATACAAAAATTAGTCGGGCATGGTAGTACACGCCTGTATTCAGGAGGCTGAGGCACAAGAATCACTTGAACCCAGGAGGCAGAGTTTGCAATGAGCCGAGATCATGCTACTGCACTCCAGCCTGGGTGACAGAGAGAGACTCTGTCTCAAAAAATAAAATTTATGGAGGTACAGGGGACTATTAACAGTAATAAGTTTAGGCTTACAAAACCAGCTTGCTTAAAAGATAAGGATATAGAGTGCTGACAAGGTCAAATACATTTTAAAAATATACAAAATTATTAAAATTTATCTTCCACCAAATCACAGTATTGAGCATAATAATAATAAACACAAAGGATTTTTTTGTGCCAAATAAAAAAGAAAACACACGTAATGTGAGCTGCATTCAGCAGATAATAAATATCCAAGAATGGTGACTATGATGATAAGAATAATTAGGCTAAAATATCTTACCATATATACATAATTCTTCAAAAGTATCTTTTAGGAGTAAGGTTTATACTCTTTGACCCAGCAATTCCCACTTTGAGAATATTTTTCTAAGGAAATAATTAGATACGTGTACCAAGACATATGTGTAATGATTTTTATAAAAGTTAATTAGAACAAAGATATTGCTAGCAACCTAGGTTTTAAACAAAAGGGAATAATTAAATCAACCAGAATTCATCAACACCATGAAAAAATGATAAATGATGTTATAAAATATTATATGACACAGTACATTTTCACAATACATTGATAAATGGTAAAATTTTGTATGTCTAGAATGTTGTGTTTTGAATATATGTAAATAATCCATACCTATTATTTGTATTTTTCATTTATAGACAAATTTTACATATATATTCATATATAGTGAAAAAACATATACCTGAAATGAGCAACTCTATCTAGGTCGTGATTACTTGTGTCTTTTATTCTTTCATTTCCATTTTCTTCTTTTCTGCATATTCAAATTGTCTATGTCATTTTGCATAATTTTTATAATGTCAATATCAGTCCCTAGTCTACTAAGGGACTTTTTAATAGACACTAATAGAACTAGGAAAGGTATTTAGTGGAGTACATTGATGGGATTTGGTTGAGGTTCTAAAAGATGCTAGAATCATAAATCAGAGATATAGCCAATGCTAGAATGAATACCTCATTCTCATTCTGGTAATCTATAGAGTCAACTTTAAGTATTTTTTTAAGCCACAATTTCTTGAAGATTCGCACATAGGTCTTCAAGCAGTTTAAGACACTAGTCCACTAAATCAAGCGGGTACTTCTTTGACAAGCTCATTTTATAAGATGATCTCAATTAATGCTAATGCTGTAAAATTAATAATTAGAGAATGTGGCCCTCCCTCCATGTCCTGAACAACTGAGGGGAAAAGCTAACAAAAAGAGGTTGGTAAAAGGATATGTGATTCCAAGGAGCAGATGGCTCTGGTGGTCTTCAGCAGGTGCTCATTTACATATTTTTGCCATAACCACCCTCTTCTTTCCCCCAGCATGGCAATATGCTCTGGCTTGAATGCACATTTATACCAGAAGCTTTTTGATTTGGTGAAAAATATACTGACTATAGGGTCTTTGTTTATTGTCCTGTCCCTTAGGCTAAGTACATGTAGTCTTAAACACATCCCTTAAACTTCGTGAATGTCCCTTATCCTCAACCAGGTTTCCCTGTCATACTATAATAAAAGGATAAAATAAAAGAGGTAAAAGGAAACTAAATGGAAAATTGTGCTAGGGAGGGCTTGGATTTCAATCTAAGACACTGATAATTTAAGAGCCCCAATTTTGGAAAGAAGCAGAAATGCTGCTGTGGGTAAAGCCACAAAAATTGGAGGTCAAAAGACTCTGGTCCTCTCCTGGTCACTAGTTATACGTAGTAAGACCTTCAAAACATGTAATTTCATTCATTCTCAATTTACATAGGTGCAAAATGTGGGTAGAAGAAAAGGAGAAGAGAAGGTAGAAGTTAAACTATATTATTTTTAAGGCCTTATTCAAAATGCTTTAATTTTGTTCTATGATGTGAGTAATCTGGTGAAAGTTTTTTTGAGAAAAGTAAATTTATTCCAAAACTTTAACTGATTTCATGTGCTAAAGAGAATATATAATAGAACCTCACAGAAACAAAATAATATGTAATGGTACATATTATTGAACAAACACTTTACCATTATACTTTATCTATGATTAGAAAATAATTGATATATCCCTTTCCATACTAGTTAAATATAAGGGTTCCTTCTTACAAATAATATTTTCCCATATTATTGGTAGCATAATTTTTTATCATTATGATCCTTTCAGACAGTAGAAATACTATCTAATTTAGTCTTTAGAATACTAACGGAACTTTTGAAATAGTAAATAAATTTAACATTTCAAAGAAACTCTTCAGACTAGTTTAAATCGTGTTTTGTGGAACATAACTAGTTTTTTAAGTATTTGTGATTTATTTTATACCTTCCAGGTATGATCATTTTGCAGTGTGTGTCATAAAATGAAATTAAATATAGAAAAAATTTTGTATACAAACTAATAGAATCATCTGGATTTTTGATGATATAGTAAAACATTTAATATTTTAATGTATTTTATATATTTTAATATATAAAGTATTAAATATTTTAATATACTACATAAGTAAAACTTTAAAAAATTAAGATCAAGATTTTATTCAAAGTTAATTCATTTCTTGAACAAGATTTAATTGAGTGTCTGATGTGTGACAGCAGTGCAGTAAGCATCAAAGTCTTTAAATAACATGAGGTGAGTATTTGAGATGCAAATCACTGTAATATCAGTTTCATTATACTGTTTTTTAATCCATATGGTATGCTAATCTTTCAACTTATAATAGCATCCTCTTATCCCTGATAATTTTCAGTTATTTTGAACTTTTGAAAAATATAAATGTATAGACATTTTATATCCAAGAGCTTGCTTAAACAAATATTATTAGAGATCACAGAGTATCCCACCAGTATAATTATTTTTATTCTAGAAGGCAGAAAAATCGGCAGATTCAAATATAATACAGGTGAATCATTTAGAGAGTGAATTACATCATCTCCTAAAAGGATGATATCTTTTGTGTTGAAATTTCATAGATTTTCGAGAGAAGATGACAATGAATCAAACTCAAAGGTGACAAACCCATAGACTTTTTTATGTTCTGATAGAAATGCGTTTCCACCCCTGAAAGAAAACAGTGATGAGATTCTGAAATCTGAACAAATTATCAAGTTTTCAAGCAAGTATAATCAAACACAATAAAAATACAGGAAAAGAAATGTTCAAAATCTTGTGAACCATCTATTTTTCTTGCAATAGTTGCTTCAAACCCAAAGAAAATTGAGTGCTTCTCTATTACTGAGACTTAAATATATTTTGAATAACTGAGTGTCTAAACTTTTCAAAAATGCACTCTCCAATCAGCAATTTAATTGGATTTTAAGTTTCTAAAATTGACATTGAGGACAGATGTCAAGGAGAGGAGAAGGAGAGGACAAATCTGTCATAAGTCATAGCATTTTCATTGATGATAAAAAAGTCAATCTAACTGCTTCAGTAAATGATTTAATTGGCTTATGCACAAATGCAAGGAAAGATAAATAATTTAATTATTACATACATGTAAAATGTTTGTAATTAGCTCTTTTAAAAGTCTAGAGCAACATTAAAGTTTGCAAATTAGTTTCTAGTGGTCACCCACAATTCAGTTAAGAGGACAAAATGGTCACATTTGACTACCTCTTACTCTTGTTGACATTTCATATTTTCTTGTGTATTTTTGTCTCTTTGGTTTTCCAATTAATTCTTATAGGTAGCCAACTTTTAAAACGTTCTTCCTTCTGAGGCATAAGAAATCAAGCATGAAGAGCACACCATTGCCCCTACCCACATCAAGCTTCTATCTCTCCTCACTTCCCTCACTAAGTTCTTGGCAAAATGTCCAGCTTTCACCTCTTTAAAAGTAAAGTCATCTGTCCATATCCACAGAAAATTGGTTCCAGCACTCCCCCTCAAATACCAAAATCTGCCATTGCTGAAGTCCCTTATATAAAATGGTGTAGTATTTGCATATAATCTATATACATCCTCCCATATACTTTAAATAATCTCTAGATTACTTATAATATCTAATACAATGTAAATGCTATGTAAACAGTTTTATACTGCATTCTTTTAAATTTGTATTATTTTTATTGCAGTATTTTAAATATATTTTTAGATATTTTTAATCATTGGCTGAATTCATAAATGCAGAACCAACAGATATAGAGAGTTGACTGTAATAGTTAAGAAAAATCAGGCAACTGAAAAACAAATTCACATTGAACATTTTATATTCATACATAATTTTAAAGTCCTCATTGATGTATCTTAAATTATTTTGTTTCTAAAATATAGAGATGTGTGTTGAAATTAAGTGAAATTATCCTATGATAATAAGGATTGAGTAGTGTTCAATTGTGTTGGTGAATCTGCCACTTTTTAGGCATATTCAAAAAGTGGAATTGAACTGCTAAATAAGTTTACCAATAAAAAATTAAGATTAAATCAATAAACACATATATAAGCCTCAAAATTGGGTAAGGGTATTTTATGAAATCAAACATTTGTGTAATCATTCTCAGGAATAAAAGAGACAGAGAAAGAGTGCAGTGGAGCAATTTTCTTCCTTTAGAAATAGCTTAGATTTCATTTTTGTCCTAAAGAAACAGAAGTGTAATATGGAACAAACAGAAGTGTAATATGGAATATTTCAGACAGATCTATTACCTTAAAAACAAAGACAAAGGATAACAAGCAGTTTAACAAAAGTGAAGAGGAATTCTGTTTAATTTGGAGCTGTAATAGGAATCATGATGCAAGAACTTAAAACTACAGGAGACAACAAATAAGGTCTTTGTCCAATAAATATCTTACCAAGAGTATCAGCATCCTCTTTTTTTTTTTTTTTTTTCTTTTTTGAGACAGTCTCACTCTGTCGCCCAGGCTGGAGTGCAGTGCAGTGGCACAATCTCAGCTCACTGCAACCTCTGCCTCCCGGGTTCAAGAAATTCTTGTGCCTCAACCTCCCAAGTAGCTGGTAAGCACCGCCATGCCTGGCTAAGTTTTGTGTTTTTAGTAGAGATGGGGTTTCGCCATGCTGGCCAGGTTTAAGCCCTCAAGTCGTCTGCCCGCCTGGGCCTCCTACAGTGCTGGGATTACAGGCATGAGCCAATGCAACCGGCCATCATCCTTTTCTTAAAAACAGATGCCAAACGCCATCAGGGAAGTTTAGGACATAGACAAGAGAATATATTATAGAAAGAAGTGAAGTCAAATCTTCTAAGCTTATCTGAAAATTCTATGATGAAAACTAGATGTCTACATTGAAAACTTTCTTTGTTCTTCAATCCACCGTACCATGTTACCTCTCAGGATTATCTTGAGGTGAACAATTCTTACTCACAACACTAGAAACAATTGGGAAAACACTAATTCTATTTTAAGCCTGATTGGATGTGCACTCATAGGGAGTTTGGTGAAGGTAGTCACATAATGACTCTTCAAAAGAAAATGTTTGACAAGCTGTCAAAACTCTTTTGGAGAAAGAAATGGTGGATACAGTTGCTCTAAGGAATACATGTCAATTCAGTTATCTTATTCCTATATCGCATTTTGATGGCAGCTGAGTGATCTCTGTGGATCTCATACTAGAAATTAGGTTAAAGTAAAAAAAAGAGTCAGATTGATTTTGAAGAATTTAGTTAATGTTATAAGAACAATGGTGACACTGGTGCCAAAATTTTAACATATGGTAAGCTTTTAAAAACTAAGATTTAAAACAAATTCTTGACATATACAAATTCAAGTTTATGACTTGACCAAATAATAAGTTTATGACTTGACCAAATAATTCAATACAGACACTGTAGTTCAGAGGCTCATATTTCAAATGTCAAAAGTTACAATCTGAAAAGAAAAGCTGTCAAGAAATAGGGAAAGAAGGATAATTCTCTGAAAGCAGACCAAAACTCGTAATCTGTCATCTGGGTAATGAGGCTAAGAAACAGCTGTATTGTATACATATTGAGGAGAACATGATTTAAAAAAAAAAAAAGAAAACTCTATCTCCCATGAACATTTTTTATTGACTTGATGTTTCCTAAGGAATGTCATCCAACTACTTTAGCTTTGAGCCAGGTGTGGTGGTTCATGCATGTAATCCCAACATTTTGGAAGAATCACTTTAAGCCAGTAATTCAAGACCAGTCTGGGCAACATAGTGAGACCTCATCTTTACAGAGTATTTAAAAATTAGCTAGGCATATTGATGCATGCCTGCAGTCCCAGCTTCCAGGTCCGACCTACAGACCCTGACCCAGAGATGGATGAAAGGCCTACACTGACACAGATATTTTGCCTGTCAGCACAGTTAAAAGGCTCTGCTGCCTGAGTCTGCAGTGTCACCCTGATAAACTGGTGAAGTTTGCATTTATTTAGTACAGATTAAATGACAAAGGCTTTGGGTCAACACAGCTGTGGGTAATTAATCTAGTCTCCCTCCCTTGGAGAGAGCAGTCTTGCCCTCCAATGATCAAAGGTCAGTCTCAGGACCACATGAGTAAACAAGCTATTTAGATATACTCCCCTACATTCTTTATATCTATGCCCTAAGCTTTTAAGTGAATTCAGTTGCCTTCAGCCAAATCTTTTACTGAAACTATTACAGAACCTTCCAGACTTCCAAGAAGGTTTGCGTCTTTACAATTTTTCCCACAACCCTGACTGAACTCCCATACCCAACTACTCAGGAGGCTTGGGTGGGAGGATCTTCTGAACCCAGGAGGTTGAGGCTGCAGTGTGCCACGATTGTCCTACTGCACTCCAGCCTGGGCAACAGAGCAAGACCATGTCTCAAAAAAAAAAAAAAAAAAAAAAGTAAACTTTAGCTTTGGCATTCCAGGGTCTTTTATGACCTTGATCGTGACCTCATGTGCCTCTCCTCTCTAATCTCTCTGTTCCCTACACTCTATCCACACTAGACTGACTACTCACCTGATCAATAGATTTATTGACTAGGAAGCATTGATGAAACTCTCTTCGTCTGAGTTCCTCTCTCTGTAGCTTTGAGGATCAAAACCTTACATAAATTGTAAGGCTCAGTTCAATTACTCAAATCCCCTCTCTTCCAAGAAAATTCCTCTGATTACTTACTGAGAATTATGCTTTAATCTGTACATACATATCTTGCTTTGAATCTGTAATTGATTCATCACATTCTGCCATAAATTTCAGTTGATTGTATGTATCTGTCTTTTCCCTATATATAGCCCTAGAATACAGACAAGATATTAGTCTCTTTGTACCACATTTATATCTGAAAGATTTGTAGAATATAACTAAATGAATTAATAAATAGATTAGGAAATCTTAGATAATGCTATATTTAAATATCCTTCATCCCATTTTATATAAATAGAAAAAATGTTCTCTGGAATCTTCTGCCATATGTCTACTTTGACACTAGTAAATGAGCACCTAAGCATTATTCTAGGGCAGTAATATATCTCTTAAAAATTTTTCTTAAACTCACCCTGTATATTTATCTTCTGATGCTCAACTATAGCAGCCTGTATTCATCCACAATAGCACCACACATTTCCTTCTCATTTGGGATTACGATAATCCTTGGTAAAAACATCACACTGACTACTCTCAATGCTGAAAACTAAAGTTAGAGACATGAGAAATTGTTATATGTATGAGAAATATTTCTTTACTGTGCAATAACTGTAGGGTATTCTACAATGACATTCTGAATTTTCCTATGTAGTTAAAAGGAAAGGTATCTTTGTGTTTACTGATTTTTTAAAAAATACATTATGTTGAAGTTATAGTCCAACATAAACTCAGGTCTCACCAGAGGCTCTTAGCAGTTAACATCTTCTAACCAAGGCTTGTAATGTTAATATTTTATGAAGAGACTGATTTAAGTGATCAATATAAGAAATACCTCTGTCAGAAAATAGTGTGTGTACCCTATTCTGTTGATTCCGCAGTAGTCAGCTATTTGTTTAGACTCTAGAACATATAGGCCTCTAGGCAAAAGTTATTCAGAACTGAAATATCTATTTGAGACAGGAATAAAGGAGGAAGGGAGGGTATAGGGGAGCAAACAGCATCAGCTTCAGGGTTATTCCTTTCCTTTCTTCATTACTCTGACTCTGAGTTTCTATTCTCATGTTACTTTGACTTGCTCCTTTAATGATTAAGAGCTCTGATTCACCCATGCTTTTAACCGACCCACATCTTACTGTTGCTTCAATTTTTTTAGTTCACCTGGTTGCTGATTATTTACATGAACCTTAGACTTCATGCCCCTGCTTTATCTCTCTTATTTTCCTATCTGGCATTGTATACACCTCTTGCTTGGACAAACTACATTTGTCTGTGTTCTACTTTCCTCATGGCTCTTCAGGGTACTTCTCTCCTCACTGCTGGAAGAGGTAATCATAAATAATAGTTTCCCCTTCTCAACTTTTCTCAATACCAGTTGCAACCCAGCTTTTTAAAGGTGTTGACACTTTGGGAGGCCGAGACGGGCGGATCACGAGGTGAGGAGATCGAGACCATCCTGGCTAACACGGTGAAACCCCGTCTCTACTAAAAAATACAAAAAAACTAGCCGGGCGAGGTGGCAGGCGCCTGTAGTCCCAGCTACTCGGGAGGCTGAGGCAGGAGAATGGCGTAAACCCGGGAGGCGGAGCTTGTAGTGAGCTGAGATCCGGCCACTGCACTCCAGCCCGGGTGACAGAGCGAGACTCCGTCTCAAAAAAATAAATAAATAAATAAATAAATAAATAAATAAATAAATAAATAAAGGTGTTGAATTTAAAACTTTTACTGTGATAAATGGATAATGGAGAACAATGGCATATCATAATTCCAGGCTGTGTAACAAATTAATAGAAACTGGAGGACCTCAAAAACCGAATTTAATCTCTCACAGTTCTGAATCTTGTAAGTCCAAAACTAAGGTGCTGACAGGGTTGGTTTCCCCTGCAGGGAGAGAACTGATTCCGTGCTTTTCTCCTAGCTTCTCATGGTTGTTGGCTGCATTGGTTTGAGTGTTTGTTCCCTCCAAAACTCATGGAAAAACTTAATCCCCAAGGTGGAAGTATAGAGAGGTGCAGCCTTAAGGAAGTAATTGGTCATAAGGGCTCTGCCTTCATGAATGAATTAATCTGTTCAAGGATTAATGTGTTAATGAGTTAATGTATTAATGGGTTTTCAAGAGAGTGGAACTGGTGGCATTATAAAAAGAGGAATAGAGACTTGAGCAAGCACATGAGCATGTTTGGACCCCTTACCGTATGATGTCCTGAGCTGTCTTAGGACTCTACAGAGAATCCCCACCGGCAAGAAGGCTCTCACAAGATGCAGTCCCGCAACCTTCTATTTTTTTTTTTTTTTTTTTTTTTTTTTTTTTTTTTGAGACAGAGTCCCCATCCATCACCCAGGCTGGAGTGCAGTGACCTAATGTCGTCTCACTGCAACTTCTATCCTGAGTTCTCAACTTCTATCCTGAGTCGAAGCTTCCAGAAGCTCCCACTAGAAGCAGATGCTGATGCCATCCTTCTTGCACAGCCTGCAGAACTGTGAACCAAATAAACCTTTTTTCTTCATAAGTTATACAGCCTCAAGTATTCCTTTCGAACTACACGAACAGGCTAGACCACTAAATTTCAAAGTACTTACTGTAATAAATTTCCAAAAAGAAAAAAAGTATAAATGAAGCATCATAGATTTGAATAGAGGCAAGAATGACAGCAGCTGACAGAATGAAGAAAGGCTTCCGAGAAAATATGGTTTTAAGTTTAGATCTTAAAGGATAAGAGCAGTAAATGCTTACCAGAAAACTGAATTTGGTGGAAGGTTGTATATCTTTGTCCCCAAAATTTTGAAATTCTGTGATTTCATTTTCTCACAAATATGAAAATAGCTTATAATGGACAACATTTCAAGCAGAAGGAAATTAAATTATAAATAATTAAGGACAAGGAGGGTATGTCTCAATGTGGTTGGAGTATGACTAAGGAAACTAACTGGAGATAACACTGGAATGTTGGCCCAGTGTATGACTCAGGCTAGTTCCCAGCAGTCACAGCCCAAACTCCTGATCTCAGGATCAACCTCGATCAGAAACAGAGAACATATAAACCTTCTTAGTCAACAATCTTGGGTTAAGTTTCAATTCACCTTTGCAGCAAGTTTCTGGCTGGTCCCTAAGCCCTAGTCATGTCATTTGTGTCAATCTATAAAAATATAAAAGGGCACTGTGGGGACTGGGTATTTCTATGCACTACCAGAGGAAGTTTGAATAGTAGTGGCACCTTTGAACAGCAAACTGATGCCACTTATTAGAAATTAAATTATATAAATTATTTAGGCAGAATTAATCTATTAAAAATATATCCTAAAAGTGTTAAGGAGAGAGTAGATAAAGATCTCTCTCTTTATCTGCAAGGATCTGCCTCTGTTTTAGTGCAAGGATATTTATCGTAGCATTGTTAACAGTGAAAAAAGAAAAGAGAAAACAACAACCAAGTGAACACCACCATCAATAGAGGAACAATTGAATTAAACAACATTTATAAATAACTTAATTCAGCATGAGTGCCATGTTGCTGTTTCATCCATTTGAGCTAATCTGATCTCATGTTCTCTCTCTAAAGGAGTATTCTATTATGATAATTAATAGTATTCGCTCAGTTTTCCTTTAGAAAAGATGTAGAGTACATATATTCTATCATTATTTTTGAGTATCTTGACTAAGCTTCATGGAAACCATTCACTTTATTCTTTACAAATTTATTTTTTGGAGAAAAATACATTTATTATAGGTAATCTAGAAAATGACATAAGCAAAATCTTACCCGGTAATTAATATTATACATCCTTCAATCTGCATTCTCGCAGTATTTTTTCCCATGAAAAACATTTTTCACCAAAATGATATCAGATTGAACAAAATGTACTGTTGGATGGTGAATTAGTTTCTTATTTTTTCTGTAACAAATCTATTTAGTGGTTTAAGACAAGATCAATGTATAATTCTACAATTCTGGAAGTCAGAAGTCCCAAATGAGTTTCACTCGACTGAAATTAAGTTGTCAGCAGGGCCATGTTCCCTCTGGAAGCTCTAGGGATGACTCTGCTTGCTTGTTTTTTCTATCTTCTAGAGATGGCCTGGATTCCTTGGCTCCTGGCCTCTTCCTCTGTCTGCAAAATGAATAGATTTTAGCTGCTCTTGCCACAAAAAATTAATTAATTGAAGTATAATTATGTGAGATTATGTATATGTTAATTTGCCTCACCATAGTGATAATTTTACTATCTATATGTATCCCATAACATCATGTTGTATACATGTTGTTGTATTTGTTGTATAACAAATAAATATACACAATAAAATTTATTTTAAAAACCAAAACAAGAACCTGGTAGATTGACATGTCTAAATCTCTCTCTGACTCTGACCCCTTCTTCTTTCATTATATCTACTTTTCCGACTCTGAAACTTCTTTCTCCCTCTAAGAAGAACCCTTATAACTATATTGGGGTCACCAGATAATTCACAATAATATTCAAATATCAAGATTGTTAATTTAGTCACATCTGAAAAATCCTTTTTGCCATGTCAGGTAACATATTTACAGGTTTCTGAAGTTAAGATGTGGACATCCTTAAGGGGCCATTATTCTGTGGACCACCAATAGGTTCTCCAGAAGCCTATGCTCAGATGGAGTTTGGGATGCATGGTGTTTTTCAGGGCTTAATCTGTGGAAGGGAAAGAATATACACGTTTGGATAGAGAAAGAAGTCAAACTTTGTCAGGCGTAACGAAGTCTCAGCCAGCCCAACAAGGAGCTCTACAGCAATTGCTACCCTTAGAGTATCCTAGGTCAGCCCCAAATAGCTAAGCATTGATACCCTGACCTGTATCAATCACTGAGTGATCCAGGGAGTAAAATCAGGCAAAGCAGCTCTCTGTAGCTGAGGCAGACTATGAAGAAAATGACAGCGGGAAGCTGTCTGCTCACCATACTTGCTATAGCTGGGCAGCAAGTCTAATCCTTGAAGAGAGAATGTGTGTGGCACATCCTCGGCTCACCTACACAATATATTTATAATGTATCTATAGATTACTCTTTTATAACTTGATTCCTTCATTAAATATACTTTAAACATTTTCTAAATAATTGCATATTTCTTAATGTCTAACTAATACCAAGGTACCTGTAAAAGATACCTTGCGGTTCAACATTTGGGGCATTGCCATTTTTTTACTCTTATAAACAATGTAGCCAGGAACTATAAATTATATCATAAAACTATATTCACCTAATATTGATCTTAGATTTGCACTTTCTTGTCTATCCAGAGTGATAATCACCTTTTTTCCATTCCCCTGTAACAATCAGATCATATTGGAATAAGAAATGGTAAATCTTTTAAATCTAAACTTCTACAATTTATCTTCCAGAAGTTGTACTTTAAGACAGGATATTGTTTTTCTGGCATGAAGATCTAAAGTTTTCCTTATTAATATACTTTATCCTTTTTAATATCAATAGTAAGAAATCTTATCAAAGTTTGTAAAAGCTACACATCAATTTTAAAAGTAAAAATCTAGAGTAGATATGAAGTTCTTCACTCATAAACAACCAGCCTCCTCATCTCAGGTACACTGGTCCTCTTCCCCTCAGCAGTCCCATTCTGTCTATTGCATTGTCACACGCTTTCACTTTATTCTCACTGAGATACAAAGTTCTGTTCTCCCACTTATAGAGCTTTAAGCCAGGACCAGAGATAATACCTTTAAACAATAACTACCAGTGAGACTTCTACATTCTCTTTACATGAAGCCAATCCTGGGTGCACATTTATGTAAATCAAGAAAAGTCATGAATTGTCCAAACACAGAGAAAGAACATTGGGAGATTAACAAACCCCATTCCTGACCAAAATATTAGTCATTTTAGTAGTCATTCCTACTTATTTTACTGGCAAATGTCTTTATCCACATATACTAAGAGAACTGGGCCATGTTTGGGAACAAATTCATACCAAATAGTGGAAAACTTTGATAGTATTTTAAACTATGAATCTATTTTTCCATAGATACATTAACAATTTTCCAGAACAAGGAAGTAAAATTGCATTGAGAGGGATAACTTTATATATTCTTAAATACATCCCACACATAATTGCTTAGTACAGAATGTTTCTCTTATGCCTATTCCTTCCACTGTTAAAAGAACACCAACTTTCAAAATTTAATTGGCTACTAAACTATCACGTCACAGATTAGTCACATGTAAATTTAACATATCATATAAAGAAATACTCGGGGGAAATAGTTATAGTATTAAATGCCCAGTGAAAATGCATTAAAATAATTTTGAATTTGATGGAAAAAAATCTCATATACCCAAAGTATCCTACTTCATTCAAAAAGTCAAAATGAAATATTCCTGTGGATATACAAAAGTTATATGATAAAAATGATTTGTTATATAACTAGGAATAGTTTATTACTAATGTGAGTCCATCTTTGCCAGAATTTGTCAGCAAGTTAGTATTTGCGTATCTGAGCATGTACTTTTTGTTTTCTCTTCCAAGGTAAGGAGTGTTACATCTGAATATAGAGCAATCACTATCAAAAATTATTGATGAAAAAATGTCAATAAGCTAGTGTTCACTTTTATATCAGGGTGTTGGGTGGAGATTAAATAAATTGAATTAAGTCTGATCTGACAGTTGGATAATAGCACTGAGTTAATTAGTGTAGCACTAAATGAAAGGAAAAGATAATTGGGCACCAAACCAAGATATCCCATTTTAAACAGATTATATATCTGGTTTTTAAAGTATGTAAAGGAAATAACCAGCTCCATATGATTTCTCACCTATCCCATAAATTAAGACATTAGCAGTAAAGAGAGTTAAAAGAACCACAAACAGCAGTGAGACTGTGGATCACTTAGCACTACTATTTGGGTGTGCTGGTTAATATTGAGTGTTGACTTGATTGGATTGAAGGATGGAAAGTATTGTTCCTGGGTGTGTCCCCTCCCCTCCCCTCCCCTCCCCTCCCCTTTCCTTCCCTTTCCATCATGTCACGGTCCCTCCAAATATATTTTTAATTTTTTTTTAGCTCTTCCTGTTCTACACGTGTTACTTCTGAAGTTGTAGAAGACTTGGCCTTCTGTGATGCTTATATCTTACCCTCTGAATCCCTTTACCTCTGATCATAATAGGGAAAATCAGAGTAAAAAAAGAAAAAAAGTTGCAGGCAGAAAAACGCTTTTAAACACATAAGCCTGGCAAGGAAATAAAGGATGTAAAGTCAAAAGGGTGAAAATGAAAGACTGGGGACAAATTAGAATGTAGTGGATGTAATGATTAATATTTGCTCTCAAAGACAGTTCCCAAGAACAGTACAAGGATGTTCATGACCATTTATGTCAAGTGCCAACTGTGCTTTAGAAGGGAACCAGGCAGCTTAAAAAGATCCTTTCCCTTGGAATGTCATTGTCCAGTGTAACCCCATCTGCCTGAACAACTCCTATGCAGTCCTCAACTCCTTCCAGTTGCCTCTCTCATATCACCTACTTCTTTCTTTGATAACAGTTGCCACCATCTATAATTACTATATTTTATTTATTTGTGATATGTTTATTGTCTTTTTTTCTTATTAGAATGTATGCCACATGATGCTAGGAGCCTCTGTTTTTTTACAACTTATGGCTAGTACTGAGCATGGTACATGGCACAAAACTGAATGAATTCAAGACATAATTCAAGCACCATATCTTTTCTTGCATGCTTGTTTTATATCTTAGCTTCTTTCTCATTATAATAATGGCACCTTCCATATACAATTGTATTTTATTCTACATTAATAAACTCATTTGTTTTCTTTTCACTTTTAATAAAACATAAGCCTCCTGAAGGTTGGGTCATGTCTTATTCCTCTTTAGAAATGCAGACCTCTCAGCACTACTCAGTATATAGTTCTGTGAATGCATGAACATTTTGAGAAAGCATAATTAGCCTCCCAAAACCATCTTGAGCAAATGAGAAAATTTCACAAGTTATTAAATATAAAAAATATACTTCTTTATAATTCAGAGAGCAGAAAGGTTATTATCTACTTATGGAAATAGATTATAATGTAAATATGCATTTTCTCTTCACCTGTACATTCCATAGTCTATTTTAATCGCTTCATTCACTAAAAATTGACTGTTAAATATAGGAAATGCAAAGCTATGATACCTTTCCAGAGTATCTCTTCAGCAATTGCTGATTGGCTTCACCAATCCTTCACTTTCTTCAACTCATCTAATACTTCAGTACATATTAAGAATTGTGACTTTCTCTATGATACTTAAAATTTCAGAAAGATCAGAGGCTTCTCAATGACAAATATGAATTTGAAGTAAAAAGTCACTTTCCACCTTTTGCAAATTTTTGACTTGGTAAGATGTCCTACATTTCATTGAAGTTGAAAGAGATACTTAGGCTACAGCAAAGTAGACATTTTCTTTTCTAATAGAAATACAGGACTCTGATTAAGAAAAGTTAATATTTTTCTTCATTGTCGCTACCTTTTGTCTTTTGGCTGAACACTTTCTTAGATGTAATTTGCTATAAAAGATATAAAATATATATGCTCTAGATGTCTTAAAAGAAAAGCGATATTATTGGGTAACCAACATCCCAGCTTGCCTGGGACTGAGGGTTTTCCTGGGATATAAGGCACTCACTGCTAAAACTAGGCAAATCAGGATGGTTGTTTACCCTAGGCTAATACAACATCATTTTTTTTCTTTTTAAACTTAAACTGTATATGTGTTAGAAAGTTTCTAGAATTTTATAAGATGCATCTCTAAGATAAGGTTAAAGAGAGGAAGGTAACTCACTTTAGTTTGAAAGGTTGACATTTTTATGCTTTACTTTCATCCCAAGATGATGATTATTATTTGTTTATAATAGTTGTAAGGGTATATGGCACTTACAAACACATAAAAGACAAAGCTCCTGTGGGGGTTCCCATCTAACCCAATATGCAATACAACACATAATAGCAAAACAGGAGGTTATAAAAGGGGTGGAAAAAATCAATACTGGAAGGCTTAGTGAAAGAAATGTGTTCTAAACTTTCAAGGAGAGATGTCAAAGAAAAAAAGGAAGTGTGTTCCAGTCAGACTAATTTGGTTTTAAACATTTTAAGAATTACACATGCATAAGTAATAGGAAAATGAATTTCCGTATCTGTTCTCTTGTTATACTGTATCTTCCTTGTGAATTTTTTCTTATTTACCATTATGCAGTGACCCTCTATATCCTTAATACTGTAATGTTTTCTGCTTAAACAGTTCTCACTGAGAGTTTTATACTTACTCCAGCTTCTTGTTGTTAATATTTGTCAGGTACATCATTTGTCTTCCTGTTAATTTTAAATTGAACATGTCACTATGTTTTAGATAGTGCCTTTTAGATAGTGTCTTTTAAAACAGCATATAGCTGAAAATTCATAATCGAATCATAGAATTTCCATGTTTTAATTGTTAGGTTGATTCTATTTTCTCTTACTGTGATTCTTAGCATTTTATTTCTGCCACCTTACTTTTAGGTTTTACGTTCTTTTGTTTTTGCTATTGTCTATTGAATTCAAATGTCTTTATTCTATTTTTCCCCTCTAAATTATTGGAAGTTTCACATTGTGTTTCTAGCTTTTTTAGTGGTTTCCTGAAATTTCTAATATGTATAATCAAATCTGACAATGTCTAATATTAATTTATATCTTTATACCCCTATGTCTTAAAGGAAAAGTAACTTACAAACCTCTTCCATGTAATTCATTTCTAATACTTAAATTGTTTTGTTTTCAAACCATACATGGTCATTATTTGTAATTTTACTTCATGTTTGCCACATATTTACCAATACTCATTCTTACCATCTGTTTATGGATCTTGTTCCTACCTTCTGAGTACAGATTTCTTCTTTCTACATTAAATCCTTCATTGTAATTTAAGTGACTTTTTAAAATCCAACAAACAAAAAGCTCTATTTGAATATATCTTCTCTTCCCCCTCACTCTTGAAGAATTATTTAACAGTGTATAGAACTCTTCATCTCCTATTTGCTCTAAGCATTTTGAATGTTTCATTTTTTCTTTATTTTCTGACTTTTCTAGTTGATTTTGACATATATGCTACAGTCCAAATATTATTTCTCTGTTGTTAATCTCTCTTTCCACTTCTCTTTCTCTCTCTGCCTTTTCCTCCTTCCCTCCCTTTCTCACTCTGTTTCTCTCTCATTCTTTTCTCCTTTCTCCTGGCTATCTTATCCCTCTTATTTGTCTTTAAGATAAGACAAACAAAAAACTTGTCATCAGTTTTAATTAAATACAATTGGTACAAATTTATTTTAATTATCCTGATTGGAAATTGTTTTGCTTATAGGCTATAAGAATTCTTACTTTTCATCAATCTGGAAAAGCTTTCAATTATTATCATTTCAAATATTGTCCCTTTCCTATGCTATATTGACAACTTCTATGAATATGTATATTGGATTTTCTCTTCTATCTTCCATGTGACTTAGTCTCTCTTTCACATCTTTAATCTTCATATCTCTCAGGACTACATTCTGGGAAATTTCACCAGCCAACCAATTCAGCATCCTCTCTTTAGCTTTATTTTTATCTTAAGAACCATAGAATAAATGTGATGTGGTGCTGAGAAAAATTTACATTCTGTTGATTTGGAGTGGAGGGTTCTGTAGATGTCTATTAGGTCCACTTGGTGCAGAGCTGAGTTTAAGTCCTGGGTATCATTGTTAACCTTCTGTCTCATTGATCCGTATAATATTGACAGAGGAGTGTTAAAGTCTCCCATTATTATTGCGTGGGAGTCTAAGTCTGTTTGTAGTTCTCTAAGGACTTGCTTTATGAATCTGGGTGCTTCTGTATTGGGTGCATATATATATTTAGGATAGTTAGCTCTTCTTGTTGAATTGATCCCTTTACCATTATGTAAGGGCTTTCTTTGTCTCTTTTGATGTTTGTTGGTTTAAAGTCTGTTTTATCAGAGATTAGGATTGCAACCCCTGCTTTTTTTTTTTTTTTTTTTTTTTTTTTGCTTTTTATTGCTTGGTAGATGTTCCTCCATCTCTTTATTTTGAGCCTATCTGTGTTTTTGCATGTGAGATGGGTCTCCTGAATACAGCACACTGATGGGTCTTGACGGTTTATCCAATTTGCCAGTCTGTGTCTTTTCATTGGGGCATTTATACCATTTACATTTAAGGTTAATATTGTTATATGTGAATTTGATACTGTCATTATGATGTTAGCTGGTTATTTTGCCTGTTATTTGATGCAGTTTCTTCCTAGCATCAATGGTCTTTACAATTTGGCATGTTTTTGCAGTGGTTCGTACCGGTTGTTCTTTCCCATGTTTAGTGCGTCCTTTAGGAACTCCTGTAAGGCAGGCCTGGTGGTGACAAAATCTCTCAGCATTTGCTTGTCTATAAAGGAATTTATTTCTCCTTCACTTATGAAGCTTAGCTTGGCTGGATATGAAACTCTGGGTTGAAATTCTTTTCTTTAAGAATGATGACTATTGGCCCCCTCTCTCTTCTGGATTGTAGAGTTTCTGCTGAGAGTTCTAAAATTGACCACATAATTAGAAGTAAAGCACTCCTCAGCAAATGTAAAAGAAGAGAAATCACAACAAACTATCTCTCAGACCACAGGGCAAACAAATTAGAACTCAGAATTAAGAAACTCACTCAAAACCACACAACTACATGGAAACTGAACAACCTGCTCCTGAATGACTACTGGGTAAATAATGAAATGAAGGCAGAAATAAAGACGTTCTTTAAAACCAATGAGAACAAAAACACAATGTGGCAGAATCTCTGGGACACATTTAAAGCAGTATGCAGCGGGATATTGATAGTACTAACTGCCCACAAGAGAAAGCAGGAAAGATCTAAAAATCAACACCATAACAAAACAATTAAAAGAACTGGAGAAGCAAGAGCAAACAAATTCAAAAGCTAGCAGAAGGTAAGAAATAAACAGGATCAGAGCAGAACTGAAGGAGATAGAGACACCAAAAACCTTCGAAAAATCAATGAATCCAGGAGCTGGTTTTTTGAAAAGATCAACAAAATAGATAGACTGCTAGCAAGATTAATAAAGAAGAAAAGAGACAAGAATCAAATAGATGTAATAAAAAATGATAAAGGGAATGTCACCACTGATCCCACAGAAATGCAAACTACCATCATAGAATACTATAAACACCTCTACACAAACAAACTAGAAAATCTAAAAGAAATGGATAAATTCCTGGACACATACACCCTCCCAAAACTAAGCCAGGAAGAAGTTGAATCTCTGAATAGACTAATAACAGGCTCTGAAATTGAGGCAATATTTTATAGTCTACCAATCAAAAAAAGTCCAGGACCAGACAGATTCACAGCTGAATTCTACCAGAGGTACAAAGAGGAGCTGGTACCATTCCTTCTGAAACTATTCCAATCAATAAAAAAGAGGGGATTCTCCCTAATTTATTTTATGAGGCCAGCATCAAACACACAATGAAAAAAGAGAATTTTAGACTAATATCGCTGATGAACATCAATGAGAAAATCCTCAATAAAATACTGCCAAATCGAATCCAGAAGCACATCAAAAAGCTTATCCACTATGATCAAGTCGGTTTCATCACTGGGATGCAAGGCTGGTTCAACATATACAAATCAATAAATATAATCCATCACATAAACAGAAACAATGACAAAACCATATCATTTTCTCAATATATACAGAAAAGGCCTTCAACAGAATTCAGTAGCCCTTCATGCTAAAAACTCTCAATAAACTATTTATTGATGGAACACATCTCGAAATAATAAGAGCTATTTATGACAAACCCACAGCCAATATCATATTGAATGGGCAAAAACTGGAAGCCTTTCCTTTGAAAACCGGCACAAGACAAGGATGACTTCTCTCACCACTCCTATTCAACATAATGTTGGAAGTTTTGACCAGGGCACTCAGGCAAAAGAAAGAAATAAAGGCTATTCAAGTAGAAAAAGAGGAAGTCAAATTGTCCCTGTTTGCAGATGACATGATTGTATATTTAGAAAACCCCATCATCAAAAGCTAGCCGGGCGAGGTGGCGGGCGCCTGTAGTCCCAGCTACTCGGGAGGCTGAGGCAGGAGAATGGCGTGAACCCGGGAGGCGGAGCTTGCAGTGAGCTGAGGTCCGGCCACTGCACTCCAGCCTGGGCAACAGAGTGAGACTCCGTCTCAAAAAAAAAAAAAAGAAAACCCCATCATCTCAGCCCAAAATCTCCTTAAGCTGAAAAGCAAATTCAGCAAAGTCTCAGGATACAAAATCAATGTGCAAAAATCACAAGCATTCCTATACACCAATAAGAGACAAAGAGCCAAATCATGAGTGAACTCCCATTCACAACTGCTACAAAGAGAATAAAATACCTAGGAATCCAACTTACAAGGGATGCGAAGAACCTCTTCAAGGAGGACTACAAATCACTACTCAACGAAATAAAAGAGGACACAAACAAATGGAAGAACATTCCATGCTCATGGATAGGAAGAATCAATCTTAAGATAATGGCCATACTGCCCAAGGTAATTTATAGATTCAGTGCCATCCCCATCAAGCTACCAATGACTTTTTTTCATAGAACTGAAAAAAAACTACTTTAAACTTCATATGGAACCAAAAAAGAGCTCGCATAGCCAAGACAATCCTAAGCAAAAAGAACAAAGCTGGAGGCATTACGCTACCTGACTTCAAACTACCTGATCTTTGACAAACCTGACAAAAACAAGAAATGGGTAAACGATTCCCTATTTAATAAATAGTGCTGGGAAAAATGGCTAGCTATATGTAGAAAGATGAAACTGGATCCCTTCTTTACACACACAAAAATTAATTCAAGATGAATTCAAGACTTAAATGTTAGACCAAAAACCATGAAAACCCTAGAAGAAAACCTAGGTGATACTATTAAAGACATAGATACGGGCAAATGCTTCATATCTAAAACACCAAAAGCAATGGCAACAAAAGTCAAAATAGATAAATGTGATCTAATTAAACTAAAAAGCTTCTGCACGGCAAAATAAATTACCATCAAAGTGAACAGGCAACCTACAGAATGGGAGAAATTTTTGCATTCTATCCATCTGACAAAGGGCTAATACCCAGAATCTACAAAGAACTTAAACAAATTTACAAGAAAAAAAACAAACAACCCCATCAAAAAGTGAGCAAAGGATAATGAACAGACCCTTCTCAAACAGGACATTTATGCAGCCAACAGAAACATGAAAAAATTTTCATCATCATTGGTCATCAGAGAAATGCAAATCAAAACCAAAATGAGATACCACCTCCTGCCAGTTCGAATGGTGATCATTAAAAAGTCAGGATATAACAGATGCTGGAGAGGATGTGGAGAAATAGGAACGCTTTTACACTGTTAGTGAGAACGTAAATTAGTTCAATAGTGTGGCGATTCCTCAAGGATCTAGAACTAGAAATACCATTTGACCCAGCGATCCCATTACTGGGTATATACCCAAAGGATTATAAATTATGCTACTATAAAGACATGCACATGTATGTATGTATGTTTTTTGCTGCACTATTCATAATAGCAAAGACTTGGAACCAACTCAAATGTCCATCAATGATAGACTGAATTAAGAAAATGTGGCACATATACACCATGGAATACTAGGCAATCATAAAAAAGGATGAGTTCATGTCCTTTTCAGGTACATGGATAAAGCTGGAAACCATCATTCTCAGCAAACTATCACAAGGACAGAAAACCCAACACCGTATGTTCTCACTCATAGGTGGGAATTGAACAATGAGAACACTTGGACACAGGGAGGGGAACATCACACACTGGGACCTGTCAGGGGGTGGGGGGATGGGGGAGGGATAGCATTAGGAGAAATACCTAATATAAATGATGAGTTGATGGGTGCAGGGAACCAACATGGCACATGTATACCTATGTAACAAACCTGCATGTTGTGCACATGTACCCTAGAACTTAAAGCATAATAATAAAAACAAAGAAAAAGGAAATAATAATAATAACAAAGAATCATAATTTACTGTCTGGAATTTATACAGGATGATTATTCAAATCAATCTGCTTTCTTTTCATAGTGTCTAATTGTTTCCTTATGGATTGTGTTCATATGTGACTTTAACTATATTAAGTATACCTATTTTGTTTTGTTTCAGATTTTTCTATTATCTTTTTTATATTTGCTCATTGCACTTTTGTTAAATCATTTCCTTATAATTGTTTTTATATTTGATTATAATCTTACCTTCGAAAGCAGTTACTTACTCCATATGTATTTTGTGCAGAACAGATAACGGAAACATGTCTCCAGTAGTTTTACATGTATTTTTTCGAAGTGTCTCAGGAGTACCATTGTCCCAGGAACAATTTTTTTAACATCTTTATTGAGATTTAGATTAGGTACTGTACAATTTTCTGATTTAAATTGTGCAATTCTATGGCTTTAGTATATTCACAGAATTCTGCAACCATCACCACAATCTAAGTTTAGAGCAGTTTATCATCCCAAAAAGGAAACCTGTGCCATGAAGTCACTCTTCACTCCACCCCTTCCTCCAAGCAACCAATAATCTACTTCCTGTCTCTGGATTTGCCAAATCTGGACATTTTATATAAACAACATCATGAAATATGTGGTCTTTTGTGACTGACTTCTTTCACTCAGCATAATATTTTAAGGCTTATCTGTGTCATAGCATGCATCATTACTTTATTTCCTTGTATTATCAAATAATATTTCACTGGCTAAATGTACCACATTTTGTTTTTCTTTCATCAGTTGATGAACATCTGGGTTTTTCTGGATTTTTGACTGTTATGAATAATGCTGATATGGACATTCATGTACAGGTTTTTATATGGATGTACGTTTTCATATATATGTTAGCATACACCCAGGAGTGGAACTACTGCATCATTTGGTAACTCTGGGCTTAGCAGCATAGCATTTTGAGGAACTGACTGTTTTTTGTGGTTTGTAACATTTTACATTCTCACCAGCAGTGTCTGAGAGTTCTAGTTTCTCCACCTCCTCATAAACACTTGTTATGGTCTATATATATTTTTTTAGCAGTTCTAGTGTGTGTGAAGTGATATTTCATTATGATTTTGATTTGTATTTCCCTAATGGATAATGATGTTGAACATTTTTTATGTGCTTATTGGTCTTCTTTATGTTTTTTCTGGAGATATATCTATTCAGGTCTTTTACCCATTTTTAAAACATGTGATTTCTTTTTTAATTATTGAGGTATAGGAATTTATATTCTGGCTACTAGTCCTTCATCAGATAAATGATTGATTTGCAAATATTTTCTCGCAGCCAATGGGCTGCCTTTCACTGTCTTCATGCTATCATTTCTAGCAACATTTAAAAAATTTTTGATGTCCAATTTACCTATAAATTTCTTTTGTCACTGTGCTTTTGGTATCAGATCTAATAAACCATTACCTAGACTAAGTTCATGAAGATTTACTTCTATTTTTTTTCTAGAATTTTTACATTTTCAACTCTTAAATTAGGCCTAGGATCTACTTTGTGTTCACTTTTTGTGTCTGGTTTATGGAAGGAGTCTGACCTCATTTTTTTGCCTGTGGATATTCAGCTTTTACAGCAATATTTGGTGTAAAAACAATCTTTGCTTCTTGTCTTGACACCTGTGTTGGTTAATTTTTTTGTGTCAACTTGGCTTGGCCACAGTGCCCAGATATTTGGTGAAATATTACTCTGGATGTGTTTTGTGAAGACTTTTTTTTTTTTTTTTGGATGAGATTAACATTTAAGTTGGCAGACTTTCAGTAAAGGAGATTACCCTCTATAATATGGATCAGTTCTGTAATGTGGGTGGGCCTCATGCAAGCAGTTGTAGGCTTTAGTAGAACAAAGACTGACCTCCTCTGAGCAAGAAGGAATCCTGGCAGGAGAGTGCCTTTGGCTTGAAATTTTACTCTTCCCTGGGTCAATAGCCTGCCAGCCTACTCTACATATTTTGGCCTTGACAAGTGTCCACAATTACATGAGCCAATTCTTTAAAATAAATCTCTCCCTCTTTCTCTCTCAATGTGGGTGTGTGAGAGACAGAGACAGACAGACTGGTATCTGTCATTCCACATATACACACACATTACACATCTTGTTTGGTCTGTTTCTCTGGTGAACCCTGACTAATACAATACCATTGTCCAAAATAATTTGACTTTAATTATAAGGGTTTAATTCTGGACTTTCAATTCCATTCTACTTACCTATGTGTCCATCTTTATGACTCCAGTACCAATTTTAATGCTTCCATTTCATGATTCATATATATTATACAAGATTCACATATATAAACAAGATCAGACTTCAAACCTATGTATGGCACACTCTTCATTTTGAACTCTCATGAGATATTTCTATTTCTACCAAGAACTGAGCAGAGAGATGACAACTTGACTCATATTAGGTCACTGTAATTTTTTTTATCATCACCAAAGGTGGAAAGTCAGAAGATGCTAACTTTGTGTAGCTGCCTTAGTTCCAACTTTGTGTTTCATTTCTCCTGAAGCCTCATCTTTTGTCTCTGCGTGGACATTATGGCTCAAATTCTTGGGCATTATAGTTTGTTTCTGAATTTGATAATCACCTTCTAGATAAGCAATATCAACTGGTGCTCTTAATTGCGCCTTCTTGATTTTTGACACTACACACACACACACATCCCCCCCTCACTTTTAGTTACAATTTATTCATCATTTCTAAGTATGAGAGTAAAGATTTTAGCCACAATCTTCATTAGAAACAGAATTTAAATACATTTGTTTGTTTTTGTTTGACAGCTTCAAAAGTCTGCATTAAAATACAAATACAATTTTAAAAGTTCAGTATTAAATATTTACAGTCTTAAGAAAACAGGATATGAGTACTCAAATTTTATTGATATGAATACTCTAAACTTCTTATATATTGAATGAATAAAGCTATTCCACGATTAAATGACATAGTCCTTTTTTTGGAGGTGGGGAAGGGGGAAGGGTCTCGCTCTATTATCCAGGCTGGAGTGCAGTAGAGCAATCTTGACTCACTGTAACTTCTGCTTGTTGGGGCTCAAGCGATCCTCCAAGTAGCTGGAACTACAGGCGTGTGCCACCACTCCCGGCTAAATTTTGTATTTTTTGTAGAGATAGTGTTTTGCTGTTTTACCCGGGCTGGTCTTGAACTACTGAGCTCAAAAGATCCACCCGCCTCTGCCTCCAAAAGTGCTAGGATTACAGGCATGAGCAACCATGCCAGGCCTAAATGACATAGTCTTAAGATGGATTTTAGTGATTAAAATAAGTCCCTGCAGCCAATTAAGCCGACTGAGTTCCTTTCCTCATGGGGGCCCAGTGTGCAATGGCTGCAAACAGCAGCTTCCCTGGTAGTGATGCAGCCTGTTTGTTGTATGGGTTGCTCTAAGGGACCTTGGAGACAGACCTTTCAGATGGATGTTCATGTTTCTGACCTTGCACTACCCCAGTGTAGGCTCCAAACAGGCATGTGAGGTGCCATTGGAAAGCCCCAGGGCACTGCGGCCAGGGTTCACATTGGCCAAGTTATGTCCATCCACACCAAGTTGCAGAACAAGGAGCATGTGATTGAGGCCCTGTGCAGCGCCAAGTTCAAGCTCCCCAGCCACCAGAAGATCCACATCTCAAAGAAGTGGGGCTTCACCAAGTTCAATGCCAATGAATTTGAAGACATGGTGGCTGAGAAGCGGCTCATCCCAGATGGGTCAAGTACGTTCCCAATTGTGGCGCTCTGGACAAGTGGCAGGCCCTGCACTCATGAGGGCTTCCACTGTGCTGCCCCCTCTTAATACTCACCAATAAATTCTACTTCCTGTCCACCTAAAAAAAAAAAAAAAATGCCTTCACTTCAATTACTCCTCTTTCTTACATACTTTGTCTGTTATTTTAGTTTTATCCTGATTCCCTCAATAAACATTATTAGTATATTAAAAAAAAATTAAAAAATAAAAAATAAAATAAGTCACTGACCACTTAATAAATTAAACTATTGTATTTAATTTTATTGTTCAGTTACACATTGGATTACATATGTATATGGCTAACCTTAGGGGTTACTTAAATCTTACCATCTCTTTTTCCATAAAAGAAAATATATTCTGAATTCTAAATAACTATTGCCAAATGTATTTTGAAATTTTTAAAAAGCTCATGTCTGTATTCTATATTATATTTAGGGTTCTACCTACTTGAAGACAAAGCCATTTAGACAAACATAAAGGCAGGTTATATTGCAGTAAGGGAAGCATGCAATTTCTAAATGATTTATCTTCCTCACTGCAACAAAAAATTCACAGACATTTTTAAAGTCTCAGAACAAAAATTCCAGAGAAAATATTAACAATTTTACTTCCAAAATAAGCAGCTATTATAAACTTCTCAACTTCAATTATTAATGCATAGAAATGACACAACAAACCACGGTAATCTTAAGAAACTTTAATTCTTGAGGTGGACTATCCTCCCCATTTCCTAATGAAATGGCTGTAAAATAAACATTTATTTCCCATATTTCCACTTTAAAAGTAAATGGTTTTTTCTGAAATATTTCTTTGAAAAGATTGTTAAAATACTAATTAAGAAAACTAAATTTAGTGTTCTTGTCAAAATGTCATTTTGTTTTTGGAGAGCTTTTCCTATGTTGTATGCTGTTAAATACGTTTCGAGAAGCAATAAATTAGTATTTTAACAACAAATCTTTTCAAAGAAATATTTCAACATGACATTTACTACAAATTGGAGGCTTTCGTACAATATGTTAATAATTTCACATTGCCCAGAAATATCTTCCAGCTACACAGCTTTGATTATCTTCATTTTATCTGATTCTAGAGCTAGCAAGTTGGGTGTCCATAATGAATGTCTATGGTGTTTGTTCAGGGAAGAAGACAGGCAAAAATGAAGACAAATAATGTGCTTAGTATGTATGAATTTTGTAAATGTGATTTACTCTATCAATCAGAACAATTGGTAAGCCATGTACCTCATAATTGTAGGTACCACGTTGTATATAACCCTATTTTTCTTAGTTTTGACAGGAAAGTTTCCCAAGAGTGGACGGCTATTGCTACAGGATTATACAACTTTTTAGAAATTTTATACAACATGTTGAAATTATTTCAGATATTTTTGAACTTGTCTATTGGGTGAAAATTGATTTAAATTTTAACAGACTTCTAACTTACTAAAACATATATTTGGTTTTGCACAATTCAATAGGTTTGATGTTGTAGATTGAAGCTTTAAACAGTTGCCTTGATTAACAGCTAATATGGCCTCCCTCAGATGTGTGAGTTTATTTCATAAAGAATTATTTGTCCAGTTGCATTTCCCAGTTGATATGAATCTCATTTCTCATAATTTAATATTTTAATATTTGTATATGTGATGTTAAAATTATTATGCTGATTAACTTTCAAAGAATTTTTTTTTTTTTTTTTTTTTTTTTGAGACGGAGTCTCGCTCTGTCACCCAGCCTGGAGTGCAGTGGCCGGATCTCAGCTCACTGCAAGCTCCTCCTCCCGGGTTTACGCCATTCTCCTGCCTCAGCCTCCCGAGTAGCTGGGACTACAGGTGCCCGCCACCTCGCCCAGCTAGTGTTTTTTGTATTTTTTAGTAGAGACGGTGTTTCACCATGTTAGCCAGGATGGTCTCGATCTCCTGACCTCATGATCCGCCCGTCTCGGCCTCCCAAAGTGCTGGGATTACAGGCTTGAGCCACCGCGCCCGGCCCAAAGAACTTTTTTCTGTAGAAATAATATATTCAGTTTCATATTTAGGCGCAAGTATCAGATTTTTATTTTTAGCATATCTGTTTCAGTAGCCATTCACTTTTGTATCATCTGTTATTTAAGATTTTCCTTTCAATTTTTTGATGTTAAGTAACAACAGTGCCAGAAAATAAATGTAAGGGCTTCTTAGTCAAGATATATAAGATCCAATCATTTCTCAATTAGCCACTGATGAATAAAAAATGGCATTCTCCCCAAAATGACAGGTAAAACCCAAATCTCATGTATTTATATCAGAAATTTTCTGTAAGTTTATAAAGGGGAAAGGTATGAATGTTTCAATTTTTTTATATTTAAGAGATGAAAATTCACAGTGAAAAGTTAAATTTCTAGCCCAGTCCAATAGAGATTTTGAAAATGATGACTTAATTTCTGGGCATCAAGAATTAGAAATTAGTCCTAAGATAATACTTAAATATTTAAAAATAAATTATCAGGACTGCAAGAACAATGTCAGGAACAAATACAACATATAAGTTTTGTCATTATTATGTTTAAATTTTCTTTTAAGAGGAATAAAACCATCTTTTTTTTTTTATCATTTCAACTTTCCTTTTTCTCTTTCTTTTCTTTTCTTTGAGACAGAATCTCATTCTATCGCCCAGGCTGGAGTGCAGTGGCGCAATCTTGGCTCACTGCAAGCTCCGCCTCCCGGGCTCACGCCATTCTTCTGTCTCAGCTTCCAGAGAAGCTGGGACTACAAGCACCTGCCACCATGCTCGGCTAATTTTTTGTATTTTTTTTTTTTTAGTAGAGAAGAGGTTTCAGCGTGTTGGCCAGGATGGTCTCGATCTCCTGACCTCGTGATCTGCCCGCCTCAGCCTCTCAAAGTCCTGGGATTACAGGTTCAACTTTTATTTTAGACTCATGGGTACATATGGATATGCTGTGTGATGCTGAGGTTTGGGGTAGAGATTCCATCGCCCAGATCACTATCTTACTAAGTGCCCAACTCACTAAGCACAGTACCTAGTAGGTAGTTTTTCGACCCACACCTGCCTTTTTCCCCTACCTCCACAGTGTCTATTGTTCCTATCTTCATGTCCGTTTCTACAGACATCCTCATTTGTGTTATAGTTTACCTAGCAGTTTTTCTAATATATGTGTGTTAACAAAAACATTTTGAAAACCAGTCCGAGATAATGAGAAAATGAGAGTAAATGTGACTCCGTTTTCATCTTAAAATATCTTTATTTTTCAGATGATTTACTTTAAATTTCATATGAGCTCTGTATGTGAACAACAGATTGTGAGGGTGTGTTCTTCTCACTAAAGATTTTACTGTGTTTCACAATCTAAGATTCCAGTTACCAAATAATAAATGAGCTAGCTTCTGTGGTTGCAAAGATAGCCTTCACGCTGTAAATGAATTCACTAGCTTCTTGTAAACTGCTGCGAAGGCAGACAGCCTGAACAATTTAATACCAAGAGAGGTGTGAATTCCCTCTATCTTAATATATGATTAAGCTCAAAATATTTAAGTGCTTACAGTTTTATTCCAAAGTAAAAAGGCTCAAATCCAGTTATGGAAATTAAATCACTTTTCATTTCACAATGTCTTTCTTTTGCTCTGCTATTTAACTACTACTATTTTAAAAATGGGTTTTCTAGGACTAATGACAGTATGTGACAAACCAAATTTTTGAGCATAAACATAAAAAGCATTTAATCATACTTCCAAAGGTGTTATCACTACTAACAATAACATTGACTTGTCTATCATTACTAACAGTAATGCTGAATTTGTAATAAAAGTGTGATGTTGCTGCAGAATTATACATTAGCATGGAATGGAGATCGAGCTTGGTTATACAGCACTTGTATGGAGTGAGAATTTCTAGGTTCATGTTCTGGCTCTGCTATTTATTATCTAAGACTAATTTTGGACAAATTATGTAACAGTTTCTACCTCAGCTTAGTAATCAGTAAATGGGAATAATAATGGCAATACCTCATAGGGCTATGATAAAAGTTAACTGGGTTAGTATTTCTATTTAGAACAGTGCCTGGCATATGTAAATAATATACATATGAGTTGAAAAAATACTTTAATATAAATAATATACATGTGAGCTGAAGAAACACTTTACCTAATAATATACTATAATAATAACTGTATTGAGTAACATTTTGAAATTCGTAATTCCTGCTTTCTTTTTGAATAGTGGATTGTTCTGGAGAATAGCGACTGAAAGTCAACATCTCATCCAGAGGAAAAATAAAAGACATACTTATTAAATTCATTAATAATACAGAATTGAGAGCACAGCTGATAGTTTCAATAACACATTGATTTTCAAAAAGTTCTGCTAGAAGTAATAAGCTGATTCTAGCTAGATAAAAGTGAATATGAAAAAATAAAATTCCAATATTTAGATTTTTTAAATTGCCAAGTCTAGAATGGAAGAATTTAGTTTAACAAAGGTTCCGTGTTCTATGAAATGGCAAGTTCAAAATTAACCAACCATGTTATAGCTGCCCCAAATAAGTATAGCTTTAGCCTGAATCAATAAATATGTAATGTCAGTTATTTTTTACAAAGAGTTAGAATGTAATCTGGAAAGGTCTTAATATTAGTAGAATATTAGAAAAGACTAGAGAATATTTTTAAGGTGAGTATTGACTAGCTGAAGTATATGTGGAAGATGTCAGGAAAACTGAATAATAGAAGCCTCAGCAAAGACAGAACTGAAGTGAATTACATGGTTTAGTCTAAAGACGAGAATACAAAGGTATAGGATAGTTGTCTTCTATAAGCTCTATAAAATTCTTGAAAGGAATTCTGCCTCATTCCTGTTAAGCTTGAAAACAGAAGTAGTTTCAAAATGCTTAAATACCCACTACTTTAACAAATTTTTTTGTCTACAAAAAACTTTCTACTTGACATACAAATGACAGATTTCTCTGTTCTCATTCTCATCGTCTTTACAGAAGTAACTAAAACTAATAACTATTTGAAACTGTTGTGTCTTGAAGACCTTTCTCCACTAACCTGCACCTTCAAGGTTTTTTTCTTCATTTCCTCTTTGTCAGGCTCGCCTTCCTTCTTCCACTTCCTTAATTAGGAGTCCAGAACCTTTTTTTGTTCTCTCTATTACTCTCTCAATCATAACAATCTTCTCTATATAATACAACTGGAACTGCACGTAAGCTCCCTCAGGCACCATCTATTATTTCCAAAGGACTACCTTATTCAGTTCCTCAGCTCTGTCTTGGCATACCCATCTACAGCCTGGTAACCCAGAGTCTCTGTTATCGTCCAAGCCATCTAGAAATACCACTTTCAGGGAAAGGTAGTGTTGGGGAAGTATAATTAAAAACAAAATCCTCTCCCAACCCAGAAAAACACTCCACAAACATAGAGGAGAAAAAAAAAAAAAAGTTTTATTTATTATTGAATAAGCATTAAACCAGAGTGTGGTGTGCATCCCAGGCAATATGCTAAGACATTGCAGACAGAAAGGAGTCTCACCAACATTTATAGAGCCACGCAGTTTCAACCCATTATATATGTGGTTCTGAGATAAACAATTAGTTCTCAGGTAAGAGAATTTGACAGCACCATTTGTTGCACATAAGTTTTGTTAGAGGCATTTGAACCACAGCAACTCCATCCTGAATAGGGCTAGGTAAAATAAGGCCTGCTGGACTGCATTCCCAGATAGTTAAGGCATTCTTAAGTCACAGATGAGATAGGAGGTCAGCACAAGCTACAGGTCATAAAGACCTTGCTGATAAAACAGTTGGCTGTAAAGAAGCTAAATAAGTCTCTTGCTACCTTTAGCCGTGAAGAAGCTGGCTAAAACCAACCAAAACCAAGATGCCAACAAGAGTGACCTCTTATCCTCACTGCTACACTCCAGTAACATGACAGTTTACAAATGCCATGGTAACATCAAAAATTTACCCTATATGGTCTAAAAGGGAGGCATAAATAATCAATCCCTTGTTTAGCATATTATCAAGAAATAACCATAAAAATGGGCAACCAGCAGCCCTCGCAGTTGCTCTTTGGAGTAGCCATTCTTTTATTCCTTCACTTTCCTAATACACTTGCTTTTGCTTTACTCTACGGCCTCGTCCTGAATTCTTTCTTGCACAAGATCCAACTCTCTTGGAGTCTGGATCCGGACCCCTTTCTGTAACAGTTTATTCTAAATTTAAGTGGGAATTGGGGTGACCATTTGTGTTAGTTAATTGGCTTTATCCAAAGGAATAATAAACTTCCCGTATCATTATGACAGAAGATAGTCATAAGGTGCAAGCATCCATCCAAGTTAGGCTCTAGCTCTCCCACAGAAACTGGGACATAGGGATGCTATCTTCCTTGATGGTCACATTTCCAAGATAAGGCTCTCAGGTTTTTGAAAGAGATCTTCCTGGGTCATGAAGGTAACAAGAGACTTATTTACCTTTTAGAAGTATTTTTGTACATTTCAAAGTCACAGAGAAAGAGTTTACAATTACAAGTTTCTAAAGTGAATTTTCTTTTAAAAGAAAAAAAGGTGATAGAGGGAGTTTATTCTCTATTTTCAACATGGAGAATTAAGCCTCCTATTTATCTGGATTTCACCTTCAGTAGAAGGGAGGAATTGAAAATGACAAGGGAAAAGGCAAACAATCTTTGCCATGCATCAGCATTCAAATGCAGAAAATACAAGTGGCTAAAGAGATAAATCAAGGATATTTGTTTTATAACTGCTTATAAATGAGTGATGATGGCACAGCAATCATCCCTCCTTTTATTAAGAAAAGAAATGCAGTATATGTCATGATTTAATTTAAAATTATAATATCACTTATATCTAATGTAAGTTCAGCCCAATACAATTAGACTTACAAATGAATGTGGGGAAAAAACCACAGATTTCTTCATATTTGCCCAGGCTCCATTATTTATTGTTCCAGAGAGGTAATTAAGAAACTAAAAAGAATTGCACTGGGAACAATTTGCATGAACACATTTTCCAGAATGTGCTCCAAGGAAAAGAAGAATGCATGGTAGGATAAATATAAGAAAAATTACATTTGCCTCCCAGGACTAGAGGTGTATGGGACACATTCCCATGTCAAAGCCTCTGTGAAGTCCAGCATTCAAGAGACCTGTTTAACTGCTATGAAAATAACAAAGACCATCTAAATGAGAAGAAACAGAGACTATTTATTTGGATCTTGGTATAGCAAGAGAGTCAGCCATCATCACTTGTATTTAGCAGAGATTTAGAGGCAGGCAGGGGAATTTGAAAGCTGAATCATAGTGAAAAAGAGGTAGGCTTTCAAGTATGCTCTGATTGGAAGATGTTGCCATGGAAAAGCTGAAGGTGTGACAACTAGAAGTGGAGAATCTCATGTGATTGGATCCCAGAATCTATCTGGCTTTTTTGGTTGGCCCTGAGTTGGTAGCAGTGAGAGGTGACAAAGTGCTAGCAGCCCTTGCTCACTCTCAACACCTCAGTCTCCATATCCGCTCTGGCCATGCTGGAGGAGACCTTCAGCCCACCACTGCACTGTGGGAGCCCCTCTCTGGGCTGGCCGAGGCCAGAGCCTGCTCCCTCTGCTTGTGGGGAGGTGTGGAGGGAGAGTCTGGGGCGGGAACTGGGGTGCTTGTGGGCCAGTGCAAGTTCCAGGTGGGCGAGGGCTCAGCCTGCCCCAGTGGCAGGCTGTCACCTTGGCCCTGGCAGTGAGGGGCTTAGCACCCAGGCAAGCAGCTGCAGAGGGTGCCCCAGGTCCCCCAGCACTGCCGGCCGGCCCACATGGCACTCAAATTCTCACCAGGACTCAGCCTGGCTCCCTGGTGAGAATTTGAGCAGGGCTCAGGACCTGCAGCCAGTCAGGCCTGAGCCTCCCACTCCACTCCCACCCTCCACCCCCATGCCCTCTAACCCCCAACCCCCTCCACCCCCACTCCCCCACTGCCCACCACCCCCTCCAACCTCCACCAACCCCTACCACCCCCCACCACCCCTAACCACCCCCCACCACCCCCTACCACCATAGGCTCAGGCACCGCAGGAGCCTCCCCCAGGGGAACTGCCCCCTGCTCCATGCTCCCTATACCATCAACTGCCCAAGGGCTGAGGAGTGCAGGTGCCGTGGCCCAGGACTGGATGGCAGCTCTGCCAGCAGCCCTGGTGTGGGATCCACTAGGCGAAGCCAGCTGGGCTCCTGAGTTGGGTGGGAATTTGGAGAACTTTTATGTCTAGCTGGAAGATTGTAAATGCACCAATCAGTGCTCTGTATCTAGCTAATCTGTGGTGACTTGGAGAATGTTTGTGTCCAGCTAAAGGATTGTAAATGCACCAATCAGCACTGTGTCTAGCTCAAAGTTTGTAAAGGTACCAAGCAGCACCCTGTCAAAACGGACCAATCAGCTCTCTGTAAAATGGACGAATCAGCAGGGTGTGGGTGGGGTCAGATAAGGGAATAAAAGCAGGCTGTGTGAGCCCGCGGTGGCAACCGTCTCAGGTCTCATTGCAGACACTGGAAGCTGTGTTCTGTCTCTCTTTGGAATAAATCTTGCTGCTGCTCACTTTGTGTCAGTGCTGCCTTTAAGAGCTGTGACATTCACCGCAAAGGTCTGCGGCTTCACTCCTGAAGCCTGCGAGACCATGAACCCACCAGAAGGAAGAAACTCTGGACACATCTGAACATCTGAAGAAACAAACTCTGAACACACCATCTTTAAGAACTGTAACCACGGCTTCATTCTGGAAGTCAGCGAGACCAAGAACCCACCAATTTCCGACACAGCACATTGAAAATGGAGAAGCTGGCGGTTATTGACTTGAGCTGAACAAGTCCTAACCATTCTGGGCTAGTTGCTGCAGAGGTTGTAGATCAGTGTTGTATAGTCATATATAGTCTAGCCGTTGTCCATGTGTATGCTACACTATCTCACTTTTTTTAACCCAACATTCTCAAACTTTATTATGCTGGGCTTTTGTAATGAGATGAAAAACTTTCCAGGTTTCTGTGTACTCTGGAGCAATTTATAATATCAGCAATGGTACATATTTTTTGAAAGTTTAAGAGAACTTCCCTATAAATCTGCAGCTTTCATATTTTCTGAATTATCTTTAAAGATAACATACGCAAGTTAACTTCAAAGAGCCCAAAAGATATGTAGTGAAAACTAGTCCTCCATCTTGCCTCCCCAGAGGCAAACTCTCAAAACAGATTTGTGTGTCGTTACATATACATATACATCGTATGCACATACACATACAATCCTTTCTTCCTTCTTAGAAAGAATAGCACTTCGCTCTTTTTCAACTTCTTAACATCACTTAGCAGTTGTGCCATATTAACATCCGGAGATAGGTGTTTAGGATTTTCCCAGTCTTTTTGTTTTTACTAAAAAAGGCTTCTGTTAATAGTCTTGTATACATATTCTTGCACGTATGTGTGAGTCCATCAGGCGGTTAAACTCCTGGAAGTGAAATTTCTGGATAAGAGAATTTTAAACATTGAGAGATACGGTCAATTTGCCCTCCAGAGAGATTGTATTAATTTCCACTCCTACCAACAACTTTAAAGTGGGTCTGCTTCCCCATACCCTTGCCAACACAGTCTTCTGCTCAATGTTAGACTAACAATAGGTTAAAGAGAGTGTCTTCTACATTATTTAATTTGTATTTTTCTTAGAAACATTAAGCATGTTTTTATGTTACAATACATCTTTACTTCCTGTAATTTAGTCATGATCTTTGTCCCATGTTTTCCTGGATTACTTGTTTTATAGATTTGCAAGGATTTATTAAATACAGAATAAATTAGCTCTGTGTATATTAAATGTGTGATAGAATTTCCCCCCAGTTTACTAGGTTTTTTGTTTGTGTTGTTGTGATAGTGGTGATGGTTTCTGGCACTTTTGTATGCAATGACTTGAAATTGTTAAGGTGTCATTATTTATAACTCCTGGATTATGCCTAAGGAACTTCTTCTTTCAAAGTTTAGTTTATTTTCAGTCTTGAATTTAGTGTGAGTACTTCTGCGAATTCATATTTTGCACTTATATCTGGTTTTACCTGAAATTTACTTTGGTGTATAGAGAGAGTTAAGAATCCAGCTTTACTGGTTTTCCAGGTAGCTAGGGTCAAAATAAAATCAGGTCAAAATTTTTAAAAATGTTTAAAGTTCGGCCAGACACAGTGGCTTATGTCTGTAATCCCAGCACTTTGGGAGGCCAAGGCAGGTGGAACACAAGGTCAAGAGTTTGAGACCATCCTGGCTAACATGGTGAAACCCTGCCTCTACTAAAAATACAAAAAATTAGCCAGGCATGGTGGCAGGCACCTGTAGTCCCAGCTACTTGGGAAACTGAGGAAGGAGAATGGCATGAACCTGGGAGGTGGAGCTTGCAGTTAGCTGAGATCGCACCACTGCACTCCAGCCTGGGCAACAGAGCAAGACTCTGTCTCAAAATAATAATAATAATAATAATAATAATAATAATAATAATAATAATTTAAAGTTCATTGTTCGTATAAAAGAACAGTTCAAGGATCAGGGAACTACAAACGGAAAGTGATGTGGCCCTGTTCATAACAGTTACAACACAGCTTATTAAGCTAAAAGAAGGAAATATTTGACCTTTTATGTGATTGGCTGTTATGTGTAAGCATCCTTTTTGAGGTAAGTAGAGCTGTTTAAGCTGATTTGTCTGTAACTGATCGGTTTAATTTAACTGACTCACACTGACAAAGGTATAAAACTGACATTCTATGCTTTGTTTATAATTTATTTATAATTGCAGCTAACATTTCAAGAAAATCAGGATGATTTACATGTTGGCTACATGGGTATGGGCAGTTGACTTTGAGGTATATTTAAAGTGTGGCCATGATTTTTATTCATTTTATTTAAACACTAGTCAATTTTTTTCTCCAAACAAATCTGCATTTATAATCCATAGGCTTGAAATATAGTGTTACATTAGATAATGGTTTATTTGCATTATTTCATGCTTTTACATACATTTAAGGCCATGATCTTTTCCTCTGAAAATATCTCTGTATATTTTTTAGGTCTGAAATATAATAATTATTTCTATATTTCTAGATATTCTGGAATATCTATATTTTCTCTTCTATACAATGCATGCCTAAGGGATTTTTTTTTTTTTTTTTTGCTTTTGTTTCTATTTCTGCAATGAATTTCTGGTTTTGTAGCATTGTGATGGAGACCTGTACTTTTTCTGCCTTTTGAAACATGTTTATGTTTTCTTTAGAAACTTTTATATTTGGATGATTTTTATTACTAGCCAATAGTAAAGGTATAGTCTTTGTTTTCAAAATACAGGGCACAGTACATCAGTTAAAGCTACCTTAGTAATCATATAAGCATGTAATTTAGGTTTCCTATTATTACTTATTTTCTACTTGATTGACCTTGGGTGAAAGAGATGAATTAATCCCACACAATACTTCTGTCTTTTCATTTATTTCTCCTTGTATTTCCGTAGCTTTTGCTTCATTAACTTTCTGGTGTCATAAATATTCCTGACTATGAAACTGTCTTTGCAAAAATTGGATCAGTGAGAAAATTCTAACAGCAAACTGAACTAATCCATTCACCATTTTGCATTACTCTCTATTATTCCCAGGCTATTGGTCCAAGCTAACTTTAAAAGACATTTAGGCTATAGTTTAAATGATAATAGGCCTTGCCGCAAAACTCAGAAGCTCATTTTGTGAAGCTAATGGGAGGCCAGCAGGCCAGGGTGAGGAGAAGAGCCTGAGACCTACTAAGACTCAGACATAAATTATTATCAGCCATGAATCTGGAGGTTATAAAATATGTAACATCCCCAATTATTTCTTCATATAAAAACGTTATTGCAGATTGGCCTTTTGAGATATCTGTTCAGGGTCTTTTTTTTTTTTTTTTTGGATGTCTGACACCCATTGCTTCACCTGGACTCACCAACCTTGCTCCCGTGGCCCACCTAGAAGGCGTTCGAGCCCTCAGGAAGATAGCTTTAAGCTTATGATTTCCTCTCTGTCCCAACCAATCAGCAGTGAGCCTAGCCACCTCTGCCCCTTCCCCCAAACTGCATTTGAAAAATACCTAATATAGGAGCTTTGGAGGAGATAATTTGAGGACAAACTCCATCTCCCACGTGGCATGGCCACTCGCATATCTGTTAAACTCTTTCTCTACTACAATGCTGTGGTCTTTCGTTTTCCAGCAGGCAGGAAGAACTCTTCAGGCAGTCACAGCCACTTCATTGCAGACTCCCTAATTTGGCTCTCTGTTTTCATGCTTGCCTCCCTGTGGTCTTTTCTCCACACAACATCACATGTGAAATTTTAATATATGTAGCAGATCATGTTATCCCCCTTGTCAAAAGTGTTCAATGAGTTTTACTATCAAGGAGTAATTTCTTCATGCATATGTCTTAGATTAGGTTTCCTAGAATCAAACTCAGTGATGAAGCTTTGTCTGCTAGTGGTTTATTGGAGAGTGCACTGGGGAAAACATCTATAAAGAAGTGTGGAAAGCAAGATTAAGTACAGAAATTGTGCTGTGACACAATTGCAAAGAAGGCCTGTATCCATTCCATGGGGAGCACTGAAGTTAGACTAGCCCTTCAAAGTCATCCCATGGTTTTTCAAAGGCCTTGGTACAACTACATCAACCATTAATTTGATGCTATGGCCTCAGAAATGGGCAACACTTTGGGTTAGCCATATCCATTCTTCTAAGGGTCATTCATATGCCATCAGCAGCCAATACTCCTGGCATCTACAGTAATAAATGCTTTGGTCACAGTGTTCTCTGGAGCAAATACCACATAAAAAGACTTACTATTAGCCCTTGTTTAGACTGGAGACTGCAATTTCCTTTCTGTTCCTATCTACCCTGATGCTCTTACCACACTCCAACCACAGTAGCCTAGTAGTTTCTCTTCAATGCCTTGCCATTAGCTGTAGCTTTCACCTGGAAATGTCTTCCAGGAGAGCTTTGGGTGCCTTGCTTTCTCATTTCATTCAGGTCTCTGCTGTTTCGTCACTTTTGTGAAAAAATAAAATAAAATAAAATCTCAGGACCACACCTCACTATGCCAGTAGGAAAAATAAATAAATAAATAAGCTAAAAGCTGAGACATGCAAGAAACTGCCTTTCCTTTTGTTCTTAAACAAATAGAATTTACCCAAATGTGGTCTGAGAGGGGGAAGAATGCCAAATATCTCCACAGGTAGCTATTCAGTGTTCACTTTATCTTATGTGAAGTGCTGATTTACTGAGTGGGAGAAAAATACATAATTGACTATTCCTCTACCTGCTTCTTTTATCTTGCAACATGTTAGTCCATTTTCATACTGCTATGAAGAAATATCCAAGATGGGGTAATTTTTGAAGAAAATGAGGTTTAATGGACTCACAGTTCCACATGGCTAGGGAGGCCTCACAATCATGGTGGAAGACAAAGGAGGAACAAAGGCACATATTGCATGGTGGGAGGCAAGAGAGTATGTGTTGGGGAACTGCCCTTTATAAAACCATAAGATCTTACTATCATGAGAACAACACAGGAAAAACCACCCCCCATGATACAATTACCTCTCACTGGATTCCACCCATGGCACATGGGGATTTTAGGAGCTGCAATTCAAAATGAGATTTGGGGAGAGACACAAACAAACAGTATCATTCTGGCCCACCCCTTCCCAAATCTCGTGTCGTCCCATTTCAAAACCAATTATGCCTTTCCAACAATCCACCTAAAGTCTCAACTCATTTCATCATTAACTCAAAAGTTCACAGTCCAAAGTCTCATCTGAGATAAGGCAAGTCCCTTCTGCCTATGAGCTTGTAAAATCAAAAGCAAGTTAGCTACTTCCTACAATGGAGATACAGGTATTGAGTAAATACACCCATTCCAAATGGGAGAAATTGGCCAAAACAAAGGGGCTACAGGCCCCATGAAATTCCAAAATCCAGCAGGAGAGTCAAATCTTAAAGCTCTGAAATGATCTCCTTTGACTCCATGTCTTGCATTCAGGTCACGCTGATGCAAGAAGAGGGTTCTCATGGTCTTGGGTAGCTCTGCCCCTGTGGTTTTTCAGGGTACAGCCACCCTCAAGGCTGCTTCATGAGTTGGCATTGAGTTTCTCTGGTTTTTCCAGGTGCATGGTACAAGCTGTCAGTGGATCTACCATTCTGGGGTCTGGATGATGGTGGCCTCCTTCTCACATCTCCAATAGGCAGCAGTGCCCCAGTGGGGACTCTGTGTGGGGGCCTCTGACCCCACATTTCTCTTTAACACTGCCCTAGCAGAGGTTCTTCATGAGGGATCCACCCCTGAAGCACACCTCTGCCTGGACATCCACGCTTTTCCATACATCCTTTGAAATCTAGACAGAGGTTACCAAACCTCAATTCTTCTGTCCACCTGCAGGCCCAACACCACATGTAAGTCACCAAGGCTTGGGGCTTGCACCCTCCGAAGCAACAGCCTGAACTGTACATTGAGCCCTTTCAGCCATGACTGAGATACATATCCTAAGACTGCATAAAGTAGCAAGGCCCTGGGTCCAGCCTACAGAACCATTTTTTCCTCCTAGGCCTCCAGGCTTGTGATAGGAGGGTCTGCCATGAAGAACTCTAACATGACCTGGAGACATTCTCCCCATTGCCTTGGCAATTAACATTTGGTTCCCCATTACTTGTGCAGATTTCTCCAACAAGCTTGAATTTCTCCTCAGAAAATGGGTTTTTCTTTTCTATCACAGTGTCAGACTGCAAATTTTCCAAACTTTTATGCTCTGCTTCCCCTTTAAACATAAGTTCCAATTCCAAACAATATCTTTGTGAATGAATAAAACTGAATGCATTTAAGAGCATCAAAGTCACATCTTGAACACTTTACTGCTTAGAAATTTCTTCTGCCAGATACCCTAAATCATCTCTCCCAAGTTCAAAGTTCCACAGATCTCTAAAGCAGGGCAAAATGCTACCACTCTCTTTGCTAAAGCACAGCAAGAATCACCTTTGCTCCAGTTCCAGTAAGTTCCTCATCTTCATCTGAGACCACCTCAACCTGGACTTCATTGTCCATATCACTATCAGAATTTTGGTCAAAACCATTCAACAAGTCTCTAGGAAGCTTCAAACTTTACCACATCTTCCTTCCTTGGCGGTCTTCTTCTGAGCCCTCCAAACTCTTCCAATCTCTGCCTGTTACCCAATCCCAAAGTTGCTTCCACATTTTCAGATATCTTAATAGCAGTACCCTACTCTACTGGTACCAATTTACTGTATTAGTCCATTTTCATACTGCTATGAAGAAATACTTGAAATTGTTAATATATAAAGAAACAGAGGTTTAATGGACTAACAGTTCCACATGGCTGGGGAGGCTTCACAATCATGGTGAAAGGTGAAGGTGGAGCAAAGGCACATCTTACATAGTGGCAGGCAAGACAGTGTGTGCAGGGGAACTGCCCTTTATAAAACCATAAGATCTTGTGAGACTTATTCACTACCATGAGAACAGCATGGGAAAACCCACCCCCACGATTCAATTCTCTCTTCCATTGGGTCCCACCCATGACACCAAGGGATTATGGGATCTACAATTCAATATGATATTTGGGTGGGGAAACAGCCAACCTATATCACAACATGTGGATTCAGTAATGTGACCACACCTCCCTCCTTCCCCTCCAGCCAGCTTTTGCCTTTTAAAATTGAAGCCCACAAAATCAACTTTGGAAAAAGGCAGAGACCACAGTCTGTTTCAATGATTTTGTGTTCCTTTTCTCCAGGTATATCTTTAAGCTTAGCAAAATAAATCTCTAAATAGATTGAGATCAGTCTCAGATACTTTTTGGTTTACACTTTCTTATTTGAGTACTTTTATGTAGAAATTCTCCCCCATCCTCTATCTCAATCACTTTCTTGTCTCTTATCTTTGTTTATTTTTCTTTATGTTATTTAACATTTTCACAAAATACATAATGTATTTGTTTGATTACTTATTATTTATCTGTGGCTCACAAGATATGAGATCTATGAGATCAGAGATAGATCATATGTATGGGCTTTTCACTACTTTACATTGTCCAGAGGAAATAAAAAATGAGCGAGTGAATTCTTAGTAGTAAATTTCTCATGGCAAAATGTTCTGAGATGGAAGTTCTGCAGGACTGCTTTCACAAGACACAGCTAACAAAGACTCCACTGATAAAGTATGATGTGGTAAAGAAGCCAGCCAAAACCCATCAAAACCAAGATTGCAATAAAAACAACCTCTTATGGCCCTCACTACTCATTAAACAGTAATTATAATGCATTAGATTGTTAAAAGACACTCACTAGTGCCATGACAGTTTACAAATGCCATGGCAACATCTGGAAGCTACCTAATGTAGTCTGAAAGGGGGAGGAACCCTCAGTTCCAGGAATTCCCCACTGTTTTCTGTAAAACTTATGAATAATCTACCCCATATTTAGAGTATGATCAAGAAATAGCCACAAAAATAACCAATCAGCACCCCTCAGGGCCGTTCTGACTATGGAGTATCTGCCCTTTTATTCCTTTACTTTCTTAATAAACTTGCTTTCACTTTATTCTGTCAGCTGGCTCTTGAATTCCTTTCTGCGAGAAATCAAGAAGCCACATGGCCTCCAAGGCTCAACCCTAGTTTTGGGATTTACCCTGTGATAGTTCTTCCCATGTCTTCTAATTTCCATTTTATGTTTGGTTTCTTATTTTAAATGTTTTTATGAGTTTTTTCCCAGCTTTATTGATGTATAATCAATAAATAAAACATATTTATTTAAGGTATACAGTGATCATTTGATATATGCAAACACTGTGAAATTGTTACCATAATTAAGTTAATTGACACACCTATAACCTCACATAGTGACCTTGTGTGCGGGGGGAGGGTGAGAATATTTACAATCTACTCCCTAGCAAATTCAAGATATATAATATAGTATTATCAACTATAATCACCATCATTGTACATTAGACTCCCATAACTTATCCTGCTTAACTAAAACTTTTTTTTTTGTTTTGTTTTGTTTTGAGACAGAGTCTCCCTCTGTCACCCAGGCTGGAGTGGAGTGGCACAATCTCAGCTCACTGCAACCTCCACCTCCTGGGTTCAAGCGATTTTCCTGCCTCAGCCTCCTGAGTAGCTGGGATTACAGGCACCTGCCACCACATCTGAGTAATTTTTGTATTTTTAGTAGAGACAGGGTTTTGCCATGTTGACGAGGCTGGTCTTGAACTCCTGATCTCACATGATCTGCCTGCCTCGGCCTTCCAAAGTGCTGGGATTACAGGCATGAGCCACCACGCCCAGTCTAACTAAAACTTTTTACCCTGTAATCAACATCTCCCAATCCTGACTCCACTTGAGCCCCTGGCATTCTCTTTGATTCTGTAAGTTTGACTTTTAGATTCTACATATCCGTGAGATCATACAGTGATTGTCTGTGTCTGGCTTATTTCATTAAGCATAACGTACTCCAGATTTATCTATGATGTTGCAAATGACAGAATTTTCTTCTCTTTTAAGTCTAACATTTCTTTGTGTGTCTTTGTGCATACATCTCTTTGAAATACTGATTTCATTTCCTTTGGAGACATACACAGTAGTGAAATTTCTGGGTCATATGATACTTCTATTTTTAATTTTCTGAGGTACATCCATAATAGCTTTTCCATAATAACTCTGCAATTTGCATTCCCACTAACAGTATGCAAGAATTCCTTTTCTCCCACACTTCCTATCCCTTGGTCATTTTGATAATAGCCATCCTAACAGGTGTGAGATGCTTCAAATGTTTTTATTCTTTAGTATGAAATATGTGTTTTCTCATGCTGTATCTTTCTGTAAGTGCTTATGTGGTTTACTTCTCAGAAGATTGAATTTTTATAGTCTCAACTTTTTATAACAATGTTAATTTCCTTTTATTATACAATATTTATTGACTCACCACTACAAGCAATTAGAATATCAGCTTACTTCACTCCCTCTTACTCCAGTTCCTTCCATTTACCACCTAATTTACATGAGTTATTTTACTATTTTTCTAGTAATTATTTTTACCTTGTATATTCTTATGCCACTATTACCTGGTTTAATCAGCATTTTGGTGTCTGCAAACTTTACCACATTTTAAAACTATGAAATGAGGATTTTTATAAACTTCCCTTTTTCTTTTTCCCTCTATCATCTAACATTTGATATTAATAGTGTTATTTCTGCCTTGTCACATAACTTGCTCTGTAACCACAGTTTTCCTAGATATGAAAGTCTTACTTCAACATTTAAATGACATTAGGCTTAACCACAGTCTTTGCATTTATTTCTAAGTTAGTTGAAACGCATTCTCCAGTAATTTCTTGAAGAAGAGTTTGTAGAAATTATCTTGCCTGAATTATTACCTGGCTGAAAATATCTGCTACCTTTAGAGATATTCAAAAATGTAGAATGGTCCAAAATTTTTAGTCACACTTTCTCTACTTGGTCTTCCTAGAATTGCTTTACTTCCTTATTACATTGAAAAATGCTGTAGAGAAGGTTAAAATCAACCTAACAAGTACCTCTTAAGGTGAGTTAATATTTTATTTTATATAGTTTTGGTAGTGTCTATGCCATAAAAATCTTGCTTTAGTTTTAATCATAGGAAATTTCTGTGAAAAGGTCTTAGTATTAATAAATTGGAGGCAATTTTAAATGGAATACAATATCCATTGAATTGAACCAAGTATTCTTTTATTTCAAGAATCTTTTTCATGGCTGTGTCTTTCAATATAGTTTCTGTTCTATTTGTTCTATTCTCCTCTACATGAACCCCAAGAAAGAATGTAGTGAATCTATTTTGGCAAAATTCCATGTATATCTCTTTCTCTTCAATTACTTAAATGCTTTTATTATTTTCTATTACATTTAATTCAACATTCTGAAAACTGTTCTTCATTTAGATAGGTTTTTTTCCAGTGGTATAAATGCTTCAATTGTTTGTTGGTTTTTGTTGTTGTTGTTGTTTTAATTGCACCATGTTCTTTAACTTTGTCGCACACCCTTGAATGTGAGAAGTTCTTTCTGGCCCCAGTTATTTACAGAATTTAATGTGGAAACAGATCAGGTGAATACTTTAGGCTAACATAAAGAGGAGGGTGGGAAGCTGTCTTGTTACAAAAATTGAATACATATAGTTTTATTTTCTTCAATCCCAATTCCCTTGCCACTACAAGACGAAAAAGAAGGCTTCTTCAGTCATGCTACACACTAGACCTTGAATGTCTAACACAAGATTAGTTAAATTTCCACTGGATGGTACTAATCACTTTGGAAATCTACTACAATGACAGGTCCGCTCATTATCTGTAGTGGGTGATGATCTCTTTCAGTATTCTCTATCAAAATGGTCCAATATTTAATGGACTTGGCATCCTTTATAAAGTCTGAAATTATTGCTGCTAATATCATCTAAGATAAAATTACCATTTCTATTTCTCATTTTCTTTGTTAGGAGTAGGCAGATTTTGCTCTTCCTCCAGCTTAAAACTACATGTCTGCATGGTTCCATTCTTTTAAGAGTAGGTCTTCTCTGTCTTTTCCATTGTGTCTATAGCTATTCATTAATTCCTATTTTCTATTACTCTAGAGCCAATACAGGTAATTTATATTTTCCTAGAAAATTATCTATTTCATTTAGCCTTTAATTTTATTGACATAAATTTTTATACAGCATTAGTTTATACTTGTTTAATATTCTATATCTGTAATAAGTCCCTTTATTTCTAATATTTTTATAATATTTTGGCTCACTCTGAAGATACTAATTTTATTCATCTAAGAGTCTTCTGTTTACTTTCTAAAATGTTGGGATTAGCTTCTTGTCAAATTGCTAACATGTTAATAAACCATATTTTCTTACAATTTTGGTGATTTTATTGTGCTACCTTCTCATATTTTTTATTATGTCTGCTTGCCTGGATGTGGATGTATGTTCTGACATCAGAGCTGGCCTCAGGAGACAGTGGGAAAAAAAACTGCTGGTAGACTGTGCCAGAAATTTCTGATTATGTCTGGCTTCCGTGATCTAGGCACTCTCCCACGCAATGCTGTTCTGAGCGCAAATGAAGCTGATGCACAGGGAAGGAAAGAACTCTGTCCACCTATTCCACAGGCACTTACCCAAAAAAGTCCTTTCTCTGGGGGTCTCCCCAACTGTGTGTCGGTGTTGACTCTGGGCTCAAAGCATCCTTTGGTACCATTCAACATCTGTCACAGTGTCCTCTTTAGTATGTCTTTTGGGCCGTGGTTTAGATGAAACTGTTTTCTGTTTTCTGTATTTAGTGAATTTCTCAAATTACAAGGTTAATAGAAAAAATAGATATTCCAGGTTTTCAGTACCACTTGAGATTTATTATTTTGTAAAATATATATGGCCATTTCAAAGAGAATTTGCACTGGAGAGGATGACCATGTTTTCAGTCAGACTTTATCCAGTATCCACATTTGGTACTTTCTATGATATCTGATTTGAAGCCTGTTTTTTACTCTGACCTGTATTATCTGAGTAGATTTCTCTTTTCTAGAAATGTGAGGGTTTATTTGTTTAAGAGCCATTTTTGCAAGGGAAACTTTCACTTGCGGAATATTTTTTCCATATGTGCTTAAGGCAGGAAACAGATTCTAAAGGTTGTAATAGTAGAAAAAAGTGGTTTAGTTATAGCTGACACATTAAAATACAATAATCCGTGGTATGAAGATCAGAATAATATCAGTACATATTTTATTATCTAATGATACTAACTGAAATTAGTTTAAAAAAAAACTTGTGGATTAGGTTATGTAGAGTTTAAATACTTGTATTTTTAAAACCTATGTTTTTCATCTTTGTGGCAGTCATCACCATAAAATGGAAATAATGGGGTACAGATAGAGCACAAATGAATCTATGCAAAAATGTAAGTATTTGCACTCAGTTAAGTGACTCTAACATTCTGTGTTTTATGTCTGTTTTTCTTGAAATATCAGGGGGATCTGTTGACGATAACATGAAAACTCATATTAAAACTTGGAGCTATATGAATGTAATTAAACATGCAATTATAATTAAAATATGCCAGAAACCATCATTTTACAAAAATGACTCTAGCTCGAGTATGTATTTTGTTATTTGAGTCTGGAGAAAGCAAGAAAATTGTAAATTTTATATAGACATATAGAAATTGCCACATATAACATTTCTGGGAAGAGTCTTATGGTGTTAATATTTCATCTTCGTATTAATTTTTGATGACTTTTCTCAGGCTTTCTGGGATTTACAAAAGTGTTAAACTAGGGTAGTAGATAGATGTATTTACCGAAGGGCCTCTGAGAAACAAGATTTAGATTAACAATTTATCACAGATTGCTTGTCCTGAAAAGGGTCTTTGCCACTGTTTTCTCCAGAATTTCTTTTTATCTTCAAAAATAAACATTTTGAAGGAGGTTAGCATTGCTTTGAGGCACTCACTGTGTGTCTTTCCTTTTAATTCAGTAATTTATAAGAGATAAGTGATTTACCTCCTAATTCAGTGTCCTGAAAAATAGTTATAAACTAGTCTTCAAAAAGTGAAATAAGGCCAGGCGCAGTGGCTCACGCCTGTAATCCCAGCACTTTGGGAAGCTGAGGCGGACAGATCATGACGTCAAAAGATCAAGACTCAGCCCGGCCAACATGGTGAAACCCTGTCTCTACTGAAAATACAAAAATTAGCTGGGCATGGTGGCACATGCCTGTAGTCCCAGCTACTTGGGAGGCTGAGGCAGGAGAATCACTTGAACGCGGGAGGCAGAGGTTGCAGTGAGCCGAGATCGTGCCACTGCACTCTAGCCTGGTGACAGAGAGAGACTCCATCTCAAAAAAAAAAAAAAAAAGTGAAATAAAATTCCTGTAGGGATATGCCATATATCCTTTCCTTGGCCCTCTATACCTTCTCAACAGTCTCCTTTCACCTACTTTCTACCAGAAGAGGCTGATATGTATAGATCTCCTCACTGCTACCCCATACCCTCTGGCTTTTTTTCTTTTAATTTTATTTTAAGTTCAGGGGTACATGTGCAGATTTGTTATGTAGGTAAACTCATGTCACAGGGGTCTGTTATACAGATTACTTTGTTACACAGGTATTAAGCCTACAATCCATTAGTTGTTTTTTTCTGATCCTCATTCTCCTCCCACCCTCCATCCACAGGTAGCCCTCAGTGTCTATTCCCTTCTATGTGTCCATATATTCTGATCATTTAGCTTCTATTTATAAGTGGGAACATGCAGTATTTGATTTTCTGTTCCTGTGTTAATTTGCTAAGGATAATGGCCTCCAGCTCCATCCATATTGCTACAAAGGACATGATCACATTTTTTATGGTTGCATAGTATTCCACTGTGTATATGTATCATATTTTCATTATCCAGTCTACCACTGATGGGCATTTAGGCTGATTCCATTACTTTGCTATTGTGGATAGTGCAGCAGTGAACATAACACCTGCATGTGTCTTTATGATAGAATGATTTATATTCCTTCACTGGGTCAAATGGTAGTTCTGCTTTTAGGTCTTTGAGAAATTGCCACAATGCTTTACACAATGATTGAACTACTTTACACTCCCACCAACAGTGTATGAGCATTCCTTTTGCTCCAAAATTTAGGCAGCATCCATTATTTTTTTACTTTTCAATAATAACCATTCTGACTAGTGTGAGATGGTAACTCATTGTGGTTTTGATTTGCATTTATCTAATGATCAGTGATATTGAGCTTTCTTTCATATCCTTATTGGCTGCATATATATTTTCTTTTGAAAAGTATCTGTTTATGTTCTTCATCCACATTTTAATTGGGTTGTTTGTTTTATTCTTGTAAATCTGTTTAAGTTCCTTATAGATGCTGGATATTAGACCTTTGTCAGATGCACAGTTTGCAAAAATTTTCTCCCATTCTGTAGGTTGTCTGTTTACTCTGTTGATAGTTTATTTTGCTGTGCAGAACCTATTTAGTTTAGATTCCATTTGTCAATTTTTGCTTTTGTTGCAATTGCTTTTGGTGTCTTCATCATGAAATCTTTGCCTGTTCCTATGTCCAGAATGGTATTGCCTAGGTTGTCTCCCAGGACTTTTATAGTTTTGAGTTTTACGTTTAAGTCTTTGATTCATCTTGAGTTGATTTTTGTATATGGTGTAAGCAAGGGGTCCGGTTCCAATCTTCTGCATATGGCCAGCCAGTTATTCCAGCACCATTTATTGAATAGAAGAGTCCTTTCTTCATTACTTGTTTTTGTCAGCCTTGTCAAAGATCAGATAGTTGTAGGTGTGCAGTTTTATTTCCGGGCTTTCTATTCTGTTCCTTTGTTTTTTGTGTCTGTTTTTGTACTGGCTGATTTGAATATTGTAGCCCCATAGTATAATTTGAAGTCTGTCAGTTTTGATGCCTCCAACTTTATTCTTTTTGCTGAGGATTGCCTTAGACATTTCAGGTGCTTTTTCGTTCCACTGGAATTTTAAAATAGCTTTTTCTAGTTCTGTAAAGAATGTCATTGGTAGTTTGATAGGCATAGCATTGAATCTGTCAATTGTTTTGGGCAGTATGGCCATTTTAATGATATTGATTCTTCTTATGTATGAGCAAGGAATATTTTTCCATTAATTTGTGTCATCTCTGATTTCTTTGAACAGTGTTTTCTAGTTCTCATTGTAAAGATCTTTCACCTCCCTGGTTAGCTGTATTCCTAGGTATTTTATTCTTTTTATGGCAATTGTGAATGGGATTGCAATCCTGATTTGGCTCTCAGCTTGGCTGTTGTTGATGTATAGGAATTCTAGGGATTTTTGTACGTTGGTTTTGTATCATGAGATGTTGCTGAAGTTGTTAATCAGTTTAAGGAGCTTTTGGGCCAAGACTCTTGGGTTTTCTATATATAGAATCATGTTGTCTGCAAACAAAGATAGTTTGATTTCCTCTATTTCAATTTCAATGTCCTTTATTTCTTTCTTTTGCCGTATTTCCCTGGCCAGGACTTCCATTACCACGGTGAACAGGAGTGGAGAGAGAGGGAATCCTTGTCTTGTGCTGGTTTTCAAGAGGAATGCTTCCGGCTTTTGCCATTCAGTATGATGTTATCTGTGAGTTTGTATAGAACAGATGATTCTTATTACTTTGAGGTATGCTCCTTCAATATCTAGTTTATTGAGTTTTTAACATAAAGGGTGTTAAAATTTGTCAAAAGCAGTGTTTTTGCATCTCTTGAGATAATTATGTGATTTTTGTCTCTAGTTCTGTTTATGTGATGAATCACATTTATTGATATGCATATGTCAAACCAACCTTATATTCCAGGGGTAAAGCTTACCTGACCATGGTGAATAAGCTTTTTGATGCACTGCTGGATACAGTTTGCTAGTATTTTTGTGAAGATTTTTGCAGTGATATTCATCCAGGATATTGGCCTGAAGTTTTCTTGTTTTGTTGTTGTATCTCTGCCAGGTTTTGGTATCAGGATGATGCTGGCCTCAGATAATGAATTAGGGAGGAGTTCGTCCTCCACAATGTTTTGGAATAGTTTCTGTAGGAATGGTACCAGCTCTCCCTTGTATATCTGGTAGAATTCAGCTCTGAATCCTGGGCTTTTTTTGGTTTGTAAGCTATTTATTACTGATTCAACTTCAGAACTTGTTATTGGTCTGTACAAAGATTCAATTTCTTCCTTGTTCAGTCTTGGGACAGTGTGTGTCTCTAGGAATTTACTCCTTTCTTCTAGATTTTCTAGTTTGTGTGCATAAAGCTATTCATAATATTTTCTGATAGGTATTTGTACTTGTGTGGCATAGGTTGTAATATACCCTTTGTCATTTCTAATTGTGTTTATTTGGATCTTCTCTCTTTTTCTCTTTATTATTCTAGCTAGCAGTCTATCTATCTTATTAACTATTTCAAATACACAACTCCTGAATTCATTGATCTTTTGAATGGTTTTTCATGTTTCAATCTCCTTCAGTTCAGCTCTGATTTTGGTTATTTGTTGTCTTCTGCTAGTTTTGTGGTTGGTTTGCTCTTTGTTCTCTAGTTTTCTTAGTAGTTCTGTTAGGCTGTTAAATTAAAATCTTTCTAACTTGTTGATGTGGGTGTTTAGTGCTATAAATTTTCCTCTTAACATTGCCTTAGCTGTATCCCAGAGATTCTGTTATGTTGTATCCTTGTACTCATTAGTTTTAAGTAATTTCTTGATTTCTACCTTTATTTCATTATTTACACAAAAGTCATTCAGGAGCAGTTATTTAATTTCCATGTAATTGTTTGGTTTTGAGTGATTTTCTTGGTCTAGATTTCTAATTTTATTGTGCCATGTTCTGAGAGAGTGGTTGTCATGATTTCAATCCTTTTGCATTTGCTAAGCATTGTTTCATGTCTTAATTGTGGTTGGTGTTAGAGTATATGACATGTGGCAATGAGAAGAATGTATATCCTGTTGTGTTTGGATGAAGAGTTCTGTAGATGTCTATCAGATCCATTTGATCCAGTGTTGAGTTCATGTCTTGACTACTTCTGTTAATTTTCTGCCTCAATGATCTGTCTAATACTGTCAGTGGGGTGTTGAAGTCTCCCACTATTATTATGTTGGAATCTAAGTCTCCTTGTAGGTCTCCAAGAACTTGCTCTATAAATCTAGCTGCTCCTGTGTTGGGTGCATATATATTAGAGATAGTTTGGTCTTCTTGTTGAATTGAATGCTTTACCATTATGTAATCTCCTTCTATGTCTCTTTTGGTCTTTGATGATTTAAGGTATTTTTTTTTGTTTGTTTTGCTTTGTTTTTGAAATTAGGATTGTAACTGCTGCTTTTTTCTGTTTTCCATTTGCTTGGTAGATTTTTCTGCATTCCTTATGAGTCTCTGGGTTCCATTGTATGTGAGATGGGTCTCTTCAAGACAGAAAACCACTGAGTCTTGGTTCTCTGTCCAGTTTGCTACTCTACCTTTTAACTGGGAGCATTTAGACCATGTACATTCAAGGTTAGTATTGATATGTGTGAATTTGATCCTGTCATTATGATGTTAGCTTATTGTTGTGCAGACTTGTTTGTGTCATTGTTTTATAGTGTCACTAGTCTGCATACTTAAGTGTATTTTTGTAGTGCATGGTAATGGTCTTTTCTTTCCATATTTAGTGGTTTCTTCAGGAACTCTTGTAAGGCCAGTCTAGTGGTAATAAATTCCCTTGGTATTTGCTTGTTTGAAAAATATCTTATTTCTCATTTGCCTAAGAAGCTTACTTTGGCTGGATATGAAATTCTTCATTGAAATTTCCTTTCCTTTAAGAATGTTGAATATTGGCCCTCAATCTCTTCTGGCTTGTAGGGTTTCTGCTGAGAAGTCTACTGCTAGTCTGATGGGCTTCTCATTGTAGGTGGCTTGACCGTTCTCTCTAGCTGTCTGTAACATTTTTTCTTTCATTTCAACCTTGGAAAATCTGATGACTATGTGGCTGAGAGATGATTTTCTTGTGAAGTATTTCACTGATGATCTCTGTGTATCCTGAATTTGAATGTTAGCCTCTTTAGCTAGGTTGGGAAAGGTCTCATGGATAATTTCCTGAAATGTGTTTTCCAAGTTGCTTCTATTCTCCCCATCTCTTTCAAGGACACCAATGAGTCATAGATTCAGTCTGTTTGCATAATCCCATATTTTCCAGAGGTTTTATTCATTCCTTTTCATTTTGTTTGTCCATTCTTTTCTGATTGTCTTATTTTAGAAAGCCAGTCCTAAAGCTCTAAGAGTCTTTCCTCCATTTGGTCTATTTTGCCATTATTACTGTGATTGCATTATGAAATTCTTGTAGTATGTTTTCCAGCTCTGATTGGTTACATTTTTTTTTTTTATACTGGCTATTTTGTTTGTCAGCTTCTGTATCATTTTATTGTGATTATTAGCTTCTTTGGATTGGGTTTCAATGTACTCCTGCGTTTCCATGATCTGTGTTCCTATCCATTTTCTGAATTCTATTTCTGTCATTCCAGCCTAGTTCAAAACCCTTGCTACAGAGCTAGTGCCATTGTTTGAAGGAAAGAAGGCACTCTAGCTTTTTAAATTGTCAGAGTTTTTGCACTGGTTCATTCTCATCTGTGTGAGCTCATGTTCCTTCCGTCTTTAAAGTTGCTGTCCTTTGGATTTTTTTTTTCTTTTATCCTATTTGATGACCTTGAGGGTTTGATTGTGGTATAAGGTAGGTTCAGTCAACTGGCATTATTTCTGGAAGATTTTAGGGGGCCAATGCCCCACTCACAATTCCTGGATTGTGTGCTCTAACTCTGGGGGACTGGTATTGGGCCCTGACTTTGTTCTCTGGCTCCTTGAGGTTAGGAACCCACTGCACTATGGAGGCTGAGTTGCTCTCAAACCACTGTTCATAGCACTTCAATAGGTGGTGCCAGCAAAAGTGTTTCACAGGGTGATGGGAGTAGGATCCATCCTCATTTGCATGTGCCCACAGAAGCAACAGTCGCAGTGTGGCAGGATGCATGATCATCCACTGCAGTAGAGTGCCAGCAAGTGCCAGGGTGCCAGCCTTCCTGCAAGTGTTTGGAGCAGCAGCAGAGGCAGCACAGCTTGAGGAAGGTGGGTACCCTGCTGATGCCTGTGAGCAGTCACACTGGTGATAGTTTTAGCCTGTGGGATGGGGTGTTGGTGGGCACAGGACGGTGTGTACCCTTTGCGCATTCACACAGGTGGAGGTGGCCACTGACATTAGGGAGGGTTTGCTGTTCTCCATACATAGTTTCACTGCAGTAGTAGTGTTGGCACAGTGGCAGGGCACTGGTGGCAGCAGAGCTGGTGGGCATAGGGCCCACCAAGGCTCCAGCTACAATGACAGTAAGATGTTGGGGCTGGCAGAGTATGCTTTGCTGGCAGCAGTGGGAGGCTAGCTTTCAAGCATACACATGCACTGGTGGGGCAGGAAAGAAAAGATGCCCTCTGGCTTTTGATTGGCCTTGGCCAGTAGGGAACCTTGACAGTGTTACTGAGGGAATATAGATGCGTAGGGTTTCCTGAGGCTGGCTATATCAGTATATTGAAGGCCACATACCTGCTCAAAGCTGTGCTCTCTATATGATTTTCTCCTTCTGAGATCTATAATCTGCTAGCTCTCCTTGCTGTTGATATAAGTGGTCCTACAGCTTTATATGTTGACACGATGACATCAAGTCTCAAAATAGAAAGATTAATATCACCAATAAAGAAAAAGAGATGGCAATAGTTTCAATACATAATGTAGATAAGATCTATTTTTGGCTCATGGACAATAAGAACTTGCATTCATTATTTTAAGTGAAAGAAATTCATCAAATTTTCATAAGTAAAAATGTATTAACTCTTATAACTGGAAAGTCTAAAAGTAGATAACCAGATTACAACAGATGCTGGGGTGGTTGTAGCATTGCCTTTGGACACCTGCGCACATCCCTTCATTCTTATATTCCTCAGCCTCTTTTCTCCAACCTCTCTCTTTACTATTTCTTAGCTCTACTTTTGTTTTAAGGGATTTTATTCTCAGCAAGCTCTATGTTTATCAAAGTTGAACTTACTTACAATCTTACAATATCTTGGTGTCTGGAAAGCCCAATGTAAGGAGAGCTTCTGTTTTTCCAGTTATTACAGCAAAATTCCCTATAGTTACCAAAATAATTGGCTGTGTGATTGTTTCTAAACATCAATTAGTGTGGCTGGGGTGATAGGATTTGTTAACTGACCAGGTTTGCAGCAAATGAGTGCCTAGGATTATGAGGATGGGGAGTGGGGTTACCCACCAATATATTTATTCAATCAATCAATTAATATTACAGACTGTCTATATCCTGTGGCACTTTCCTAAGTGATAGGGATATAGTCTATAATAAAATCTCTGTCATAATGAAACTTATCTTCTGGTCACAATTATTATTATTATTATTTTTTGAGGCAGAGTCTCACTTTGTCACCCAGACTGGAGTGCAGTGGCCGGATCTCAGCTCACTGCAAGCTCCGCCTCCCGGGTTCACGCCATTCTCCTGCCTCAGGCTCCCAAGTAGCTGGGACTACAGGCGCCCGCCACAACGCCCAGCTAGTTTTTTGTATTTTTTAGTAGAGACGGGGTTTCACCATGTTAGCCAGGATGGTCTCGATCTCCTGACCTCGTGATCCGCCCGTCTCGGCCTGGTAACAATTATAAATGGTAAAAATAAATAAACTGGAAATATATAGTGTATTAGTCTGTTCTCATGATGTGATGAAGAAATACCTGAGACTGAGTAATTTATAAGGAAAAGAAGTTTAATTGACTCAGTTCTGCCTGGCTAGGGAGGCCACAGGAAACTTACAATCATGGCGGGAGACACCTCTTCACGGGGCAGCAGGAGAGAGAATGAGTGTCAGTGGGGGAATTGTCAGATGCTTATAAAACCATCCGCTCTTGTGAGAAATTACTCACTATCATGAGAACACCATGGGGGAACTGCCCTCATGATTCAGTTACCTCCCACTGGGTTCCTCCCATGGCAGGTGGGAATTATAGGATTACAATTCCAGATGAAATTTGGGTGGGAACATAGCCAAACCATAACATTCCACCCCGGCCACTCTCAAATCTCGTGTCCTCACACATCGAAACACAATCATGCCTTTCCAACAGTTCCCCAAAGTCTTAACGCATTCCAGCATTAACCCAAAACTCAACAGTCTAAAGTCTCATCTGAGGTAAGACAAGTTTTCAGAACCAATCATGCCTTCCCAACATTCCCCGAAAATCTTAACTTATTCCAGCATTAACTCAAAAGCCCACATTCCAAAGTCTCATCTGAGAGAAGACAAGTCCCTTCCACCTATAAGCCTGTAACATCAAAAGCGAATCAGTTACTTCTTAAATATAATGGTGGTACAGGCATCAGGTAAATACACCCATTCCAAATGGGAAAAATTGGCCAAAGCAAAGGGTCTACAGGCCCCATGCAAGTCCAAAATCCAGTAGGGCAGTCAAATCTTAAAGCTCTAAAATTAACTCCTTTGACTCCATGTCTCACATCCAGGTCACACTGATGCAAGAGGTAGGCTCCCATAGCCTTGGGCAGTTCTGCCCCTGTGGCTTTGCAGAGTACAACCCCCCTGCAGACTGCTTTCACAGGTTGGCACTGAGTGCATATGGCTGTGCAAGTACCTATGGCATTGAGTGGCTATAGCACTGTGCAAGCTGTTGGTGGATCTACCATTCTGGGGGCTGGAGGATGGTGGCCCTTTTCTCACACCTCTACTAGGCAGTACCCCGGTGGAGACTCTGCTCTGACCCCACATTTCCCTTCCACACTGCCCTGGTGGAGGTTACCCATGAGGATTCTGCCCCTGCAGCAAATTTCTGCCTAGACCTCCAGTCGTTGCCATACATCCTCTGAAATCTAGATGGAGGTTCCCAAACTTCAATTCTTGACTTCTGTGAACCTGCAGGTCCAAAACCATATGGGGGCTGCCGAGGTTTGGGGCTTGCACCCTCTGAAGCAACAGCTTAAGCTGTACGTTGGCTCCTTTTAGCCATGGCTGGAGTGGATGGGAAGCAGGACGCCAAGTCCCCAGGCTGCATACAGGAGGGGGGCCCTGGGCCAAGCCCAGGAAACTATTTTTCCCTTCTAGGCCTCTGGGTCTGTGATGGGAGGGGCTGCCAGGAAAGTCTCTGACATGGCCTGGAGACATTTTCCCTATTGTCTTGGTAATTAGCATTTGGCTCCTTATTACTTATGCAAATTTCTGCAGCCCACTTGAATTTATTCCCAGAAAATAGGATTTTCTTTTCTACTGCATAGTCGGGCTGCAAATTTTCCAAACTTTTATGCTCTGTCACCTCTTGAGTGTTTGATGCTTAGGAATTTTGAAACCACCTTTGTAAAACTATGACTGAAATAGTGAAAGAGATCTAACTTAACCGATTCCATCTTGTTCTAACCTCCAGGCTGTCTTTTTTCATTCCTGGGCATAGGCTGAACTAACTTTGGGAGCAACTTAGTTTGTAGTTTATAGTTTAAACAAAGATGGTAATAGCTCTTTCCCACAGCAGACCTCCTTCTTGCCTGCGGACTAGACTAACATTAGCCACAGGATTAGAAATTATGGTTTAGGAGTTGGACGAGCGAAGTGGCTCACGCCTCTAATCCCAGCAGTTTGGGAGGCTAAAGTGGGTGAATCACGAGGTCAGGAGTTCGAGACTAGCCTGGCCAATATGGTGAAACCCGTCTCTACTAAAAATACAAAAATAGTATTAGCTGGACTTGATGGTACACTCTTGTAGTCCAAGCTGCGCCGGAGGCTGAGGCAGGATAATCACTTGAACCTGGGAGGTGGAGATTGCAGTGAGCTGAGATCACACCACTGCACTCCAGCCCGGGCGACAGAGTGAGACTCCATTTCAAAAAAGAAAAAAGAAAGGAGTCATGCAGCGGGAGTAGCCTCCATTCTGATCCTCCCTAAACTGCTCCTAAGATCAGTGCTTGAGATATTTTGCAGACCCTGCACTTGATGGATCTGCTGGCATCACTCAGACAGATAAACTGGCTCCTTTGATCTTGTGGCCCCCACCCAGAAACTGACTCAGTGCAAGAAGACAGCTTCTACTCCTATGATTTCATCTCTGACGAATGAACACTCCTGACTCATTGGCTTCCTTGCCACCCACCAAGTTTTCCTTAAAAACTGTGCTTTTCTAATGCTCAGAGGGACTGATTGGAGTAATAGTAAAACTCCGGTCTCCTGCACAGCCGGCTCTGCGTGAATTACTCTTTCTCTATTGCAATTCCCCTGTCTTGATGCAGCGGCTCTGTCTAGGCAGTAGGCAATGAACCCCTTGGGCGATTACAATTTCTTTTGCCAGATACCCTAAATCATCTCTCAAGTTCAAAGTTCCACAGATCTCTAGGGTAGGGACAAAACGCTACCAGTCTCTTTGCATAGCGAGTGACGTTTACTCCAGCTCCTCATCTCCATCTGTGACCATCTCAACCTGGACTTTATTGTCCATATCACTATCAGTATTTTGGTCAAAGCCACTCAACAAGTCTGTAGGAAGTTTGAGAGTTGGAGATATCTTCTAGACAGCAAGTGGAAATAGTTAATACACAGTTGAAAATACAAGTCTGGACTTTATGAAAAATACAAATTTGGGATGTATACATCTAGAACTGAAGATATAAAATTGGGAAGTCATAAGCATATAAACTGCACTGAGAGTGGAAAGGGAGTGATTTATCAAAGGAATGTCAAGCTGTTGTTGGATAGTGGAAGGATGAGAATTTAAGTACAGAACACTTAGGTGCTATACATTTATTTACTGTATTCTCCCATCTGGTACCAGTTTTTACTAAGTGCAAAGATTATTAGTGATTTTAGATGTCATGAGACTGTGAATTTCCTGATGTTTGACTGAAAGGAGATTGTTACTTTACTGCCAGTAACAGAAAACCAAAAACTCAAACTGACTTAAATAACAAGGAAATGTTCTAGTTCCTGTAAGTAGAGAGTAAGAGACACATGAGATTTCAGGGTTAGTTCATGTAAGGGCTTAACACTACCATGAAAGTTGCAGATTTTATTTATTTTTTTAACTTACGTGGCATTCTGTTCAGTCAACCACAGGACTGGCTTCATCTTAAGTTGGGCTCCCTTTTGGTTGTGGAATGGCTGCCAGGAATAATCGGATTACACATTTCCTCACACAGCATCAGGAAGAGGAGAGGTTGATTTCCCATGATATTTCCCCAGAGAGAAAGAAAAAAAAGTTCTAGAAATTCCAGAAAGTATTTCCTTACATCTCTTTGGCCTGAATTTGGTTACATGCTCATTTCTGAAATCTGCAGCTGTAGCAATGAAGACAGGATTTTTCTGCTCCAGGATACATGGTTTGATATAAAGAGTATCTGGTTGAAATGGAAAGAAAAGAAGCATTTTTACTATGAGCAAAATTAAGGAGGAGATTGATCAAGATTAGTATCATTAGTATTTGGATGTATAATATGGATAGAATTAGCAGATTATCTAGAAGAAGTAGAAAATTATTGATGGTCAGATATAAACAACAAGACAAAAGGAATACATTTCTTTTTTAACATTTCCTTTCAGTGTAATAGACTTACAAGAGTTTATTAAACAAACATGCCTCTATACTTAGGACTGGTTTACACCATCCTCATGTGAAAATAAGTAAGAGTACAAAAGTATTTCTTTTTCTTCATCTCTTCTGTTCCTTTGGCTATGCCAGACTCTGATGCCAAGTTCTGGGTTGAATATATATCCTAATTAAACTGAAGTTTTTCAAATGTGATTATATAGTAATCACTTCTATTCTGCTCTAATCATAGAAAAGATATCCTGGAGTAATTTTTTACTATTGAGAATTAGGTAAAAGGGACAACACAAATGAGATTTTATTATCTCATTAATACAGTAGCTATAAACTTATACTTCTAACAATACATAGTCTTTGATGGGCAAATTGGGGGGAGGAAAGGTAAACTCATATTTAGCCATATAAAGTCTCAATATTATTGCACACAAGTGAAAAATAAATAAGCTACCCACAGTTTTCATCAAGGAGACTATATATTGACTTTCCCATTTCCCATAGAAGTGTATGAATGTAATGAATAGAGGCAAATTTAATTTAAATTAATAAGAAGGTTCTGACAATGTTACAAAATGTCTCTCTGTGTTAAAAGTGTATTTTCACCATGAAACAAATGGTTCCTAATTACTCCAAATAAGCATAATGAACTTAAAAATCATGCAAACTCTTATCTTTCCATTATTTAAAGCTATTCATTATAAAGTTTCTAAAATTGTGCCAATTGTTGATCATTCAAAAAACAGGAGGAAGACAAAGAAAAATGTCAGGCTAACAAATTGCTGTCTGCTTCTGTGCTCTCCAGCTTAAAGCTGGTCCATTACTTTTCACAACAAATTAACTATCAACTCTTTTTTAAACATCTAAGATTACATAGAAAAGAGGCTGTAGATGTGGGCATTATTACAGATTTTCCCAGGACATATCTTCATGATATAAAATGTAAGATATGTAGATGAAGGGGACATTGAACGCAAGATATAAACCCCTACTTCCACAGTGTAAAGGAGTTGAAAGATCCTGTTTGACCAGTCTACTTCTGTCTATTAATTTCCAGCAATTTTTTTTTCTCTTTCTTTTTCTTCATGTGCCTTTTGTGTGTGCTGCCTCAATTAGAAATGCAGCAATCTGACATAAATCAAGCTCCTCACTGGTTTTCTCAAAAATTTCACTCATTCGTAAGCATTCTGTGAGCTCGATAACTTTTCTAAAGATTTTTTCTTCTTTTTTTAAATTATACTTTATGTTCTAGGGTACATGTGCACAATGTGCAGGTTTGTTACATATGTATACATGTGCCATGTTGGTGTGCTTTGAGTGGGTTGAATGCGGGCACAGCATAGGTATCAAAGAGTGGCATCTCCTCTGGGAAACATGCATACTCTCTTGGTTTCTCTGGTTCAGTTTCTTTTCTTCTTCTCTTGCTTCCCCATCTTTACAGAGAAACCTGAAGAACCAATCATTTTCTTAGGCAACATAGCTCTTCTCACACATAGGCACCTGGAGGATCTTGGCTGTTACTATAAGCAGATTTGTCAAAGAATGTGTTTCTGAATAAACACTCAGAATTATCACTCAAAATAATTTTCCTAAATGCAGGTTTAAAAAAAAAATCAGTAAATACATTTGGTGTAATTTAACCAAAACTTATCTCTGCTGAGACAGTCTATCTTAACCTTGTACCTTTTACACACTGAGTCACCTAGGTGCCACATGGCATGGCTCAAAATTAGAAAATGACCCATTTCTCTCCACTATGAAAATTTTGGCTGTCCTTGCTTAGTCTGTGCCTTGTTGCATATACTTGGATCCTCTGTTATGCTAATTTGACTTTGAGGCTTTTATTTTCTTTCCAGTCATTCATTTTTCCCTTAGTGCATGGTTTGTCTCAGCATTTCTCAGACAGGGCTTTTCATTGTATTTGTTTTCATTCACTTTAAGCCATTACCCCATCAGATGTAGTGAGAAGTGAGCTTAAAAGTAACCCAACCTGATTAAAAAATATACTCTGTTGCTGAGAGAAAAGATGGCATGAGGGATCTTAATCTCCAAAGAGTGCTGGAGATATACCTCTTGTTTAAACATTCTAATTAGAAACTATCTAATTCAAAAATCACTTGTCTTTATTAGCCTATGTAAACTTACAAAATTTGAATCTTGACTAATGTATGACATTACATTACACTCAAAAGTTTTTTCATTTCACTTGTAATTTACAAAATATGGTCTTTGAATCACTGATAGGCCATACAGATTCTCCATGTTATTCATGGAATAAATATATATAATGCTCATGTTTATAATATAGCTTCTCTACTTTTCTGGCATAAATAAGAAATTTGCGTGTTTTTCATCATCATAGATAACCTCACTGGTGTCTATCCAAAATCGGTCTTTCTTCATGTCCGTCCTACTGATGGTTTCCAAGCATTGTTATATTGAAGTTAATGAAATGTGTTGTCCATCAGCCTGTGGACCACCGGAGAGAGAACTGGTTAGTGAATCATTAGGGATGGTGTCTTAACCATTCATGAATCAAGTATTTATTGACTGCCAAATGAACAAAACAGGTTGAAATTCCTACTACTGTGGAGCTTACCTTTCAGTGTGAAATACAATTAAAAGGGTCAGTTTTACCGTATGTTAGAAGGTGACTAGTGCTCTGGAGAAAAAGAAAAGGGTAGCAAAACTCAGGAGGGATGTGTGTGCAAATTTAAATACAGTGGTCAGTTTGACTTCTTTGACAAGGTTATATTTGAGGAAAATTCTTGATGTAATTGAGGGAATTAGTAAGGGAAGAGTATTCTAGCATTCCACTCTAAGCCTCCAGATAAACAGCAAGGAAGCCAGTCTATCTCAAGTGAGTGAACATAAGGGGTAAACTCAGGATAGCAGAGGGATTCGATCACTTAAAGGACTTTGACTTTGACCCTGACAGTACTGCAGAACCCTTGTAGTATTCTGAGCAGAGGAGCAAATGATCTGACCTGCTGTTCTTGATGAGAATGGAGAAATAATTGTGCATGGGCAGGAAGTGAAGAGTAAAGAATCAGGGGGACCCTCTAGGATGCTATTGCAGAAATCCAGTCCAGAGGGTATGTTGATTTGGATCACAGTGGTGGCGGTGGAGGTGATATACATTGGTCTGATTATGTACACATTTTAAGATGAAAGCCAATAGAAATTCCTGAGTGTTATCTGTCACAATGCTACTGGTTGCAAGTAACAGAAACTTAACAAAAACCAATAAATACTGGTGGAATTCAAAAGTGTCACATGGAACCTAGAGTTTTAACTCCTTTTGAAGGACATTTAACTCCTTTTGAAGAACTATATCAAAGATACTAAAGATACTAAGAACCCAGCAAACTACTCTGTCTTTTTCTCTGGGATTGCATGGTGTCTGGGTTTGCTTCTCTGTATGTATCTGATTCATCCTTCTTTGCAGTTTGTTTTTTTCTGCCTCTTCACGCTGTTATGGACAATGGTCACCCTAGCCTCCTATTTGCCCTTGCAAATCAAGTGCCAAGGCCAACTCACTTGTACACAAATGACCAAAGTCGTTTACTGGGTTCTTTTTTATTTTATCTTTATTTTTTTGAGACGGAGTCTCGCTCTGCCGCCAGGCTGGATTGCAAGTGGCGCCATCACGGCTCACTGCAACCTCTACCTCCCAGCTTCAAGCGATTCTTCTGCCTCAGCCTCCTGAGTAACTGGGACTACAGGCATGCACCACCACGCCCAGCTAATTTTTGTATTTTTAGTAGAGATGGGGGTTTCACCATGCTGGCCAGGATGGTCTTGATCTCTTGACCTCCTGATCCTCCCACCTCGGCCTCCCAGAGTGCTGGGATTATAGGCATGAGCCATTGCATGTGGCCCAATTTACTGGGTTCTTAAGAAACAGATTCTAACTGGCTCCATCCAGGCAATAGATTGGCTGCCTCCTGAGTCAAGTGATCAGGTGATTATCTTGGTCCAGCCTGTAGTCAGGATGGAACAGGATCAAGTGCATAATACCAACATGGCTACATACACAGACTTCTGTGTGTGGAAGGCAGCTCTTAGTGGCGTGTGAGCTGCATAAACATCCAAAATGTTGTATATATGGTTATCAGATAATTTTACCACTAGAGGTTGCTTAAATATGAGTCTTTCAAAAAACTTCTTTTGGTTTATTTTTAGTCATGTGGCTAAGTGATAGAAGCAGTGAAAAAACTTTTGATTAAAAAAGATAAAGCAGCTAGTCATCTAAATTCTTCATTCAACAATAACCAGTGTGAACATTTTATCAATATCATTTCAGATATCTCTGTATAATACATAGAATTAGACTTAAGCTACTGGTCAGGAAGACAGAATTAATTTAAAATAAAATAATCATAAATGATATTTTAAATTAAAAGTATTAATTTAAATTTTATTTGAATTAAACAAAAGAGAAAACAGTTTAAGTAAAACTGAAGGGATGATTAAACTTTGGATTAATGATTTTTTCCCCAACAAACACATAAATTCTTATAAGAATCCTCTGATCTGGAAGAAAGGGAGCTGGAAGAAGAAAGTGCCCATTGTTGTCATAGCATTGAGATGAGCCATGGCCTTTTATTTATTCTCAGGAAATAGCCAACTCTGAGTCTTGAGGGTGCTCAGGTTGACTTTTAGCAGCAGAACATCTAATTCACTGACAAGCCTTGAAGGCTTACTCTGTGCTTAGAAATAGGTGAATATACATCTATAAAAATAAAATTATATGCCATAGATGAGAAAATTTAAAGAAAGGGATCCCTGTCTTTTCAGAATCACTAGAGAGATTACAGTTATTATACAGAGTCTTGAATTTTACAAATTGTTAGAAAACTAAGGGAAAGAACATGGCATAGCCAAACACTTGTAAATATTATCGGAGCCATAGCTGTAATTTATTTCTAATCCAAATCAAGGCACAGAAAGAAAATAAAAAAGAAAACAGGACACATCGGAAGAAGGTTAATTACATGCCTAGAAAAGAGACCATTTGAGAGGCAAACATTCAGGGGAGATGGTGCCCTGACCACAAATGTGAACATCCACATATATTTCTTCAGTAGACTATGACACCAAACTCACATGACTTGATTGTGTTAGGTTGTAGGATCATACAAAACATTTTGTGTGTCGAAATTCCATGCTTTCCCAACAGCCAAGTATTTATAATTCGGTTCCTCATAAGTACTGATATGATGATAATGCCATATTCCAGATATATAGCTAATAATTTAAAACATTTGGTTGGAATTTAATACATTTGTATTACCAGGTTTTTAAAAATATCAATGTGAGTTTGTTTAACGTGAGCCAGTTTCACAAGAGTCACACTCTGAGTATTTTTTTGTGTCTAATATCTGAGCATGATCACATAAAATCATTGCCTATATGAGGGTTTTATCTGTGGCAGTCTACAGCCTAGGGATAGCAAAAGAAGTGATGAATTTGATCTGAAGACCAAAATTAAGGCTGGATACAGGGTTTAGAGAGTATTTAAGAATATGAAAAATTATGTATATATTGATTAGCCTACAGTTTTTTATGCTTGAAGCCATATGTTTTTATAGGACTGAAATGTACTACAGAGAACTAAAATTTGCCTTTATTATATTGCTGTATTTTCATCTCTGCTTAATTCTTACTTCTCAGGAAGGTCTAATGTGACCTTTCTATCTAGGTCAGTTTCTTCCATTACATACTTTCCTAGTACCATGACTATTCTTTGTATCTCACATCATAATCAAAATTTTGCATCAGTTTATCTGAATTTTGAAAAGAGATTCTGTCTCCACTGCAAGATCCAAATCAGCTAGGGCCATGCCTGGTTGTGTCTAACTTACTGTTACATGGCCCTGCTCAATTTCAGGTACTTGGTAAATGTTCCCTGAATATTCATTAAGTTTACATAATACCTTTTTCCTAACATATTAAAAAAGTGTTATCAGAAATGGTGGCTCACGTCTGTAATCCCAGCATTTCGGGAGGCCAAGGTGGGAGGGGTCACTTGAACCTGGAGTTCGTGAACAGCCTGGGCAGCATAGTGAGACTTCACGTCTGCTAAAAATAATTAGTGGGGCACAGTGTTGCCTGCCTAAAATCCCAGCTACTCAAGAGGCTGAAGTGGGAGGATCACTTGAGTCTGGGAGATTGAAGATACAGTAAGAGGTATGATCTTCCCACCATATGCCAGCCAGGGCAACAGAGTGAGACCCTGTCTCAAAAAAAAAAAAAAAATATATATATATATATATATATAGAAAGAGAAAATGTTATACATGAGGTATATGAGGAAACATGTATATTTTTGGGGAAGTCATACATTTCTTATAGTCTTTGAACAAGAGAAAGTTCATATTTGTAATTCATTTATACAACTCAATACACTATATTGACCTACTTATAGTTTATAATTAAAATTTGAATATAGGTTATTTTATTTTTTTCTTGGACAATTCTTAAAATGAGTAGCAACTGAAGGAAAGACAATTTTGTAACTGATGAGGATTTTTTTTTCTTTTTTTTTGAGATGGAGTCTAGCACTGTCGCTGGGGCTGGAGTGCAATGGCGTGATCTCAGCTCACTGCAACCCCACCTCCCAGGTTCAAGCGATTGTCCTGCCTCAGCCTCCCGAGTAGCTGTGATTACAGGTGCCTACTACCACACCCGGCTAATTTTTTGTATTTTTAGTAGAGACAGGTTTTCACTATGTTGGCCAGGCTGGTCTTGAACTCCTGACCTCGTGATCTGCCTGGCTTGGCCTCCCAAAGATCTGGGATTACAGGTGTGAGCCACTGTGCCTGGCCTAGGATATTTTAAAGTAATAAATTTTTTTTTTTTTTTTTTTTTTGAGACGGAGTCTTGCTCTGTCGCCCAGGCTGGAGTGCAGTGGCCGGATCTCAGCTCACTGCAAGCTCCGCCTCCCGGGTTTACGCCATTCTCCTGCCTCAGCCTCCCGAGTTGCTGGGACTACAGGCGCCCGCCACCTCGCCCGGCTAGTTTTTTGTATTTTTAGTAGAGATGAGGTTTCACCGTGTTAATAAAAAGATTTATTATTAAAGTACAAAAGCTTTTGGGAGACCTCTTCAATGGACACTAATGTTTTCTCAATTTGTAGTACCTAATATTACGTTTTAAAAATATCTTTATTTTCTTCCTAATATGCAATGAATGATTACATGCTTTACCATTTAAATTTAGAACTTAAACATACATTTGTGAAAAATTTATGTTTGATTTATCTCCTGGTTCAGCTACATAACGACATAAAAATTTGATGCTTTATTGAAATAGGACTTTACAAATCCATTTAGATGTTCATTAGGATTGGGCAGAAAGACTATTCGATACAAGGAAATGAACTCCAACTAATGTAGCCTAGCTACTATTGCTAGAAAAATCTCAGGAGTAAGAAGATGATACTGTCAGGCTCTAGAGATGCAACCTGATGACAACAGCTTGCAGGACAGATCAACTGCAAATAGGAATGGGTTAATCACCCCACAATTAATGCAAAGGAAATGAATTTGAAGTGCCAGACATGTTAGGCAATTCAATTTTACATTTAGACATTAACAAGTAAATAGTAAAGGATAATATAAAAATGCTATGACAGGGAAGATGTGTCAGAAATTTGCAGATTCATTTCTTTCATTTTGATTTATAATAACTGTACTGAATCCTTATATTTATACATCACTTAAAAAATTACCCATTCTGCTTTTGGTCTTCATTATTTATTAATGAAAATTTAATTTTAACATTTCTTAAAATTGAACATTTTCACATTGTAGATTTTATATAAAAACTTTTTTCATTGCACCTTTAAAAGTCATAACTTCTAATAACAATTACATTAATTGTTAGCCTTAGAGTAGCTTTTTTATGCTGCTTCCACAGGCATAGAATAACAGTAATGGATTGTTTTGGCATTAATATGTCTTCATTGCCTTATTCAGTTGATTCAATCTCTTTTTTTCCTCTCTTATTATCTTAAATTGTACTGTATATTCATGAGCAATTTTCTTCATTTGTGGAAACTAATTATTAACGTGAGGTAAAGCATTACAGGCTCTGGAGCCTCTGCCACCAATTGGGAGATTATGCGGAAGAAATAAGACTGGAAGTTACTTGGACGTGTAGGAAGTGTTGTGTCCCACAGGAACTGAGAACAACCACTTTAACAAAATAAAAGGACTTACATATACATCTATTAGATACCTTCATTACATTCTATAGAACAGGGATACTTATCGGCTAAACAGATTATGAGAAATTTTAAAAGATTCAGTTGGTAGAAAGTAAGAGGAAAACTAGGACCATGTTGTAGCAAAAAGAATGTTTTCAAAAATGTGAGACTAAAAATGTCCTTTTGGGTTAGCAACAAAGAGTTCTTCAGTGGGCAGTTTAAGTGTAATGGGGTGGTGCTGGGCAGGGGTGGGTGGAGGGGTGGAAGTCAGAAGTAAGATAAACAGTTTTCCTCAGCATTTGTTCATTCAACAAATATTTAACACCCACAGAGGAGTGTGCGACCAACTAGGGAACATAGTAAGAACTCGTTTCCACAAGTTTTTTTTTTTTTAAATTGGCCGGGTGTGGTGGCCTGTCTGTGCCTGTGGTCCCAGCTACTTAGAAGGCTGAGGCCAGAGGATCGCTTGAGCACAGGAGTTCCAGGCTGCAGTGAGCTATGATCTTGCCACTGCACTCCAGCCTGGGCGACAGAGCAAGAGCCTGGGAGAATGTGTTTAAATGGTGACAGGAAAGAATGAATAAAGAAGGAAAGCTTAAAATACATTGAGAGAAAATATATTGATGATGATGGAAGGGAGATGAAAGTGGTCAGGGTCCAAAGCCCATGTGGAGGGCTTCATATAGAAAGAAAGAACAGTATTTCACAGCTGGATGCAGCCAGAGATGGAAGGATAGCATCTAAACTTTCCCTACAGTTTTCCTCAAATGGACAACTCCTGAGTTCAAGCACTTGTCACCTCTGGCTTCTGCATGGGATATAACTACAGGGATGGGGAGGGGAAATGGGAGATGGGCTAACACTGAATGCTCCCTGTTGATAAAAAAGGCTCTTTAAACATAGTCAGCTGGCTGAGCGCGCTGGCTCACGTCTGTAATCCCAGCACTTTGGGAGGCTAAGGTGAGCGGATCACAAGGTCAGGAGTTCGAGATCAGCCTGGCCAAAATGGTGAAACCCGTCTCTACTAAAAAAACACAAAAATTGGCTGGGCATGGTGGCCTGCGCCTGTAATCCCAGCTACTCGGGAAGCTGAGGCAGGAGAATTGTTTGAACCCGGGAGGCGGAGGTTGCAGTTAGCTGAGATCGTGCCATTACACTCCAGCCTGGCGACAGAGTGAGATTCCGTTTTCAAAAAAAAAAAAAAAAAAAAAGTTAGCTATATCCTCCTACAAATATGTATATAAAGAAGATATTTTAGTTCAAATTAGTCTTGGAAATATTCATGTAAATTCTTTATTACATTTAGTTGCACACTAGGATGGTTTCACTTAAATGATTTAAGGCATATATCTGAAATTAGCAGAGGATTCATGTTTAACAATTTATCATTATAAATGATAAATTATAATACTTATCAATTCTGTTATAATAAATATTAAATAAGAAACTATAATAAACCTATAATTTATAACTATTAATTATACCACAAAATCATAGCCCTATAAAACAATGACAAGGTTACAAATCTGTCTGTAAATAGTAAGACTCAATGGTGGCATTAATGCCAATGTCCGAAATTACTATAGAAACTCTCAAATAACACTGTTATCCTTGTAAATGCTTCCTTATAAAGACTGCAGTGGGTGCCTACTTCTTCGGGGAAGAGAACTGGACATTAAAAGAAATGTTCTGCCTGCATAAGCTTCCAATCTACCAAACGGAAGCTGAAACCCCGCCCAGCGAACCCGCCCGGTTGCCCCGAACTTGCCTCCCGTCACGCAAGCTGGAAAGCGACTGGGGGCGGAGCTAAGGGGAGCGGCAAGAATTCCGGAAATATGACCGGACTGGGCGGGGCCTGTTCCTTGGCCTTACGCTCCCGTTGGCGCCGCATCCTGTCACTATTTCGCCAAACCTCCAGGCGCCGTCTGTGTGTGAACGGTTACACAGCTTGGCGCCGCGGGCGGAGAACTATTGGCTATGCTCAGGATTCTGCACGCATGCGTGGAGCTGGACCGTCAGCGTGCGAGTGACGTCACGTGCGCGCCCATCTAAACTCTTCCTAGGGTTCTTTCTAACTGCGGGTGAGTAAAATTTGTAAGGTTTGGTGTGTTCGTTGAGTGGCTACCAGACGGAAGGGGCCCGGGATTGAATTAGTTTAGATCCAAATTTGATGTCATTATCGCAGAGAAACACTTTTTCTTACGAGTGTTCATCTCGATCCTACTGTGTTCAGCATCTTTCTTGGTGTTTTGGGAGGAGCGGACAGAGTTAAGTCCAAGTCCCCGCCCTCACGGAGCTCAGGTGGCTTGGGGGAAGATTGGTGCGCAAACGTTAAAATTGGATATCGACACTAGTGAGTGTCCCAGTCAAGAGGTCTGTAAATAAGGCGGAGCCTACGATGCACAAGTTAATCTCAGTTCAGTAATTTTTGTTTTTTAGTTTATTTAGGGGGTGAAGGGAGGAGGCCACAGAAACATATTGGAGTACGAAGCTTTTGGTGCACAATTTGCCTATACAGTATTACAGCTTCCGTGGGGGATAAAAAAAAAACCCAGGATTATTCAGCCTCCCTCTTCCCCAATAACTTTTACATTTTAAAGCACAATGGTAAAGACATTTGTTAGTGACATTGTTACAGATTTTAAAACTTGCTTTTTAGAGGTACTTTAGATACGCAGCTTAGTAGAAAATGGTTAAGTTTCAGTTCCGTGGAAGAATGTCCTGTATTGATCTTTGCAATAAAATTGTAAAATGATCCATCCTCCTGCCACCCCCAACCCTGAACCGTGTTAACCGTAATAAGAAAAAGCATAAAAAGACTTAAAGCAAATTATTAACTGCATTTTGGATAAAACACTGGTTTTGTATCTTCAGCAGCAAGTTGTCAAATTCCCTAGTTGAATTTGCTTTGGACATCAGTGTGAAGAAGAACTGATATGCCACTTGAATTAATAAAGGAAGTCAATGGGGTGCCTGAAGTTCAGCCTCTGAGTAAATTACGTAAAGTAGATTTCGGATCCCTACAGCCAGGTTACAATTATAGCAAGAAATATATTCAGGTAAGAACTTCTGTAACTCAGAATGCTTTTTCCTACTAAAAGGAATGCAGTTTTTTAATGTTGAGTTTATTTATGAGAACTGGTTTAGGTATGGTTTTTGTCTTTGTGGTAACATTTGAGATTGAATATTTCAATACGTTTTTCAGTATTTATTTAGCAAACAATTAGCAAATTCCTGAAACATTGGAGTAAGTTTCTGAGGTACAAAGATGAAGAAATATAGTCCCTGAACTAAAGGTAATCACATTTCTATGGGGTCTGACAATCACCTGATCTCCAGTTAAAATTAATAGGTGTGTTATTAGCATTGTGATATGTGAGCATAAGAGCTTTTGGTTCTGACAGATCAGGAAAGTTGAGCTGGAAGTTACGAGATAACAGACTGTGCTGTACCTTCCTTTGGTGTAAAAAACAGTCCTTATGTGCATATTGAGGAATTTGGATGTTACTCTAAAAACTATGGGAAGTCTTTGGTAGGTTTTAGCAGGAGAAAAACATGATTTACTTTGAGTTTAAAAAACTTTGCTTCTAGTTAGAGAGTATATTGGAGAAGGCAAGATTAGTGGAAAGGTGTTAAGAGGCAATTACAGTAATTTAGATGAGAGTTGATGATGATCTGGGCCAGTAGCAGAGGGGATGCTGGGAAGGAGATTGAAAAAAGATAGTAATAGTAATACCTAAAGTTAACATTCGTTGCATTTTTTTTCCATACGTTAGGTAGTGTTTTAAGTTCTTTACATATATTATTTAATCATCACAAAGACCTATGACGGTAGGTACTGTTATTAAAGACACTGTGTTTCAGAAAGGTTAAGCAATTTGCTTGAGATTGTATTGATAAAATGTAGTAGAGCAGGAAATTTGAATATAGATGATTTGCTTTAGACTTGACAGGATAAAGAAGCAGAATCAGTAGGTCTTAGAAAACAATTAGACTAGAGTGGCAAAGAGAAATTCAGGAAACTTCTGTTTCTAATTCCTAGCCAGCCAGGAGAAGAAAATAGGGGGTACACATTTAGGAAGAAACGTTTACGGAGTTCAATTTGGACAAATTTGAAAGGTCTTTAGAGATGTATAGATAGTAGTGTCCAGTAGGCAAATGGTTTGGGGAATTTGAAGCTCAAAGGGTCTCTAATTTAGATGGGTTTGAGCCAAAGCATAGAAGAGAAGAGAACCATGTTGAAGGAGTCAGTGAAAGAAAGTAACATGAATAGGAAGCAGAGATGGTCTAGAGAAAGAGGAAGAAACTCAGGAGAGAGTGGTGTCTTTGATACATAAGAAAGCAAGTTTCAGTAACACTTGTATAGATTGCTGTTTAGTAGGCACTCTCCTAAATGCTTTGTATATGTAATCTCTTAATCCTGAGGATCCTAAGTATTATTCTCATTTTATAGCTGGAAAACAAACACTGGTTCAGTAATTTATTCAGGGTCTGGTAGCCAGTAAGTGGCTGAGCAGTGATTTACATGCCCATTGTCTTTGCTACTAACCAGAGCATTATGTTGCTATTAGATGCTCAAAGGTCTGAAAAGTATCTGTTCGTTCTAATAACCAAGAAATTATTGATCACTTGGAAAAGTTAGTTTTGTTTAAACACTAAGAAGCAAATTCATTTTCCGGTAGTGTGAGGATTGAATGTCAGGTGAAAAAATGAAAGCAGAAAATGTCTGTCAAGAAATGAGTTGTGATACTTTTGATAATTTAAGCAATTTTTAAAAATTTGTTTTGTAAATATGTATGGGAAACAAGTGCAATTTTGCTACATTGATATATAGCATTGTGGTGAAGTAAGTGCCTTCAGTGCATCTGTCCCTGGAGCAATACAGCTTATACCCACCAAGCAACCTCCCATCATCCACTCCACTCCTAATCCCCTACCCCTCCAAGTTTCCATTGTCCATCTCTCTACACTCTGCTTCCCATGTGTACTCATTATTTAGCTTACATTTTTGAGTGAGAACATGCAGTATTTCTCTTTGTGTCTCAGTTGTTTCATTTAAGATAAAGGTCTCCATTTCTATCCATGTTGCCGTGAAAGACAATTTCATTCTTTTTAATGTCTAAATAGTATTGTGTATATATATGACTTTTAAAATCCAGTCCTCCATTGATGTACACTTCGGTTGATTCCGTATCTTTGTGATTTTGAATACCACTGTGGTATACATATGAGTGCAGGTCTCTTTTTTATTTAATGATTTCTTTTCCTTGGGTAGATACCCAGTAGTGGGACTGCTGGATCAAATGGTAGTTCTACTTTTAGTTCTTTGAGAACTCACTGTACTGTTTTCCATAGAGGTTGTAGTAATGTGTGTTCTCGCCAACAATGTATAACAGTTCCTTTTTCTTTGCACCCCAATGTCTGTTATGTTTTTGTCTTTTTAGTACCCGTTCTGATTGGTGTAAGGTGATATTTCATTGTGGTTTTAATCTGCATTTTACTGATGATTAGTTATATTGAACATTTTCTCATGTGCTCGTTGGCTGTTTATCTTCTCTTGAAAAATGTCTATTCGTGTCCTTAGCCTACTTTTTAATGGGATTATTTGGGGTTTTTTGGTTGAGTCCCTTGTAAAATCTGGATATTAGTCCCCTGTTGAATGCATAGTTTGCAAATATTTTCTCTCATTCCAGAGATTGTTCATTCTGTTGATTATTTCTTTTGTAGCACAGAAGCTTTTTAGTTTAATTAAGTTCCATTTGTCTATTTGTGTTTTTATTGCCTGCACTTAGTCATTAGGTCTTAGTCATTGTGGGGAAAAGAAAGATCAGACTGTTACTGTGTCTATATAGAAAGAAGTAGACATAAGAGACTCCATTTTGTTCTGTATTTGAGATGCTGTTAATCTGTGACCCTACCCCCAACCTTGTCCTTGCAAGAGACATGTGCTGTGGTGACTCAAGGTTTAACGGATTTGGGGCTGTGCAAGGTGTGCTTTGTTAAACAAGTGCCTGAAGGCAACTTGCTGGTTAAAAGTCATCACCATTCTCTTAATCTCAAGTACCCAGAGACACGTACACTGCCAAAGGTCGCAGGGACCTCTGCCTAGGAAAGCTAAGTATTGTCCAAGCTTTCTCCCCATGTGATAGTCTGAAATATGGCCTCATGGGAAGGGAAAGACCTGATCGTCCCCCAGCCTGACACCCGTGAAGGGTCTGTGCTGAGGAGGACTAGTGTGAGAGGAAAGAAGGCCTCTTGGCAGTTGAGATAGAGAAAAGCATCTGTCTCCTGCTCATCCCTGGGCAATGGAACATCTCGGTGTAAAACCCGATTGTATGTTCTGTTTACTGAGAAAGGAGAAAACTACCTCAGGGCGAAATGTGGGACTTGCTAGCACAATGATGCTCTTTATGCACTAAAAAGGTTTATGGAGATGTTTACATATGCATATCAAGGCACAGCATTTTTCCTTAAACTTATGTCACAGAGATCTTTACTCGCCTGTCTTACTGCTGACCTTCTCCCTACGATTGATCTATTATCTTGTCACTTCCCTTTTTCTAAGATGGTAAAGATAATGATCAATAAATACGGAGGAAACTCAGAGACCAGTGCCAGCGTGGGTCCTCTGTATGCTGAGCGCCGGTCCCCTGGGCCCACTTTTTCCTTCTCTATACTTTGTCTCTGTGTCTCATTTCTTTTCTCAAGTCTCTCTTTCCACCTAACGAGAAACGCCCACGGGTATGGAGGGGCAGGCCACCCCTACAGTCATGAATTGTTTGCCTAAACCAATATCTAAAAGAGTTTTTCCTAGGTTTTCCTCTAGTATTTTTATAGTTTTGGGTCTTGCATTTAAAATTTTAATCCATCTTAAGTTTATTTTCATATGTGGTGACATATACGAGTCCAGTATCACTTTTCTGCATGTGGCAATCCAGTTTTCCCAGCACCATTAATTGAAAAGTTTGTCTTTTCTCCAGTGTAGTGTTCTTGCCATCTTTGTCATAGATCAGTTGGCTGTAAGTATGTGACTTTATTTCTCATTTCTCTGTTTTATTCCATTTATCTGTGTGTCTATTTTTATACTACTACCATACTATTTTGGTTGCTATAGCCTTGTAATATATTTTGAAGTGAGGCAATGTGTACCTCCACCATTGTTCTTTTTGATTAGAATTGCTTTGGCAATTTGGCCTCTTTTTTGGTTCCGTATGAGCTTTATCATTGTTTTCTTCTAATTCTGTGAAGAATGACATCAGTAATTTGATAAGGTTTACATTGAACCTGTAGCTTTGGGCGATATGTTCATTTTAATAATATTAATTCTTCTGACCCACCAGCATGAGATGTTTTTCCATTTTTTTAATGTTGTTTACAATTTCTTTCATCTGTCCTTTGTAGTTTTCCTTGCAGAGATCTTTTACCTTGTTAGTTAAGTATGTTCCTAGGTATTTTATTTTATTTTTGCAGCTATTGTGAATGGGATTGCATTATTGATCCTCAGCTAGCTTTTTATTGGTGTATAGAAATACTACTGATTTTTGTACATTGATATTGTATCCTGAAGCTTTACTTAATTTACCAATCTAAGAGATTTTTGGTGGAGTCTTGAGGGTTTTCTGTATACAAGATCATATCATTAGCCAACCATGATAATTTGACTACTTCTTTTCCAATTTGGATGCCTTTTGTTTTTTTCTCTTGCCTGGTTGTTCTGGCTAGGACTTGCAGTACTATACTGAATAAGAGTGGTGAAAGTGGGTATCCTTATCTTGTTCCAATTCTTAGAAGGAATCTTTTCAACCTTTCCCCAATTCAGTATTATGTTGGCTGTGGATTTGTCATATATGGCCTTTATTATGTTGAGGGATGTTCCTTCTGTGTCTGGTTTGTTGTGTTATGCCCAGACTGTTTGTTCCCCAAAGAAGACCACCAGAGTCCAGAGTCAAAGCCAAGCGGCAAGGATCTTTTACTGCAAGTTCGAACTTAGTCTCTCCGCATCACAGCTTACAAGAGGGCCTCGAACAATGTGTGCGCTCGCTTTTTATAGCCCGCTGTAAACAGGACTTGTAAGGTTACAGAGGAACAAGGGAATTCTTTAGGTTACAGCATTACAATTGGTTAACATATTAAGTTATACATTTAGCAGTTATCTATTGGTTCCCGTGCTTTCAGTAAAACTACAAACGGCTGTGTCGTTATCAGGGATTTTTCCAGGTGGTGTTTTTCTAAAGTTGAGATATATGGTGGGACGTGTTTGTTCTGGGCTCAGGAAGTTGAGAGATATATGGTGTTTGTACTGGGCTCAGGAAATTGAGAGATATATGGTGTTTGTACTGGGCTCAGGAAATTGAGAGATATATGGTGTTTGTACTGGGCCCAGGAAATTGAGAGATATATGGTGTTTGTGTTGAGCCCAGGGCTGAGGAATGTGCCTGATTTCTTTCAGTTGAGGATTTTTGTCATGAATGGAAGATGAATTTTGTCAAATGCTTTTTCTTCATCTGTTGGGATGATCATCTGATTTTTGTCCTTAATTCTGTTTATGTGGTGTATAACACTTACTGATTTGTGTATGTTGAACTATCCTTGCATCCCTGAGATAAATCTCACTTGATCGTGGTGTGTGATCTTTTTGACATGCTGTTGGATTCAGTTTGCTAGTATTTTGTTGATAATTTTGCGTGAATGTCATCAGAGATACTAGTTGTCAGACCTCTGAGCCCAAGCCAAGCCATCGCATCCCCTGTGACTTGCACATATACGCCCAGATGGCCTGAAGTAACTGAAGAATCACAAAAGACGTGAAAATGCCCTGCCTCGCCTTAACTGATGACATTTCACCACAAAAGAAGTGAAAATGGCCGGTCCTTGCCTTAAGGGATGATATCATCTTGTGAAATTCCTTTTCCTGGCTCATCCTGGCTCAAAAAGCTCCCCCACTGAGCACCCTGTGACCCCCACTCCTGCCTGCCAGAGAACAATCCCCCTTTGACTGTAATTTTCCTTTCCCTACCCAAATCCTATAAAACGGCCCCACCCTTATCTCCCTTCGCTGACTCTCTTTCGCACTCAGCCTGCCTACACCCAGGTGAAATAAACAGCCATGTTACTCACACAAAGCCTGTTTGGTGGCCTCTTCACTCGGACGCGCATGACACTAGTCTAATTTTTGTCTTTGTGTGTCTTTGTCTGGTTTTGATATCAGGGTGATACTGACCTTGTAGAATGGGTTAGGGAGAATTCTCTCCTCAGTAGTTTTAGAATAGTTTCAGGTGGATTGGTGTTAGCTCTTTTTGTGTTTTGTACATCTAGGCTGTGAATCCATCTGGTCCTGGACTTTCTTTTATTGGGATTTTTTTTTATTACTATACAGTCTTGCTATCATCATTGATCTATTCAGGAATTCTGTTTCTTCCTGGGTCAATCTTGGGAGGTCGTATGTTTCCAGCAATTTATCCATTTTCTCTATGTTTTCTAGTTTATGGGCATGTAGTTATACATAATAGTCTCTGATTACCTTTAGAATTTCTGTGGTATCAGTTGTAATGTCTCCTTTTTCCTCTCTAATTTTATTTGGATCTTTTCTCTCCTTTTCTTGGTTAGTCTAGCTGGTAGTTCATCAATTTTGTTTCTCTCTTTAAATAACCAACTTTTTGTCTAATTGATCCTTTGGGTTTTTTTGTTGTTGTTTTTGGTTCTTGTTCATTTAGTTTTGCTCTGATCTTGGTTATTTCTTTGCTTCTCCTAACTCTGAGTTTCATTTGTTCTTTTTTTCTAGTTTCATTGAGGTGTGATGCTAGCGTGTTAATTTGTGATCTTTCTACTTTTTTCTCTACTGAATCCCGCATTGTTTGCTTGTCTAGGAAATATTTTATATCTCTTTTATTAAGCTTCTTCTGGCAGGATATAAAATTTTGGCTTACTTTTTTTTTTTTTTTGAGCACTTTGAAAATGCCATCCATTCCCTTTTGGCCTGTAAGATTTTTGTTGAAAAGTCCGGTTAGTTTTATAGTGTTTTCTTTATAGGTGACTAGATAGATGCTTTTCTCTTGGTAATTTTAAAATTCTTTTTTTTAAACTTTGACTTTACATGTTATGAATATAATATGCTATGGTGAAGTCCTTTTTGCAGTGTATTTTCCTGGGGATAGCTGGGTTTCCTGTATCTGGATGTCTAACTCTCTTGCTAGACTTTAGAAGTTTTCATTGATTATTTCCTTAAATAGGTTTTTAAAACTTTCTAATCTCCCTTTCCTCTTAGGAATACTGATAATTCATACGTTTGTTTGCTTTTTGTAGTCCTGGACATTTCAAAAGGCTTTGCTCATTCCTTTTTATACTTTTTCCTATTTTTGCCTGACTGCATTATTTCAAAATTTCATTCTGTCTTCAGGTTCTGAGATTCTTTCTTTTCCTTGGTCTAATCTGTTATTGAATCTTTTGAATATATTTTTTATTTTCTTCAATTTTTTAATTCATGGTTTCCATTTTCTTTCTTTCTTTCTTTTTCTTTTTTTTTTTTTTTTTAAAGATCTCTGTTTCATTGGTAAATCTCATTCATAACCTGAATTGATTTTCTGATTTCTTTGTATTGGTTTTCAGATTTCTCTTGCATCTCATTAAACTTCTTTAAAATCACTAGTTTGGATTCTTTATCTGGCATTTCGAGGAATTTTTTTTAATTGATATTTATTGCTAGATAATTGTTGTGGTCTTTTAGCGATGTCATATTTCTCTGCTTTTTCATGTTTTCTGTGCGCTTCCTTTGATATCTGCGCACCTGGTATAGCAATTACTTGGTCTATTTTTTTTTTTTTGAAATTGCATTTGTAGGGAAGAAATGTTTTCTGAAGATGTATATATGTTGTTGGTTAAGATACTTTGGCTTTGATTTTCGGTGCCTTTGGTAGTGTGGCCTTATATTAAGAGTGTATCGGCTGGGCACGGTGGCTCAAGCCTGTAATCCCAGCACTTTGGGAGGCCGAGATGGGCGGATCACGAGGTCAGGAGATTGAGACCATCCTGGCTAACATGGTGAAACCCAGTCTCTACTAAAAATACAAAAAACTAGCCGGGCGAGGTGGCGGGCGCCTGTAGTCCCAGCTACTGGCAAGGCTGAGGCAGGGGAATGGCGTGAACCCGGGAGGCGGAGCTTGCAGTGAGCCGAGATCCGGCCACTGCACTCCAGCCTGGGCGGCAGAGCAAGACTCCGTCTCACAAAAAAAAAAGAGTGTATCAACATTTCCTTTCTTTTTCAACTTATTTATGGTTTAGTATTTTAATTATCTCAGCATATAATAGGATCATGTTTTTTTGATCCAGTCTGACAGTCCCACTATTTAATCAGCATAGTCAGCTTATTTAAAATAATTATTGATATGGTTTTGTTTGTCTATGAAACGACTTGAGTTCCCTTTGTTTTTCCTGTTTTTTGTTTTCCTTCCTGAGTTCTTTTGGGTTAAATATTTTTTATTCTATTTTATTTTCTCTATTGGCTTTGAGCAACACCTGTTTTGTTCCTTTAGTGGTTATGATAGTGCTAACAATATGCATCCTTACTAAGGTATACTTACAGCTACTATTGTACCATTCCCCATAGTACAGTTGTTATTGCTCATATCCTGCTTTTTTCTTCCCACTTGACATATATAAGAATCTTATAATAGTGAAATTCCATTTACTTACTCCCCTGTTCATTGAGCTGTTATATTTTTTACATGTACATGCATTATAAACTCTACCTTACATTACTACTTTTGCTTTAAACAATGAGTCGTCTTTTAAGGAAATTAAAAGAAGGAAAAAATATGGTCTTTATATTTACTGACATATTTACCATTTCTGGTGTTCTTCATTTTTACTTGTAGATCCATTTTTATCTGGGCATTATTTCCCTTCATCTTGAAAAACATCTGCCATTTCATATATTTCAGCTGGAGATAACTTCTCTTAGCTTTCATTCATTTGAAAATGGCTTTATTTCATGTTTGTTTTGAGGGATGTATTTATTGGATATAGAATTCTGGGTTGACTTTTTTTTTCTTTTAGGACTGTAGAGATACCACTCCACTGCTTTCTGGCTTCTATTTTGTATGTGATTTGCATTTTTTTACTGTCCCCTTTCTATTTTATCTTTTAGTTTTAGCAGTTGGACTGGCATGTGCTTAAGTATGCTTTTTCTTTGAATTTCTCCTTTGTGGGTAAGTGAACTTCTTGGATTTATTCAGTGTTTTTCCTCAAACTTGGGAAATTATTGGATAATATTTCTTGAAATATTTTTTTTCTGCCATATTATTGCCCTTTTCTGTTTTGGGGATGCCAATTACATGTGTATGTTCATGTATTAGGCTATTTGATACTGTAACACAGATCTCTGAGATTCTGTTCCTTTCTCTTTTATTGTGTTTTATTTGTGTGGCAGAGAGGATTTTCAGTTGAGTAATTTCTGTTGCTGTCTCTTTGAGTTCACTGAACCTTTTGTCTGCCATATCCAATATTCTGGATGCATTTTTAGTGAGTGTTTTAATTTTAGTTGAGGGAGTGAGGGACAAAATATATCTGATAATAAAAAGAAATCTACATTTCAGTTTTGCTTGTCTATATTTTTCATGTAGACATTTGTTTGTAACACATTTTACTCACCTATTTCTTTTTAATTTTTATTTCTATTTATTTTCCTGGAATTTTCTTTCTTATTAAATGAAGTGTTATGAATTACAGTTAGTCTTTTCTACTTAATTGCATTTAAATGATTATCAAATGCTTGTTAGCATTCTCAACTTATTTTACATCTGGTCAATTAGTGTGATATTTCTTGTATACTTGTATTTATTAATGAAGTACCATGATTTGATTCCTTTTTGATATATCATTAATAATGATTATTTCCAAGCTGCATCTAATCTTGACATACTTTTGTGTGCTTGATATAGAAATGCTAAATACTATGACAGTTTGCTAAGTTCTTGTTTTATTTTTGTTCCTACTTATATTAGTGAAATATTTTTTTAATTTCAACATTTTCTTATTCGTTTGCTTAAGAGATGGATGTTGCTCTGTCACCCATGCTGGAGTGCTGTGGTGTGATCCTAGCTCATTGTAACCTCAAACTCCTTGGCTCAAGGAAGCCTCCCATGTAGCTGAGATTACAGGCACATGCCACCACAGCCAGCTAATTAAAAAGAAAAAAAATTTTTATAGAGGCAGGATCTTTCTGTGTTGCCCAGGCTGGTCTCAAACTCGCACCCTCAAACAATCCTCCCACCTTGACCTGTCAAAGTGCTGGGATTACAGGCATGAGCTATCACCCCTGTCCAATTTTAACATTTTTATTAACGAATTCTTTTAGCTGTAAGTGAACACGTTAGTATCTAGTAGGGCTAAAACTAGGAAATACCTTTTATGTATTTCTCATGGTTAACAAGCTATGTAGAATGCTCGTTTTTTTAAAAAAAGATTGAGGTATTTGTGTTCTTTTACATATTGGAATCATTTTTCAGCTCTCTATTGTGTACTTACATACCCTTTTCTAATCTGCAGATGTCAATGTTTTTTGAATTTTATGAAATGGATTTTAGTGCTACATTCTGTTTTTTGTGTAGATTTCTATGAGTTTTGACAAATATATGCAAATGTGTATGTAACCACAATCACAATCAAGTAGTTCATCACCTTCCAAAATTTTATAGTTAGCTGCTTTGCCAACTCTAACCACTCATGACCGCTTACCAATTTCCTGGCACTGTATTTTTGCTTTCCAAGAATGTCATATAAATGGCATTATACAGCATGTAGCCTTTTGCATCTGGCTTCTTTCACTTAGTATGATGCATTTGACATTCTTTCAGGTTGTTTTTTTCAGTAGTATTTCTTTCTATTGGTGATTAGAATTTTGTTGCAACCTATTCATCTATTGCCCAGTATAGGGATATTTGGATTCTTTCCAGTTTTTGTGATGGTGAATAATGCAACTGTAAATATATATGTACAGATTTTTATCTGAATATAGGTTTTTATTTCATTTGAGTAAATGTCAAGTGTTCAAATAGTTCCTAAGCAACAGTATATGATATAGCTTGTAGGTTGGCATGCTACACTTCTCTAGATTCAGCTGTTAAGGAGGCAAGGCATCCAAATAGATTTAGGTAGTATATTACTTATTGGCACAGCAGGGAACATGAACCTCATGTTTGCACTAGTTCTTCTTTCCTCCCCAAGTCCCATGGGGGCAGGGCCAGGTACATAATGTGCACATAGAGTTTGTAGCACATCTGAGGGTCATTGAGCTTAGAAAATCCCCAGTTTTTAAGAAGTGTAGCCGGGCGCGGTGGATCAAGCCTGTAATCCCAGTACTTTGGGAGGCCGAGACGGGTGCATCACGAAGTCAGGGGATTGAGACCATCCTGGCGAACACGGTGAAACCCCGTCTCTACTAAAAAATACAAAAAACTTGCCGGGCGAGGTGGCGGGCGCCTGTAGTTCCAGCTACTCGGGAGGCTGAGCCAGGAGAATGGCGTGAACCTGGGAGGCGGAGCTTGCAGTGATCTGAGATCCGGCCACTACACTCCAGCCTGGGCGATAGAGCGAGACTCCGTCTCAAAAAAAAAAAAAAAAAAAGTGTATATTTGTTTATCAGGTCAGCCATAACAAAGTACCACAGATTGGGTGGCTTAAACATTTATTTTTCTCATAGTTCTGAAGGCTAGAAAGATCAGTATCAGAGTGGCCGCAGGATCGGTTTCTTCTGAGGTCTCTCTCCCTGGCTTACGGATGCTCACCTTCTTGCTGTGTCTTCACCTGGCCTTTTCTCTGTGCTTGCCTGAGACTCTGGTATCTTTCTGCATGTCCCATTCTCTTTTGAGGTCACCAATCAGACTGGATTAGAGCACATTCTAATGGCCTCTTTTTAACCAAACTACCTCTTTAATGGCCCTGTCTCCAAATACAGTCAAATTCAGAGTTGTTGGGGGTTAGAGCTTCAACCTGAAATTTAGGAGAACACAATTCAGTCCATAACAGGATGTGTTATGTTTTTTATATCTATACTAATTCATTTTTGTCCTAAAAGCAAACAGAATTTGTAGAATAGAGTCAGACTCTTATTACAGTTATGCAGCGTATACGACATCTCAGTCTACAATACACTGCATATATGATGGTGGTCCGTCCCATAAGATCATAGTACTGTGTTTTTACTCTACCTTTTCTAGGTTTGTATATGTTTAGATACATACTTACTATTGTCTTATAATTGCCTACAGTATTTAATACAGTATATGTTGTACAGGTTTATAGCTTAAAAGCAATAGGCTATATTGTATAGCCTCGGTGTATAGTAGGCTATACCATCTAGGTTGGTTTAGGCATACTCTGATGTTCACACAAAGACGAAATTGCCTGACAACACATTTTTCAGAATGTATCCCCATTGTTCAGCACCACATAATTATATTATTCTCAGCAATTGCTCCATTTCAGCATATCTCAGCAATAACTCCCTGCCCGTCCTCCCCATTCAGAGCGATGCAGTGAGGGCCAGGTGTCTTCCTGCTGTGTGAAGGGGATTTCTTGTACTCTCAGTGAGGAAGGTTGAAATGATGCATCTAGGAGTTTATATAGGGCAGCTATTCAGCTTTACCCCTCCTGATTAAGTTGTCATTTAATCTGATTGATTGTGGTTCTCTTGATTGCTTTGTGTTTTTTCTTGCCTTTTTTGTATGTCTTGTATGTTATTGTTCAAAGCTATACGTCTTGTGTAGGACAGTGGAAATTGAGGTAGTTTTATTTCTGGGCATGTGTAGGTCTTTCTTTGTGCTAGGCCTTTAGTGTGGTGCATTGAGTTAATCTAGTCAGGGGTAGAGTTAGGTTTGGGATTTGTTGTTGTTTTTGGTTCTTCAATGCACTAGAGGCTTCATATTCCTCTAGAGTTACTTTGTATGTAGGATCAGAGCTAGTTGACTAGAGGATTTTTCTCTTGTCTTCCCCATCCTTAGTTTTAGATCTTTCCTTTGTGCTTTGCCTCAAATAAGGTCTCTCTCCCTGCTCAAGGTCTTCTCTTCCAGTAGTAGACCATGTTACTTTTTACTAGGTACTGGTTAACCTTCAACGGGTAGATGTTCTCTGTTCTGGTGAAGCCTGTCTTGGTAGCAGTAGGTCCCAGGTCTTGTGTGTGGGGCCTTCTCAGTGATCGTGCTTTGCCTCTAGCTGTATAGGTCTGGGCCTTTCACCTATATACCTGTTCCTGCCCACCCCTGACGGGGATAGAAGGTTTTTTTTTTCTGTTCTTGCCTTCCAGCTGCAGTGGGTTTCCACCAATAGTCATGGATTGACATGTTTTTTTGCCCTTCTCCCAGCATTTTAAGGCCTTTGTTCTGAAAGAAAGAGGAGAAAGATCCAAGCAGAGTTTCCTGCCTTTCGTGCAGTAACTGCTGCTGCCATTGCCCTACTTCTGTCCTGAACCTTGTCAGGTCTGTGGCGAAGCACATGTAAATGAATATGAATTCCCGTGTTTGCAGCTCCGGGGCTCCATGTGTTTTCATTGCCCCATACTTGGCCTCTAGCAATTCATTAAAAGTGTCAGATGAATTTTTCTTACAGATGTCTGGGAACATTTGTCATTTAGGTAAGCAAGTTGCTATAAAAATTTTGTTTATATCTTGGTGTGATTATAAACTTTGGCTTTTCTTTGTAACTTTTTTTTTTTTTTTTTTCATTTCAGGGAAATCTTTCACTTATCTCTTCTTTAACTTATGACAGAAATAAAACAGTTGTTTTATTCTCATTAGAAGTACCTTGCTTTTTTCAGATTTCTGCTTAGTTGGTTGCCCTGTCACCTCAACTCTGCTGGGTCAAGAAAAGTTTTGAGATTTACAGATTGTTTAACTTTTTGTTGTTGTTACTTTTTTCAGCTTTCTATCTTCTAAATGTAACTACTTTTGCTTTTGACTGTGAATCATTATGCATTGTTGATAACCATATTTTTATTTATGTTCCTATAAGTAAAATTGAGTTCTATTTTATAAGTAAAATTGATGTATTTTTTGTTAGCTGTATCAAAGTCTGGAATATTAACCTGGGAGGCTAATAGGATCTGTTTTTAAATTTTATTTACAGAAACCAGATTAAACACTTCATTTTATCTGAGACTCAAATAACTTTTTTTAAACTGACAGAGCTGCTTAGTTACAGAAGCTGAACAAAGACTAAACTGTACTTGTAGATTTGTCCACACTATATTTATGATATTTCTGTTTTGCATTTCTAAATCTTTATTAAGTTTTCATTTCTTTCTAGGAGCTAACATCATTTTATTATTTTTTAGAGAACAATATTACAGATTAAAACAAAGCCAGGGAAAGTTGATCTGGTTATTGGCAAAATAAGGAACTCATAGTACCTACCTAATAGGATTACTTAAGAAATTATATTATAAACCTTGAAGTATTTGTAGACCTGATTTTTCTCTAGAAAAACGAATTCAGCACTGTTCCTTGTCTTAAAATAGTTACCTGAACACAGTACTTTGACTTCTTGAAAGATAAAGCTGTTGCTATAAAAATTCTAATTTTTATTTATATCTTGGTTTTATTATAAACTCATTTGACTTTTCTTTATAACTATTTTTTTTTTTCTCATTTCAGGGAAAACTTTCACTTATCTCTTTAACTTATCGTGGAAATAAAACAGCTGTTTTGCAGATTGGACTACAAGGTATATAGTATAAGCAAACTATTTCTACTTTTTCCCTGTAATATACAAATATGTGACTTCATATATATGTGTATGTATGTACACATATAGACACACATAAATGATTTCTGACAGGTAGTACATTAGTAGTAGTATGAAAATCTATAGAATGAAAAGTTAGTCTTTCCTCTAGCAAAGTTGTTCCCAAATATCCCTTCCCTTTCCCTCCCATTTCTTCTATTCTACTTCATGGCCCTTTACTCTCATATCTAGACCATTGCAGTAGCTAACTGGTCTTCCTGCTTCTAGTTTCACTTATGTGACTTAAACATCTTAGCAGCTTAACTGTCTTAAAACTTGGCTTTCAACATGTTACTTGTTACCTAGATGTACTTGTTAACTAGGTGTTGTGCTTACACAGGGGTAATTCTTTCTCCATATAGCCCTCAAATAATCATGGTAAGCTTGGAAGGGCTACTTTGTAACACTTAGGGACAAAAGTAGATCTCATCTGAAGCTTGTGGTTGGTTAGAACAGTCTGGAGCAGTTAATGGGAAACAAACTACAAAAATTCTACAACTACTGACAACTAAGTATATATCAGATACTGTTCTAGGTCCTGGGGGTATAGCTGTGAACAAAACTTAGTTCTTGCCTTCATGGAATTTACATTTTAGGGGAATGAAGAAATGCAAGGAATAATTACATAAAGTAATATTAGGTAGAAATGTGGTCTGGAGAAAAAGCAAGTTAAGGTGGTAGAGCTTAAAGGGAGGTATGAGAAATAAATTAATTTTCTGAAGAAGTTAAATATAAATACATTTATTAAGTAACAGATACTTGTAGAAAAGTGAGTTACAGTTGTTTCTCTGTATCTGTGTGAGATTAGTTCCAGGAGCCCCCTATGGATATAAAAATCTGTGGATGCTCAAATCTTATATAAAATGGCAAAATATTTGCTTATCACCCACGTGTAGTCTCCTCACCATTTACATTAAGTCATCTCTAGATTATTTATAATACCTAATGCAATGTACATGCTATCTAAATAGCTATACTGTATATTTTTAAATTTGTATTTTTTTTGTTGTTATAGTATAATTTTTTAAAAAAACGTTTTTTCTGAATATTTTTCAGTCTGAGTTGGTTGAATTTACAGATGCAAAATTTGCAGATACAGGGCCAACTATATGTCAGAAGAAGGGCTTTTTTTCTTTTTTATTTTTTTGGTACTTTCCGTGGTTAGTGCCTTCTACATAGCAGAAACTTGTGTAGAAAGACTTGATATGTTAAGCTGTCAATACTACCCAAAATGATCTATGGATTCAAGATAATCCCCATGAGGATTATAAAACTTTGCTGCAGAAATGTAAGGACTAATCCCCAAATTTGTATGAAATTTCAAGGGGCTTCAAATTGCCACAACAACCTTAAAAAAGAACAACAAAGTCTTAGTACTCAGGCTTCCCAGTTTCAAAACTAATCACAGAGCTGCAGTAATCAAAACAGTGGTACTGGCATAAGGATAGACAGAGATCAATGGAGTACAATTTTCTGCTTTATAGAAGTAATTTGTGTTCTAAAGATAATAATATAAATAAGGATTTATATGACATTCCAAATTATAGATATTTTGGTGATTGATTCAAAAACTTTTCTTTTCCCTGTGTAGGACACCATTGCAGTGGCTAGATTTATTGTTTTTTTAGCTTCTTCATCTATAGGCAGAGATGGTAAACCTTGCATATTTTTGAAAGCATTTGAAGACCTGAAAGCAACTGTTTATGTAAGTATGTAGTTTTTATTCTCTAATTATATTGCAGATTTAATGAGCTACAGTGATGGGATTGAAAGTATTTCTGTTAATCTGCAGATAAACTACTTCGTCTGACTAAATTATTTTAATTGAATATTTTAAGTTTAAAAAATAGAAGTTTTTTCTTGGTTTTATGTTTAGAATGACTAGATAGAAAAGGGAATTCCTTTATAATACTTCCATAATTACTTATTAATACTTGTTAATTAATACTTAGTGAAATAATAAATACTTAATAATGAAACTTACAAAACTGCACAGACATTCTAGACTGGATATTATTCTTTGTAATTATACTATCAGGCACTTTGCTCTACCTGATTTCCCTTTAAATTAATCACCTACCCCTCTTTAGGTAAAACTGATTTTTTCCTTCTATTTTATTCATTGTGAAGATGGCCTTTGTCTCCTTTCCTTTTTTAACACTTTACTTTACACACACACACTTGAAAACTGCCTTTTTAGTCGAGGCTACTAGGTAGAATTGGGCTAAGCCAAGTGCCTGCAGTCCAACATCTGCCTCTTTTTTTCTAGTATGCACAAAGGTACTATAAGTGCTGGCGGTGGCTCTGCTTGATGTTAAAATTAATGAATTAGGCTGGAGATGGGTAAAATTTGCAGTTAGAGTGATCACTGAAGCACTTCCTTATTTTTTTTGTTGTCTTTCTGAAAACGTCTAGGGTTCTGTGTAGGAAAAATTTTGAATATCAGCTCTGATTTTCCACTTCTATTGAACTGATAGAAGTTTGCATTATTTTACATTCTATCCTGAGAACTGAATATTGCTATGCTTCAAATTTAATCTGTAAGAACACTAATATTTTAATAAAGTACATTTTCATTTGACCTTACATCTTTGCCTTTTTTTTAAGTTTCTGTAGCTTAGACAACTTTGCACATTTCACTCTTAATTTGTAAGCCATAACTTTATGTCATCCTAGTGAATTTAAATATTTTACAAGTATGTACTTTTACTACAGCTAAAAGCCTGTAATCACATTGGAGGTTATCTGTATACAAATAAGTTCTTTCTTTTTTTCCTTCAGGTTTATGTCAAATCTGTAAGAGCTTTTTCTACAGAATCAATGTCTTTGGTAAGATGATATTCAGTTTAATTTAGAATATTACACCTATACCTGTATATACCACACATACATAGATACATGTATATGTATATTCAGTCCACTTTGTAGTCTGATTTTGATATAGTATCAGTATACTGGAAAAACATAATCTTTACTTTTTTATAGCTGATAATGTTTTATCGGAGTGATATATTTTACCTAGTAATCAATATCTGAATATTCTGTTGTCTGGAATAATATCTGCTGATATTTTGTTTAAGCTATACATACACAAGAAAAATAAAGTAAGTTTTTACCATATGAAGATCCTTAAATTTTTGTTTTAAACCATAGGCAAATTCATTTCTTTTTACATTAGCTTGTATTTAACCAGACAATTTTGTGCTGAATTATATAATTGAACAAATTATATAATTTTAAGTAATTTTCTTAAGATACATTTCTCTTTTTTTAACCATTTTTCCCATTATTTTAAAGCGTAGGTATAGCTAGAGCTTCCTCATAGCAATAGGAAAATTCTCATTCCCATTTTTATAGATAGTCTACTTGTAAGCTGAGTGAAACTGGAAAGAAGATATTAATAATTTATTTGTATAGTTTAATATAATGTTTATGTTCTACTTATGTTTTTGAACCTTTAGTTTCAAATGGACAGAGTTCAGGAACTGTTTCTAGTTGACAATGACTATAGGATACAGATACTAAATTCTAAGTATTAGTATAATTAATATTTTTGCTGGGGGACTGTTACCAGTAAAAGAACTGATGTACTTTTTAAAAAATGTGAATTAGCTCTGGTATATTTCCCAAAATTGTTATAGATTGTTTAATTTAAAATATTTGATATATTTGTGAACCTGTAAATAAGGCAGGAATAGTAAAAGCCTCTGAACAATAAGTTAAATCAGGCATAGCTCTATTTGACTTTATTTTCCTGACTCATCAAAAGATGCACATTTGGCACATTTCCACATTTTTAAACTGAGCATGGATCTTGCAGTTGATATCAAGAAAACTGACAGTTATTGTTTTTGAGTTTCTTGTTTTCCTGAAAAAGTATATTTTTTTGAGGATATAGTATTAAATGTGTAGTCTGTGAGGGCCAGGGTGTTTTTAGAATTTAGAAAATAGAGTATTTTATTTTTCAGTGGTAGAAAGTTTGCTTTTCAAGTGGCTCAGGGTAATCATTTGATCTTGTACTGTCTTCAGGATTTAAAAGCTTTACTAGCCCAATTATGTGGAATCTGAAGGCCCAACATAAACTATCCCCTATATTTTTATTCAACCTAGTCTTGTCATTACCTTTGACCAGTACACTCCAGCCATCCAGACCTCCTGGATTTTCAAACATACTAAATGTGTTTTCTCTGCTTGGAACACTGTTGTTTATCTCATTCCCAACTTCTGTACTTCATTTAATTAGTTCTTTCTTTAAATATCTTTTCAAAGAGACCTTCTAAGACAACTCTAAGACATCTCTCCGCTTTAATGGTTTGTTCTTCCATTGGTGCAGGGGCTATTTATGTTTCGTTCACACTTATTTTTATCGCCCTGTATGATACATGGCCCATCAATGAATGAATGAAGGAAGGACAGAATATAAAGGAATGAATGAGTTGAATTATGCTGCTAGGTGTCTTTCTATCTGTAGGCTTTTATTGTCTGCTGTGCTTGATTTTTGTCAACTAGTTAACTTTCTGCCTATGCTGTGAATTGCATCTTATTTAACCCAGTGCTCACATTTTCTTGACTGATTGATTCCATAATGGGCTGCCACTTAAGCTATCAAAAAAAAAAAAAAAATTGTTCATGTCTATGTGAAATGTGGATCAAGTGATGTACTTAATGATAATGCCATCAAGTTATCTTTAGTATATCATGAGCCAATGGTTTTCTCATGGACATGTGCCTGTGCTGTGCGATACTGAGCAACTAGCTGTGTGTGGCTATTAAAAATTCAGTTCATGAGTTGCACTAGTCATTTAAATTCCTGAATAGCCACAATATTGATATAGACTATTTTCATTATCACAGAAGATTCTCTTGGATAGTGCTGTTCTAGATTATTTAGTGAGCAATAAAAAACCTCAACAAGTATTTTTGTAAGTACTAAATAGTTTTATTAACCTAGGAGTTGTTAGGATGCCATAAATATTATATGCCTGTTGCTTTAGATATTAGCCCTGTTCCTTTTGCACCAGCAGTGTGAAACTATTTTCAGACCCCTGATTACATGATGCTAATATGTGCTGTCACTTCTCCTTTGTTACTTGTCCTTCAAAATTTAGATTTTGTTGCCACCTTCAGAAAGCCTTTGCTTACCATTCTCCTAAGCTAACTCCACTATTTCTCTAGCTAACACATTTGTTCAAACTGATTTGGATGTCCCTCTACAGTCCTTTTTTATGGAATACAATAATTTATTGTGTCAGCAAGGGAGACTAATTCACTACTAAGATAGGGCTTTTTGGGAATCATTTAAATTTAATTACCTTGTTCAAGTGTGAGCTTACTCAAGGGTACATTAACCAAACTTGTAAGAATATTAACCTAACTCATTAGAGAATGATTAAGAAGCAAAAATATCAATTTATGAATTTATAATGAGGATTATATCTTAGCTGTTGTACACATAAATACTTGCTGATTTACATGGAAAGCCAAACAAGAAGTTGTTTATTGGTAATGAATTAACAAATGCCAGTTACTTGGTTGATTATAATGGTTAGTGTCATTGAGTTTTGCTGGCCTTTCCCATTCATCTCTCCATGAGATGTTAAGATAGAGTATTGAGTGTACACTAAGCACATGTTTTCTCCCTACTGTTCAGTATGCTTCTCTTCCATTATTTCTCTTTCCATTCCATTATTCTGTCATTCTTTTTTTAATCATTGATGAGCTAGCTAGCTTTTATATTGAAGTTTGATTAGATTAGCAAATTCTACTCTTGTTTAAACTGAGAAGCCTCCTTGGAAAAACTAATTAATTTGAGTTTAAAAATTTTAACTCTCAGAGTGATAGGTGTCCTTTTTTCCATTTGATGTTGGGGCCACCTATCTAAAGCCCTTTAAGGCTTTTTTTAGTATCACTGTTAATATGCAAACATATCCTTGTAAACCACTTTCCCTTTTCTTTCCCAGCTTATTCACAGTTACTTCAAAAACTAATCTTTTGCTCTCTTATTATTATAGAGCAAAAGGAGCTCGCTACCTGATGTGCTATAAGCCAATACTGTGAAATTGAATTTTTAAGAAAAGAAAAGCTGAAAGTCAGTCAGCACCTAAGTAGACACGAGCTGAGCTCAAATATGTCTCCCTGTGCTGTCTTTAAGTCAGTAATTTTATTAGAAGAGTTTTAGAGAGTAGATACTCGGATTAGTAAGTCATTAGTAGGATGAAAGGGGAGGTTTGGAAAGTCCTTGGGCATGCACAGTTATTTCTTCACATTAACACATGGGTTGCACGCGCAAATTCCGGTGGAGTTAGTATGATGAATGTGATGGAAATTCATACTGTGATGTCAGCAAGCTCGTTCTCAAATTCCAGTCAGCCATCTTGGTTTCAACTGATTTCAGGTAGTTTGTTCTTGCTCTCAACAATCAGTAGGAGTTTCAGTAGTGTCTCAGCAAGTTGTTTCTTATCTGATACTCTGCAAACTCAAGAATTTTTGTTAGTTGCTGATTTCAACTTTTCAGTAAGTTTTCATTTCTTATCTACTATTCTGTAAGCCCGAGAATTTAGACATTATTAGTTTTAATTCTTTGGGGTACAGTTTCATTATTAGCATTTTAAATCTTTTTATACCATTTATGACTCAAAACCTGGCTTGAATTATGAGTCAAAATCTAGGCCTGCGGAAAATCTCTTTAATAGCATGGGGGTAAAGGGAAGAGAGAAATTGTACCACAAGTTTTGAAGTGATATTAGTTAAAAAATAGAACCAAAATCTCTTAAGTTGCATTTTTTAGAATTTGCTCTCTGTTAACAATTTGATTTCTTGTCCTCCAGCTACAATTTCTTGACCAAATAAGCTGGGGATGTACTAACTTAAAGATAGCTAGGATGATTTAATTACTTAAAGATTCCTTGAGCGTGTCCTTAAAAAAAAAGTTTTCTAAACTTACAAGAGATGTAACTTGTATTGTTAAGACTAGTATTCTAGTTACCTTTTCAGGGCTTCTAAAAATAACTCATCATGCCTAGTCATTTACCTTTAATAAAACTTTCTTTTCTTAGACCTTTTACATTGAAGATGTACATATTTTAAAAAAGTATTTCTTGTTTTCTGTTATTGCTTCAGTTTTGACATGTATTGCTGGTATTTCACTACAGATGCTCCTTGATTTACAGTGAGGTTACATCCAGTAAACCCATCATAAGTCATAAATGTTATAAATACAAAATGCATTAAACAGCCTACTAGACCCATTCTAAAGTCAGAAGATAATAAGTTGAACCATCATAAGTCAGGGATTGTATGCATATACTGTTTGCTCCTTTTGTATTGGAGAATTATAATGTTTTAATTAGATTATAGGTTATGCCTTTATGAGCTAGTGTGCAAATTGTACCATTTATAAACAAAGTTCTAAGGGAAACTAGTTGGATAAGCTAAGCTGTGTTCATTGCCTTTTCTTCAGGTTACAGCTTCTTTTAGACACTTAAAAGGATAAAATACAGTTATATGGATTTGCTGCTAATATGATTATAACATGATTCTACAATGTCAATACTTACTATAAATGTATTCACTGTCTTCTCCTTTAGGTTCCAGCAACAAATTATATATATACACCCCTGAATCAACTTAAGGGTGGTACAATTGTCAATGTCTACGGTGTTGTGAAGTTCTTCAAGCCCCCATATCTAAGCAAAGGAACTGGTAGGTATTAAAACTGGTGGAATTTTTATGGAGTAGAAATGCATTATTGATTTAGGAACACAGTTCCATCAGTACCCTAAGTCCTAGAATAGAAGCTCAGTCCTGACCTATAATTGCCAAACAACACTGATGCAAATTTTTTGGCTAGTTTAATTTGTAAAATAAACATAATCTTTAGATTCTAGAGTCTAGTTAAAGACAGTAAGGAAAAAGAATGAAGCAAAGGATGCCAAACAGCAATGTGAAACCATATGAAAGTATAAAATTCACTGGTAAAGGTAAATATATAAACAAATGCAGAATACTGCAATTCTGTAACATTGATGCATAAATCACTTTTAATTCTGGTATAGAAGTTGAAAGGCAAATATATAAAAGGAGCTATAACTCTAGAAATATGTTAATGGATACATAGTGTATAAACAGATGAAAAGTATGACATCAGTAACATAAAGTGTGTGGGGGGTAGAAGTAAAAGTGTAGAGTTTTTGTATGCAATTAAAATTAACAGGTTAAAATAGATCGCTATAAATATAAAGTATTTTATGTAAACCCCATGGTAACCGCAAAGAAAATACCTATAAAAGATACACAAAAGAAAATGAGAAGGGAATCAAAGCAGGTCATTACAAAAAAATGAAACACAAAGAAAGATAGCAAGAGAAGAAAATAGGGAATTAAGTGTCACAAGACATACAGAAAACAATGAATTAAATGGCAATCGTAACACCTTTCTAATCAATAACTAGTATTATTATAAATGAACTAAATTCCCAACTAAAAAAATCATAGAGTAGTTGAGTGCATTAAAAAAAACAAGATACAACTATATGCTTTCTACAAAAACTCACTTTAGATTTAAGGACACACATAGGCTAAGTCAAAGTGAAGGAATAAATAAAGATATTTCTTGCAAATGGTAACCAAAAGAAGAGAAGTGGCCATACTTACATCAGGCAAAAGAGACTTTAAGTCAAAAACTGTCACAACAGGCAGTTTTGGGATATCATATAATGATGAAAGGGTTAATTCACCAAGAAAATATAACAATTATGTATGCCGCTAACATCAGAGCGCTTAATCCATGAAGCAGACATTTCAGAAGTGAAGGGAGAAAGAGCAACACAGTTACAGTAGGAGGTTTCATTTCACCACATCCGGTAATGGGGGAGACGGTCCAGACAGAGATCAGTAAGGAAACGGAAAACTCGAACAACACTGTAGACCAAATGAACCTAACAGCATATTCTACTCAGCTAGAGCAGAGTATACATTTTTCTCAAGTGCACATGGAACATTCTCCAGCATAGATAACTTGTTAGGTCACAGAACAAGTGAATAAATTTAAGATAGCAAGTATCTTTTCTGACTTCAGTAAAATCAAACTAGAAATCAATAGCAGGAGGAAAATTGTAAAATATCGAAATGTGTGGATATTAAACAGTACACTCTTGAACAATCAGTGAGCCAAAGAGGAAGTCAAAAAGGAAATTAGAAAATATCTTGAGATGGAAGTGAAAATACAGCATACCAAACATATGTGGTGTGGCAAAAGCAGTTTTAACAGGGAGATTTATAGCAAAAAGTATATACATTTAAGAAGCAGAAAGATCCCAAACAAGTTTACACCTCAAAGAACTGGAAAAAGAAGAACAAACTGAACCCAAAATGAGAAGTACGGCGAAAATAATAACGATCAAAACAGAGGTAAATGGAATAGAGAATAGTAACAATAGGGAAAATAATCAGTGAAACTTAGTTAATTTTTTCTGAAAAGATACATAGAACTGGCAGACTTTTACTTAGACTAAGAAGAAAATGAGAAGACTTAAATCAGAAATGAGAGTACTTTATAGCTGATGCCACAGAAATACAAATCATGAGAGACTACTATGAAAATTTATATGCCAACAAATTGGATAACCCAGAAGAAATGGATGATTTTCTAGAAACATAAAATCTGCCAAAGTTGAGTCATGAAAAAATAAAAAAAAATGAACAGACCTGTACCTAGTAATGAGATTAAATCAGTAATCCAAACACCTCCCAAAATAGAGAAAAGTTGAGGACCAGATAGCTTTACTAAGGAATCCTACCAAACATTTAAAGAAGAATTAATGCCAATCCTTTTAAAACTCTTCCAGAAAAATTGAAGAGGATGAAATACTTCCAAACCCATTTTATAAGACTGACTTTACCATAATAACAAAACCAAAGACTACAAAAATAGATGCAGAAATTCTCAGTAATATACTAGGTAACCACATTTAACAGCACATTAAAAGGATCATACACCATGATCAAGTTAAATACATCACTGTGTTGCAAGGATATTTCAACATAGAAAGCCAATCAATGTGATACTTTAAGAAATGCAGGATAAAAATCACATGATTAGACAAGATGGCCAATTAGAGGTAGCTAGGAAGTTGTCTTCCTGCCGACGGAAACCAAAATATTCAGTAAACCAGATCTTTGAAGAGAAAGCAAGAGTTTCTCTTATTGCATAGAGAGGCAATGCAGACAGCAAGACTGAAGAGGAAGGAAGCTGGGAATTCTGTGCGTAGTTACCATGTGCCAGGGCTAGTTTCCAGCTTTGAACGGCTCTTAGAAAAGAGGAGAGTGAAGGGATGGCAGGGCAGCCCACTCTTGCCATTGACCTCTGGAATCCTAGCTACAAGAAATCTCACCATCCCCATGGACATTTGAACTCAGCAGGGGAATCTACCTGGAAAATAGGCAGAGTTAGAGCTACAGCCTGTGTATAGGTAGCTCAGGAACTTTTGCATATAGGACAGCTACAGTAGAATGTCACCATTGGTGTGCATGCCCAAAGGCTCTTCATCTTTTTCCAAGTAGCTCTAACACAAGCTGACTGCTGGGCCAAGAGAGAGCAGGGTTGACCTCCCCATGGGACGGGAGCATGTCTGTTCTTTAGGTCTGCCAGCCCTTCCCAAAGTCCCTGCCTGGCGGCTCCTGCAGGATCATGTATGCAGCACAGCCCCCATTACACAGCCTGGGTGATTTGCTGGTGACCCAGCCTGAATACTTTACTGGTGGTCTGGGAGCACTTTGGATCCCCCAGCACAGATGGTACCTGATCCTGAAAGGCCAGAGGATGGAGCTGCAGGCTGGTCCCAATGCCCCAGGGCTGCAGCGTGCAGCTTGGCAGTGCTAACCTGATATCTGTAGCTGGTATGTGAGTGAGGGAGGAGCCCTCACTCTCAAAACACTGAGAAAGGTGATGAGTTCATGGGGCCAGTGCAGAAGTAGAGGATCCCTTCCAACACAGGTGGTCTGGGAAGGGAGTGGCCTGTCTCTCAGCTGTGCCCTATGCCCAAGGAAGAAAGACCCATGACCCAGAATACCTAACAAAGGAGACATGGGCACAGTGCTAGTGATTGGTGGGGGCTCTCTTCAGGCCCAGGACTGGTGGGGGCTCCCCTCAGGCCCAAGAGCAGACTTGGTGAAGGGGTCATCCCTCTTCCTTTCCAACATAGACCAGTGCTGTGAACTCACTGAAATACAAAGGCAGCATAGCTGAATAAGAGGCTGTATGTCATTACTTTTAAGCGCCATATATTGGGTTCCATCCCAAATTGCAAGACCAAAAATATTTTTCCAGCATATGTTGCCTATGAAATCCAGGACAAGAATCAAATAAAGATCCTATACAGAGTCTTGGTCCTCTAAAATAACCCAGAAATGAAGCCAGTTGGATATACTCAACTTAAGCCACAGTTACAGAAACACAAGCTCTTTCAGTTAAGAACCAGTGCAAGAACTCTGACAATCAAAAAGCCAGAGTGTCTTCATACCTCCAGGGAGCCTACTAGCTCCCCAGCAATAGTTCGTAGCCAGATTGAAATGGCTGAAATGACAGGCATAAAATTCAAAATCTGGATGGCAAGGAAGCTCATCAAGACTCAAAGTTGAAACCCAACCCAAGAAATCTAAGGGATTCAGTATAATGATACAAGACCTGAAAGACAAAACAGTCATTTTAAGAAAGAACCAAACTGAACTTCCTGACATTGAAACATTTACAAGAATTTCGTGATATAGTCAGAAGCATTGACAATATATTAGACCAAGATACGGAAAGAATCTCAGATCTCAAAGACCAGTTCTTCCAGACAACTCAGTCAGGCAAAAATAAATAAAACAGGATTTTTTTTTTAAGTGAATAAAGCCTCTGAGAAATAGATGTGTATTTGAAGAGACCAAACCTACAACTTACTGGCATTCCTGAGAGAGAAGGAGAGACAGTAAATAACGTGGAAAACATATTTGAGGATATAGTCTGAAAATTTCCCAATCTCACTAAAGAGGCTGACATGAAAATTCAAGAAATACAGAACAACCCTGTGTGATACTATATAAGAGAACCATCCCCAAGGTCAATGTGAAAGAAAAAAATCTTACAAGCAGTTAGAAAGAAGGGTCAGGTCATGTACAAAGAGAATCCCATCAAGATGGGAGGGGAACTCTGAGCAGAAACCTTAGAAGCCAGAAGAGGTTTGGGGTCTATTTTCGGCATCCTTAAAAGAAATTTCAGTTAAGAATTTCGTATTCCACTAAATTAAGCTTCATAAGTGAAGGAGAAATGAAATTCCTCTATCAGACAAGCAAATGGGAATTTGTTACAGCCAGACCAGCCTTACCAGAGATCCTTAAGAGAGTGCTAAACATGGAAACAAAAGTACACCTGCTATCATAAAAACACACTGAAGCACATAGCACAGAGACACTATAATGCAAATACACACTCAAGTCTACAAAACGACCATCTAACAGCATGATGACAGATTCAAAATCTCATGTATTAGTACTAATCTTGAATTTAAACAGTCTGAATGCCCCCACTTAAAAGGCATTGAGGGGCAAGCTGGATAAAAACACATCCAACTGTCTCCTGCCCTCAGGAGACCCATCTCACATGTAACATCACCCACAGGTTCAGTGAAAAAGATTGGATAAATATGTACCATGCAACAGAAACAAACAAACAAAAAGTCAGGAGTCTCTTATGTCAGATATAACAGACTTTAAACCAGCAACAATTTAAGAGGGACAAAGATGGCCACTACAAAATGATGAAAGTGTTCGATTTAAGAAGATGTAGCTATCCTAATGTGTATGCACCCAACATTGGAGCACTCAGATTCATAAAACAAGTTCTTCTTTACCTAAGAAAAGACATAGACAGCAACACAATGACAATGGGAGAGAGACTTCAGCACCCTACTGACAGTGTTAGATATCTAGGCAGAAAACTAACAAATTCTGGAAGTAAACTCGACACTAGATCGTTTGGACCTAGTGGACATCTATAAAATACTCCACCCAACAACCACAGAATACACATTCTTTCTATCTGCACTTGGAATATATTATAAGATCAGCTACATGCTTGGTTATGAAGTAAGTCTGGATAAATGATAAATTCAGAAAAGTCAATCATACCAAGCACACTCTTGGACATAGTGCAATAAAAGTAGAAATCAATATCAAGGAGAGCTCGCAAAACTACACAAAAACATGGGAATTTAAAAACTTAATCCTGCATAACTCAGGTGAACAACGAAATAAAGGCAGAAAACAGAAACTTTGAAATTAATTAAAATTAAACAAGAAGAACTTGTTTTATGAATCTGAGTGCTTTCCGTATGCTCTAATAGTCCCAGGTCTATTGTTCCCATCTTTATGTCTATGAGTACTCAAGGTTTAGTTCCTACTTGTAAGTGAGCGCATGAGTTATTTGGCTTTCTGTTTCTGTGTTAATTCTCCTAAGATAATAGCTTCCATCTGCACCCCTGCTGTTGCAAAGGACATGATTTTATTCCTTTTTATGACTGCGTGGTGTTAGATGGTGTGTATGTATATCATATTCTTTAACCCACCATTGATGGCGCCTGGGTTGATTCCATGTCTTTGCTATTGTGAATAGTGCTGTGATGAAATATGAATGTGGGTTTTTTTTGATAGAACAATTTATTTTCCTTTGAGTATATACCCAGTAATGAAATTACTGAGTCTAATGGTAGCTCTGTTTTAAGTTCTTTGAGAAATTTTCAAACTCCCAACAGTGTATCTAAGCATTTCCTTTGCTTCATAGCCTCCCTCACCAGCATGTGTTATTTTTTTACTTTTTACAGCCATTCTGACTGATATGAGATGGTGTCTCATTGTGGTTTCCTTTTGAATTTCTCTGATGATAGTGATGATAAACATTTTTTCATGTTTGTCTTCTTTTGAGAAGTGTCTGTTCATGTGCTTTGCCCACTTTTTAATGTTATTTGCCTTTTGCTTGTTGATTTAACTCCCTTATAGATTCTGGATAGCAGGCATTTTGTCAGATGCACAGTTTCTAAATATTTTCTCACATTCTATAGGCTGTATAGTTACTCTGTTGATAGTATCTTTTGCATGCAGCTCGTTAGTTTAGTTTGTTCTCATTTGTCAATTTTTGTTTTTGTTACAATTGCTTTTGGGGACGTAGCCAAAAATTATTTGCCAAGGCCAATGTTGAGAAGGGTATTTCCTAGGTTTTCTTCTAGGATTTTTACAATTTTAGGTCTTATATTTAAATCCTTAATCCATCTTGTAATCCACCAAATACAATGTTTGTATATGGTGAAAGGTAGGGCTCCAGTTTCATTCTTCTGCACATGGCTAGTCGGTTGTCCCAGCACACTTTATTTAATAGGGAGTCCTTTTCCCACGGCATTTGACAACTTTATTGAAGATCTGATGGTTGTTGTGTTAGACCCCATGATCAAAACACCTCCCACCATGCCCCACCTCCAGCACTGGGGATTATAATTCAACATGAGATTTGGTCAGGAACAAATATCAAAACTGTATCAGTTGTAGGTGTACGGCTTTCTTTCTGAGTTTTCTATTCTGTTCCACCTGTCTATGTGTCTGTTTCTGTACCACCAGTACCAGGCTGTTTTGGTTATTGCAGCTTTCTAGTATAGATTGAAGTCAGCTACTGTGATGCTTCCAGCTTTGTTCTTTTTGCTTCAGGTTGCTTTGGCTATTTGGGCTCTTTTTTGATTCCATATGAATTTCGGAATTTTTTTTTCTAGTTGTGTGAAGAATGACATTGGTAGTTTGATAGGAATAGTGTTCAATCTGTAAATTGCTTTGGGCAGTATTTTAACAATGTTGATTCTTCTTATACATGAGTATGAAATATTTTTTCCATTTGTTTTTGTCATCTGTAATTTCTTTCAGTAGTGTTTTGTAATTTCCATTGTAGACATCTTTCATCCCCATGCTTAGCTTTATTCCTAGGTATTTTATATATTTTGTGGCTATTGTTAATATAGTTGTATTCTTGATATGGCTGTCAACTTGGACATTATTGATGTATAGAAATGTTACTTATTTTTGTACATTGACTTGGTAACCTGAAACTTTATTAAAGTTGTTTGTAAGTTCTGAGAGCCTTTGGGCAAAGACTGTGGGGTTTTCTAGCTATAGGATCATATCGTCTGCAAAAGGACAGTTTGACTTCCTCTCTTCCTATTTGGATGCCTTTTTTTTTTTTTTTTTTTCTTTCTCTTGCTTGATTGGTCTGGCTAGGAGTTCAATACTATGTTGAATAGGAGTAATGAAAGTAGGCATCCTTGTCTTGTTCTGTTCTCAAGAAGAATACTTCCAGCTTTTGGTTGTTCAGCGTAACGCTGCCTGTGGGTTTGTCATAGATGGTTCTTGCTATTGTATTTGTAAGTATATTCCTCTGATGCTTAGTCTGTTGAGGATTTTTATCATGAAGGGATGTTGCATTTTCTAACTTCTTGACGAAGGCATTTAGTGCTATAAACTTTCCTGTTAATATGCTTTAGCTTCACCTCAAAGATTTCAGTACACTTGTCAACCAAGTAGTGTATGCTGTACCAAATATATAGTCTTTTGTCCCTCACCCTCCTCCCAACCTTGCCCCCACACTGAGTCCCCAAAGTCCATCATATCTTTCTTATCTCTTTGTATCCTCATAGCATAGCTTTCACTTACAATTGAGGACATATGATATTTTGTTTTTCCAATCCTGAGTTACTTCACTTAGAATAATGTCTTCTGGCTCCATCCAAGTTGCTGCAAAAGGTATTATTTCGTTCCTTTTTATGGCTGAGTAGTATTCCATGGTGTATATATACTACATTTTCTTTATGCACTTGTTGATTGATGGGCACTTAGGTTGGTTCCATGTTTTTGCAGTTGTGAACTGTGCTGCTATAAACATGCATGTGCATGTGTCTTCATATAATGACTTCTTTTCCTTTGAGTAAATACCCAGTAGTAAGATTACTGGATTGAATGGTAGTTCTAGTTTTAGTTCTTTAAGGAGGCTCCATGCTGTTTTTTGTAGTGGTTTTACTACTTTACATTAAAAAATGTATGCACCTTGATGAAAAATACAGTATTGCTAAAAAATGCTAAGGATAAGTTGAGCCTTCAGTGAGTTATCATCGTTTTGCTGGTGGAGATGATAGACTGATTGGTCAGGATGGTGTTTTCTGAAGTCTGGTGTGGCTGTAACAGTTTATTAAAATAAGACAGTACTGAAGTTTCTCATATCAATTGACTCTTCCTTTTAAAAAAGATTTCCTTGTAACGTGAGATGCTGTTTGATAGCATTTTATTCACAGTAGAACTTCTTTCAAAATTTCAGTCAGTTCTCTTCAACCCTGAGAGTTCTCTTCAACTAAGTTTATGGAATATTCTAAATCTTTTGTTGTCATTTCAAAAATATTCATAGCATCTTTACCAGAAATAGATTACTTCTTAAGAAACTACTTTCTTCCCTCATCCATAAGAAACAACTCTTAATCTGCTGAAGTTTTATTATGAGATTGCAGCAATTCAGTCACACTTCCAGGCTCCATTTCTCCTTCTAGTTTTCTTACTGTTTCCACCACATCTGCAGTGACTTAACTCCACCAAAGTCTTGAACCCATCAAAGTCATCTGTAAGGGTTGGAATTAACTTTTTCCAAACCCCTGTTGATGTTGGATTTTGACCTCACATGAATCATGAATGTTCTTGATGTCATCTAGAATAAATATTTTCCAGGTTTTTATTTTACTTTGCCCCAGTCCATCAGAAGGATCTCTATCTGTGGTGGGTATAGCCTTATGAAAGGTATTTCTTTTAAATAATGACACTTAAAAGTAAAAATTATTCCTTGATTTGTGGGCTGCATAATGGATATTGTATTAGCAGGCGTGAAAGTAACATTAATCTTGAACATCTCCATCAGAGCTCTTGTGTGACTAGGTGCACTGTCAATGAGCAATCATGTTTTGAAAATAATCTTTTTTGCTGAGCAGTACGTCTCAACATTGGGCTTAAAATATTCAGAAAGCCATGCTGTAAGCAATGCCATCCAGGCTTTGTTGTTTCATTAAAGAGCACAGGCAGAGTTGGTTTTGCCTAATTTTCAAAGGCCCTAGGATTTTGAGAATAAGTAAATATTGGCTTCAGCTAAAAGTCACCAACTGCATTAGACCCTCACAAGAGAGTGAACCTGTTTTTTGAAGCTTTGAAGGCGGGCACAATGACTTCTCTATAGCTATGAAGGTCCTAGATGGCACCTTGTTCCAAGAGAAGACTGTTTTGTTTACATTGAAAATGTATTGGTTTGTGTAGCCACCTTCATTGATGATCTTAGTTAGGTCTTCTGGATAACTTGCTCCAGCTTCTTCATCAGCACTTGCTACTTGCTGCTTCACCTTGTACTTTATGTTATGAAGATGCCTTCTTTTCTGAAATTCCATGAACCAATGTGATAGCTTCAGATATATCTTCTCTAGCCTCCCCACCTCTGTTGCCCTTTAAAAAACTGAAGAGAGTTAGGACCTCATTCTACTTTAGGCTTTGGCTTAAGGGAATGTTGTACTGGTTTGATCATCTATGCAGACGACTAAAATTTTCTCTGTATCAGCTCTAAGGCTCTTTGACTTTCTTCTCATTCATGTGTTCACTAAAGTAACACCTTTAATTTCCTTCAGAAACTTTTTCTTTGTATTCACAACTTGGCTAACTGGGCACAAGAGTCCTAGCTTTCAGTGTATCTCAGCTTTGGATATATGCCTTCCTAAGCTTCATCATTTGTAACTTTTGATTTAAAATGAGAGACATGTGACACTCACTTGAACACTTATAGGCCATTATAGGATTATCACATCATCTAATTTCAATATTGTTGTGTTTCAGAGAATAAGGAGGCCTCAGGAGAGGGAGAGAGGGGAATGACAGATTGATGGGGGAGTTAGAATACACATGTTTATTGGTTAAGTACACTGTATTATATGGGTGTGATTTGTGGTATCCCAAAACAATTACAGTAGTAATGCCAAAGAACACTGATCACAGTTCACCATAACAGATACAATGAAAATGGGAAAGTTTGAAGTATTGTGAGAATTACCAAAATGTAACATAGATGCACATACTGTTGCAAAAATGGTGACAATAGACTTGCTCAATGCAGAGTTGCCACAAACCTTTAATTTGTAAAATTGCAGTATTACAAAGTACAATAAAGTTAAGTACAATTACATGAGGTATACCTTTATTAACATGGCCGTACTACTCAGTCATCTGAGATTCAATGTATTCCCTATCAAAATCCAAGTACCATTTTTTATAGAAAAATAAAAATCAATCTTAAAATTCATATGGAAACACAGAGGACCCTGAATAGCCAAAAGAATCCTGAGACAGATCAAACCTGGAGGCTTCTCTCTTTCTGATTTCAAAGTATGTTAAAAAGTAACAGTATTGAGACAATATGGTACTGCCATGAAGCCAGACATACTGATACATGGAATTGAATGGAGAGCCTAGAAATAAGCCCACGCATTTATTATGGTCAACTGATTTTTGACAAGGGTGCACGAATATATAATGGGGAAAGTGCGGTCTCTTCATGAAATGAGGTTGGGGAAACTGTATATCCACATGCAAAGAATGAAATTGGATCCTTAGATCATACACAAAAAAATCAACTCAACGTGGATTAAAGACTTAAGAGTATGACCTGAAACTGAATGTTCTAGAATAAGATATAGGGGAAAGAGGTTTCCTGGCATTGGCCCTGGCCATGATTTTATGTAAATATATACATATATATGAACTGATACAGAGATGTGTATATATTTGGTTAGTTTTACAAGTAAAATAAAAATATATAACCTATTAATTGCTTTATGATAATGTAAGGTTTTAACATGTAAATGAAAACATCAAAAGCCATGAATTTCAGTTTATCATGAGGTAATAAAATGAACAGAAACACACACTTCACCTGTGTTTAATTTAGTTTTACTAAATTTAACATTGATTATTGTATTTCATCTATTCTAAAACACCATTATCTGTAAAAGGCTTTATCATTTTATATATCATTAAGAAGGGAAAATGCTGCTAATTAAACTATGCTTAACTATCAATATTAAGATATAGCCGTATTTCAGAGATGGTAAATAGTGAAACATGGATGTTAATGAAATGTTGACTTTATCTGCTGAATGTATAATATAAAAAAAATAGTCTGTGTGTAAATGAAAGTTGTGAAGACTATTAAATACAAAGATACGTTTTAAATAGACCTCATAATAAGCCTGAAGACTATAAAGAATATTTTGTAGAAAATCATTTTAATATCTGTTGTTTTAGATGAAGGGGAACATTAAAGGTGAAGTAGAGAAATTTGTGCTTAAATACATATTTCTCAAATATTCTCATTTCAGTTTATTCCCAAAGTCTTCATTTCCCCACCCCATCATACTGTTCAACATAAACTCACATACTTTTCCCGTAGTAGTTTCCTCTCCCCATCAGTTTTCTTCAAATCCTATGTGTGCTGCCCTTTCTGGGAGTTAGCCGTAAAGATGTAATTGCTATGATCCTCTTTGAATTTGAAGTTTTACCTGATTGAAGTTAATTGGCCCACCAAACTTAGGAATAAGCTACATTGTTGCTAATAATGTCTATCTAACTTGATAGAAGATATAATTTAAAAAGTTTTTTTAACAAATTGATCTGCAAATACATCATTTTAAAAGCAACTTAAAATATGATAATATAGACTAAAATGATAGCTGTCTTAAAACATTGATGACAACATTAATTTTCAGTTGTTATTACAAGAATCATGTATTGTCATGATGTTATTAAATCTTGCATATAAAATGAAAGCCATGGGGAACAAGAATATGTATTATATTTGCATATGTATCTTACATCTCTATCGGATATGTTTACTTCAGTCACTGCAGTCCCTTAGTAAAAAATTCATGGCCAGTAATGAGCCATCTGTTATTACAGAGATAATGTGTTTGTTTCTTCTAAGATACTAAATTAAAATGAATGTCATCAATTTTATCCGAACCTAGTCATTGAAGCTTTTAAATCAATCTTAAGACATAGCAAGATGTCTTGACTACTAGCCAGAGAATGAAGTTTTAAAACTCTCTCTCTAATAACTTTAGTTACAGTTATGTTAGACAATAGCACTGATATTTGTGTTCAAGAAAGGATCACCTTCATTAGTATTACCACAGAGAAGTACGAGAATAGATGTATAGGAACAGTCCACAGCTGTGCCTTTTAAGATATTACCTAAAGCAGTATTTTTTCACAAATACAGGGCTACAATCTAACTAACATCCAGATGTACATAACTAGTTATGTGGTGGAAAATTACCTTTATGCAATTCAAATTTAGGTAGATGGAAAAATGTATTCTGTTATATATCATTAGCTAGAATTTTTCATTAAAATTCATCTTATAAATGTTAAATTCAGTGCGATAGAAGCAATTAGCAATTTGGCATCTTTACTCCTTGACAGAAATTTTTCTTGAAAACTTTGCTCTTATCCTGAATAAAGATTACATATGACTTGTAGCATGCTGTCTTATTTCTGGTAGAAATCTTATTCTGGTAGAAATGCTTCTATTCCTAAGCTTTATATTCACTCTTGGAGTAAAGTTTTTATTTTTATACAGAGTCTTACCAGTCCTGTTGTTAAAAGAACATATAATGCTATAGATACTAACATTCCTATTCAGTTTTGATAAGATTAATGATGAAAACTGAGAAAGAATTCCTCAAGTATTACATAATCAACATATATTGAAATGTCCTTTTATCATCAAAATGTATTTTATATTATTTTATTTTTTAAGACAGGGTCTTGCTCTGTTGACTAGGCTGCAGTGCACTGCCGAGATCATAGCTCACCTCAGTCTCAACTCCTGGGCTCAAGCCCAGAATCCTCCCACTTCAGCCTCCCTAGTAGCTGGAACTAGCAGCATATGCCACTGTGCCCAACTAATTAAAAAACATTTTTTTTTTTTTTTTTGTAGAGATGGAGGTCTCGCATTGTTGTCCAGGCTGGCCTAAAATTCCTGGCCTCAAGCAATCTTTCTGCCTCAGCCTCCCAAAGTACTGGGATTACAGGTGTGAGACGCCACACCAAGCCCAAAATTGATTTTGATAATGACTCATCAGTGATACATACTATGCTTCTTTCATATAGGAAAACAAAGTCACTGCCTTAAGACTAGAGATTTTATAGCAATAATTTTCTCTAAAAGCCTTACATATTCTTTTGCTTTGGGAACTAGCTAGATCGTATTAGTTACGCAGCTTTTGCCATGGACACATACCATTAATCATATTTTCTTAGATAACACATGTAAGGGAATTTAATTTTAGCTGTATTTCAGATTTTTAGAAATAGTTAACTATTTTTTAAACTTGAGACACATTTACTCCGTTTTTATTATCTACTCTTACAAAATAAAATAAATTTATTCAGACCATAAAACATTTCGAGGCTTGTTAATAGTATATGGCTCATCCTTGCTTGATCAATATACCATAATTCCTACTCACATTGTGAGCAAATAGGAAAAATAGAAGGAAACTTGTTTGTGCTTAATTTCCTAATATTTGAATTTAGAGGAAGGGAGAGACAAAATATTTATTGTTCGTCTCTCCTCCTTTTTGTTCTTTCCTCAAATTTTGAGTCCCTTCTTTCTTTTATTCGCTAGAGATCTCACAGCCTTTTTGTGCCACATAATGCAGTACATCACCTGTGGGCTCACTGCCTTACCTCAGGAATAGTCTGTTCCAAAATTATTTATTGTTTTTCTTACCCTACCTCCCATTAAAACTCATTTTAGAAAAGTAGTTTGATTAGCAGTCTTGGATGTTACAGTGTTTCTAGAAGCAGATCTTTCTCTCTTCCTGTTCACTGTCTCACAAGGACACCTTCTGTTTTAGCTACTTACTGAGCAGTATAATCAAATTTCTCAGAGTAGCATCCAAAACATTGGATTCTGAGAGCCTCTGTCAGTTTTGCTTGCTTTTAGTTTTTGGGATAGGATGCTAGGATATACATCCCTAACATTTTTTTTCTTTTCCTATTCTATAAAAACATCCCAGCTAACTCTAGAATGCTGTTTTTTCTTATGTAATATTGATTATTTTCACATCTGAGAAGGACATGTCATTTACACGTAGTGTCATGTAGCATAATTGTTTTAATATTTTGGTTTTGTATTAGCAATATTGGTTGCATATTAAATAAATATATATTTTGCCTTTTAACTTTTTGAAGTATAACAATGTACTTCCACATATCTGGAACTGATATAGTTGAAAATGTCAACTATGTATTATTGATATACATATTGATGTTAATGTATTAATTACTGAGTAATTAATGACTCATTGTTACTTCAGAAGACCCAGGAGCCTTCTGATTTATCAAAGAGAGATTAAAGAATCTAGTATGATGTAAAATTATATGTGATAATTATTTAATATATTTTTAAATTGTTTTAAATTAAAAATGCACCTTTGGCTTTTTAAAACAAAAAAGCCTTTTGCAGTCATACACATGTGATGAAAAGTTACAGAACCTATCCTAGAAAAATATACAACCCATACACGTATACAGACTTATGCATATATCTATGGTTCATGCTTCTCCCACTTTGAACTCCATGTTGTGAGCTCATGACCTGTGATATGTTCATATTCACTTACCTAAATATTTAGATAATATTAAAACCATAAAGTTGTCCTCTTCATTTAATGTATGGCACATAAAATAAATAAATATGTAGTTTTATATTTTGGTTCACTCATTTGTTTGTTCAACAAACTGATTATTTATTTTCTATATGCCAGATAATATGACATGGGAAATTCAAACTTGTATATGTCATTGTTTCTGACAAGGGATTAAATTTTGTGAAGACAGATTGATGAATAATAATTACAATATAACTATTATATAAACTTTTTTTCAGTCTTTCCCCAATTGGTAAAACTCTACTTTTCCATTTTTTGGCTATGTAAGATAGAATCTTCATTTGTGAAGGATACCATGCTTTTTGAATATATATTTTCAAATTGAATGATGACTTATCTATTATAATGAATGGAGTTGGTGGATCAGACAGACAATGAGTTTTCCATTTCTCAGGAGCAAAAAAAAAAAGTATTATGGTATGTCTAGGTGAGTGAGGGGAGACTCTTCCCAGGTGCTTAACTGCCTTTCAGAAATGTACTCATTCAGGTCATGGCGGGTCATCACTTACCTCTTCAAAGATTTGGAAGAGGTAGTTGAGACAAGCCTCTCCTCTTCAGCTTACTCATACTATTTTCCAGCTGTTCTATCAATTTTCATCTAAAGAATGGAGATAGAGAAAAGACACTTTCCTCTCCCTATCACTTCACTTTGTATTTATTTTTTTGCTCTTTCTCATTTGCAGGAATGACTTTTGATGAAGCTTCAGGCTTCCATCTGACTTTTATGACACTACCACTAGCCTTTTGTCTTTTATGACTTTTCCTCAAATTATTAACATACTAATTTAGAGAATTATCCCTGTCTTCATTAGTTTACAATTTGAATTGTTTTAACGAATCATAAAATTTAGTACTTTTTTTAATTCTTAAAACTTGTGGTATAGTCTTTTATTCATTCAGTTAAAAGACTTTTTCCCTAGTCTTATGTATAGTGTAAAACATAGAAGTAAAACTCCACCAGAATAACGTTTATGAATGCTTGCAATGTCTAATATCTATCTAATCTGTGTCACTGTATATATCATAATATTTATTATATCATAACATATATTCTTTCTTCTTTTTTTCATCTTCCATGCTGTCATGCTCTTGCAATAGAATAAAAGCACAAGGGGAAATGATGTAAGCTCACACCAGAGAAATAAAGAGAGCGCTCTTATTTTTGTATTATACAGTAAGTTTCCTTGTAAAAGAAGTCAGATGACAGCACATAATGTAGCTCAATTGAGTGATTTGCCTTCATAGGTATTACTTGAATGTTTTAATGATATCCTTTTCTACCAATGGAATAGTGTTGCTCAAATACTGATTGGTTTAAAAACAGCAGTGTTTTAGTAGATAAAAAGGAGATGAAGCAACTTTCATGGAGGAACTTTTTGTGGATTGTATAATTTATGCATGCATGCTTCTTTGATTAAAAACCTTATTTAGATGAACTACCAGCTCTCCCTTATAATAGAACTCCAAGGCAATTTACACTTAATCATACTGAGTAAATTAGGTGAATTACTCAAGATTGCAAAATAGAGAACTTAATTTATCATTTGTTATCTTTTCCAGATTTATATCAAGCTATGTGAAGTATTACCAAAGTGTTAAACTAGTTAAATACTTTGTCAACGGTTTAAGTATGAAGTATTACTAAAGCATTAAAGTCAATACTTTATCAATGGTTTAAAGATATACATTATAGGGACTGTGTACTATTTATTTAAAGTACGAATGCTGATTTATTAAAGGATTTTCTACTCTTTCCCCTCGCCCTGGTAATGTTGACTAACGAGAAGATAGACTTTTAAATTACCTTTAGCTTTGTACCTTCATTTGGGAAAGAGTGAAAAATAAGGCATGGGGAAAATATTTTTATTACTTTGTGAAGTCATTGTTGAAGGACATTTTTGTGTGTGTTTGGTAAAATACTTCATTTCCTTGGAGCAGTTAGATAAGACATATTTTAGCAGTGTGCATTGTTATTATTTGATAAAACAAGTACTGTGGTTCCCTTCATGCCGTGAATCTAATGCGAATTGAGGGAACCTGAAAGCTATTTAACATTTCTTTTAGCTTGCTGTTTTTTTTTTCTTATTGTTCTTGAGAGATTATTGAATGGATTTTTTAAATGCCACTTGTTTCCTTAACCTGAATTTTGTTTCCTTTTACAAATATGTACATATTTAAATTAAACATAAAGTACAATCATGTGCCACATAACATTTTGATCAACAATGGACTGCATATATGACAGCAGTCTCATAAGATTATAATGGAGCATATATAGAAACCTGATACATGGCACTGGATATTGGCATAACAGATCAGTTAGGGGAAATGATGGATGTTTAGTAGCAATGCTGGGACATTGTGTTTTTTCATATGAAAAAATATATATAAATTTAAAGATAAACATCATCTGGGCTTGTGTAAGTACACTCTGTGATCGCACAACAATGAAATCGCCTAACTACACATCTCTCAGAACATATCCCCATTATTAAGCAATACATGACTATATATTGAAACAGTATTTTATTTTGCAACTGCTCATTATTTTATAGATAACCTTAGGAGATTCTAAGATCATGTTAACGTGTAGTTATGTCATTCCAGAGAGCTTGCATTGTAGCAAGGAGATGATATTTTGAAAGTATTGCTACTGTAAGTGTATCTGAGCCTACAATTCAGTAATTTAATAGAATTGTGTGTGTGTAGCTAAGGCTGCTGCTCTTTTGGACTCAATCAAGGTCCTCTGTAAAATTGTTTAGGTTTTTGCAGTACTTTTATTTGAGAAAGGAGAGTCTTTTTCTAACTTGCACAAAGATTCAGCAAAAGCAAGAGGTGGCCTTGTAAAGATCTCGATAGTGACTCTGCAATAATGTTTATCAAAGTGTTACGTAGAGTCTTTTGCAGTCTGTTAGGTGGTCTTTTGGAAGGTTGACATTTTCATAGAAAAATCAAAATGTGAAACAATTTTCAGTATTTTAAAATTTAGATTAAACCTAAATTTTTACAAAAATCTCAATAGTTTTTTGTAGTTATTACATTCTTCAGTATTACGTAAGTGTTACAGGAACTGAGCTTTGTCAGTTCATTTTTGCTAACATTAAACTATGTAAATTAAATATTAAGTTAAACTAACATTAACATTAAATTAAACTATTTACTATTTTTTATGCCTAGTTAAATTCAGTTTTTTTCTTGTATTGGTTTTGTATTCACAATTTACAAAAGTAGATCAATTTGGAGCATTAAGTGAGAGGAGTAATACAGAATTACTGCAGCTTAAAATCCGAACTGGATTTTGTCAGACTAGTGATCTCTTTGCCTTTGTATTTGTCATGAAATTTTAAGAAACTTCAAACATTCAGAGTATTTGTGTTTTATGCAAAGTACATTGTGTGTGTGTGTGTGTGTGTGTTTTAATTGGCAAACCAGTCATTTGTTTCACTGTGAAATTGCTTGTGTCACATTTGTGGGGAAAAGGGAGATCAAAACTATACGGGCATTATTCACAGTTATGCTTATAGTGGAAACAGGTTCAAGTGACAGTATTGGGAATATACTTATGAATCCAGATGTAAAGTTAATAGCCAGTATAGTGCTTGGGGAAACACTATAAGCTATTACCAAAAAATCCTCTGTGAGAGGGTGTTAGTTGAATGTCATATAACATAAATGATGTGCTGTGTGGAGGAACAGTTGTTGTATTGTGAATTGTGGGATTTGTATTTAGATGAAACCTTTAATGTACATAGTAGGAATTAACTTTTACATAGGTGAAGTACAAATATAGGAGAGAAGTGATAGTGATTTTTTTCTCTTTATCACTAAAATCCTATATTGCTAAAGAATGAATTTTCCCTCTCAGAAAACACTACATTATCCCAATTTCTTTACTTTTTAATCTTGCTGTTCAACAGAAAAATATCCCATTGCATTCTTCTTTTTCAAGTATGTCTTAAATAACAGTAGCCCCTACTCGTCCATTGTAACTTTAGAGTCCACATGTCATTTGCCATTAACAAAAACCAAAACAAAACAAAAACTAAAGAAAACCAAGCTAAGAGGATATCTACACAAATTTCATTGAATGTATTAATGCCAGTTACTCCACAAACTGGCCTATTATTATTTTCCCCTCGTTTCCAAACCATGGCACAGACAGGCAGATTTTCTTCATGATTCTCTATACTAGCAGATGGATTTTTTTCCCGTAGCTTCCATTTTTTAAGATAAATGATTTATGCTGATAGCTCACTTTCAGCTTCTACCTTGCAATAGACCAAGATGTAGTTTCTTTTTTCAGACTTGGTGTATAATTTCCAAAACTCTGGATTTCTAGTAAGAGCCCTTTCAGATGTGTTTTAGCTTTTGAATTTGCCTCCCCCCTTGATTCACCTCCTGGATTATTTGTTTTTATCCTGGGATTAACTTTTGATTTGAGAAATAATTTTTTATAAGTGTTACCATGTGGTTGTAATTTAACAAACAATTAGTATTTTCAGAAGAAGAGTTTAGATTATATAAATGTTTTATACTATGGAAAATATCATTCCTTTTAAATTTTTATTCATTTTTTTCTTATTGATTTTCTTTAACTTTAAATAATGTATTTGTCTTTCATTTCTCATTCGTCAACTTTATTCAGTGTTGTTGTTTACTTTGTTCTCTAGTCTTCTGTCAGGTATACCTTTACTTATCTTTTGTCATAATTATGAGCATTTATATTCTCTTCTGTACAATACATATTTCTTCCATTCTTTGGCTATCTCTATGCTACATTTTAGTTTTCTTCATATTTGGATGAGATATTCCTGTATAGTCTTTTATATTTTGTGGGATTTCTAATGCCTTTTCTTTTTTGTTGCTATTGTTATTAATGATAAAACTGCGCCTTCACTATGCCCTCAAGTTTATGTAAATACGTAGTTGTCTATGGGATTATTTATTGTTTTAATTTAAATTTTTATTTTAAATTGGCAAGCAAACATATATTGTGGGGGACAATGTGATGTTTAGATATGTGTGTATATTGTGGAATGATTACATAAAGCTAATTAACATATCCATTACATCACATACTTATTTTTTGTGGTGAGAACATTTAAAATCTCTCAGCAAATTTGAAATATGCAATACATTATTATTAACCATGGTCACCGTACTGTGCAAATCTTGAAAATTTATTCCTCCTGTTGAACTGAAAGTTTGTATATCCTTCGGTGAGCATTTCTCCCCGCCCCTTTTTTTGAGACAGAGTTGCTCTGTCACCCAGGCTGGAGTGCAGTGGCATGATCTCAGCTTACTGCAATCTCTGCCTCCTGTGTTCAAGTGATTCTCGGGCCTCAGCCTCCTAAATAGCTGGAGTTACAGACAGGCACCACCACATCTGGTTAATTTTTTGTATTTTTAGTAGAGACGCGGTTTCACCATATTGGCCAGGCTAGTCTCGAACTCCTGGCCTCAAGTGATGCACCCACCTCGTCCTCTCAAAGTGCTGGGATTACAGGCATGAGCCACCGTGCCAGGCCAGCATCTCCCCATTTCTCACCACCCCCACTCCCTGGCATCGATAATCACTTTCTACTTCTGTAAGTTTGACTATTTTAGATTCCATGTGTAAATGAAATCATGTGAAGAAAAGAAGGAAATCCCATCACTTGAAGCAACATGAAGGAATCTGGAGAACATTATGCTAAGTGATTACTCTTTTTTTTTTTTTAATGAACCTCTCCTTTCTTATCAGCTCCCTTCTGCTCCAATCTAGAGTAGTAGTTTGCTAGGCCTACTCTCAAACTATCAATCTGGGAGATCCATTACTATTGTCCGTACTCTGCATTTTCCTATTTTATGTTTTTTCCCATTGTATTGCTGGAGAATTACCTAAGAAAGATACTGTGGAGGTAAAATATTTGATTGGCCAAAATCTGGAAATGTTCTTCATCTGTCTTTATGCTTGATTGATAGTTTTGTCAGGTTTTATAAAGTTGAAGTATCAAAATTTTTCCTTAGACTTTGAAGACATTGATTTGTTGTCTTTTTAGTAACCCCAGTCGTGTTGATAGAAAAGTCTGATGTTAATCTGCTTCTCAGTCTTACATTGGTGACTTGTTTTATTCTCTACAGAAGTTTTTAGAATTTTAAAAAATATTTGGTGTTCCCTAATGTCACAATTATGTGACTTGGTGTGATCATTTATCCTGTTTGCCTTCAGTGGGCCCTTTTAATTGGAAGATTCCATCATTCACTTCTAGTAAATGTTCTTCCTCTAGAACACTTTACTTTTGGGGCTTCTCTTGGTCAGATATTGTACTGCTAAAGTTGATTTTATGGAATAAGATTGTCAGCTGTTCTTTGGTTCTGACTTTTTTGCCTGGGGTACAGAATTTAATAGAAACAAAGTCTATGTAGAGTAGAACAGTTAATAGAATATTTTTGTATGGCTTTTCTTTTGCTCCTGAATTTTTTACAGAGTATATATTTGCTGTAGAATGTTCCACAAAAGTGTACAAGTGCTGGAGTTGAGAACAATAGCCCATTCTTGCCACATGAATTTCCTTTAATGTGTATGTTCCAGAAAAATTTACAGAAACAGTCTGTATATTTAAGTAATGGTGCATATGTTCAGTGCCCCTGAGTTTTGAACTAAATTGTGTGAGGATATAACCTCATTGTGGGGAAGCAGGCTGTTGTACCATATCCAAATATCCATAAAGAGGATCTCTTTCTCAGAAAGCAGAGTTCAGAAAGCTGAATTCTTTGAGTTTTCTCTCTCACTCATTTTTTTCTCCATTTTCTGTACTTTTGTCATTCTTTTTCCTTTTGCTTTAAGTTCTAAGAGATATCATCAGTTTTTTGACACCTAAACATAATAGGAAAAACAATCATTATCTTTTACTATATGGGTCCAATACCTTTTAAAGTTTTTGAATTTTTAAGTCATTTTTCAAATATTATACAGCGTTGAGAATAAGGAGATAATAAACTCATTAAAAATTATAAAAAGGATATAAACATAGCAAAGTCATTTTTATTTCATAATCCCATATTTTCCTAGTTTTAAAGACACACAAACAAATGGTTCTAGCTTATTACTGCTTTTGGTTTTTCTTCTTGCACTTGCATCATCAAAATACTTTTGAAAACTTTGTTGACTCAAAAATTTTTTTGGAGAGAGCAGCTGTTTTTGCTCCATAATTACAAAACAGTTTCTATTTTAGATTTCTAAACATCAATTCAGATGATTAAAGATGGATCTTTCATTTTGAGCTCACCTATTCTTTCCACTACCTTTATGTATACACTTGCCTTTTACATATCCATTTACATGCCATTTTATGTAAATTTTGATATGCAAATATCATTTAAGATGAAAGAATGCCATCACAAGTCATTTTAGCAAAATGGAATGGTCCTTAGTCATGTCCCAGAATATCGTATGGTGAAATCATTTTTGTTGAATGACTTACTGGATAAGAATACCATATTTCCTCTCTGTTTTTAGAAATATTTTGTGTTTTCTCCCTATTTTTAGAAACGTATTTTCATGCCTCAATTTTTGAGCTTGAGAAACTTTATATAGGATATCATCTGGAGATAAATAGCCTGAGATTTTACTTATGTGATCAATTTTATCATCATTGGCTAACGTGCTGCTGTTTTTGCATTTAGCTTCTGATTCATCTAATAATGGTTAAATGACTTCCTCCATCAATGTTCTTCTCACTGACCGTGGGCACAAATTTTAAAATTCTGAATTTTTAACTATGTTTAAATAAAGCTAAAGAAGAAACTCAAAAGATTGTGTCTCTAAACTTCTTTTATATCTTGAGTATGAAAACTGAAGAATGATGTAATAGTGATTATTTGATTCTTGTATCATCCTTTAGACAATTGCCTCATTTCACATTTTAAAAATTAGTCTTTTTAAGCGTGCATAGAAATAATTAATGCATAGTGATGAAATATTTACTCAGATAATGAATATCAATATATTTCAAGATATAGGAAAAAAGATTCCATAATGTATCTCAGATGTATAAAAGGGTACAATAGAGTCATATGGTAATTGCAAGTAAGAATGTGTTCTGTGTTTTGAAAAATAAATAAAATTTATCTTTGGTCATTGGAAGACTGCTAACAAAGAAAAAATGGCATGAAGTGTCGCTCCTTACTAATAGTAAGAAATAGTGACAAAGGAAACTTAAAACCTAAAATTGGAGCCAGTGGGTCCTCAAGGAATGAGAATATAATATATTTTTTACTCTTTTTGAAAATGCTTATTAAAGTTTTTTCATTTTTAGAGTTTTTTTTTTTTTTTTTGTTCCAGGTTATTTCACCCTTCTCACAAATTCAGATTTCTCTTTTTCTACCCTCCTTTCTTTCTCGTCTCCCTTTCCCTTCCCATTCCTCTCTCTCTTTCCTCCCTTCTTTCTCCCCTTTGCTCTCTCTCTCCTTTTTTTTCCTCCCCCTCACTCCCTTCTCTCCTTTTTCTTCTTAACCCCATTTTCTTTCTGTCTCCTTTTTTTTTTTTTTTTGTGAGACAGATCTCACTCTGTCATCCAGGCTGGAGTGCAGTGTCATGATCTCGACTCACTGCAACCTCCACTTCCCAGGAGAGCACCACTACCACCCAGCTAACTTTTGTAATTTTTAGTAGAGGTGGGGTTTCACCATGTTGGCCAGGCTGGTCTTGAACTCCTGACCTCAAATTATCTACCCACCTTGGCCTCCCAAAGTGCTAGGATTACAGTGCCTTCCATTTTTATTCTAGTGTCTGGTAATTTTCTGCTGTATTTTTGTATTTAAGAATGTAGGTATAGTTTATTTTAAGTTTCATATACCTTTCTCATTTGCTTTGTTTGTAAGTAGTTCATTTCTCTAATACTCCCTCTCCTTGAGTGGGAAACTTGGTAGTGACTAATAGTACTTGTTAGGGCATGTTGATTGAAATTTTCAGCCTAGGGTGGGTGGGATGAGAACTGCCAACAAAGCTGTAGGTTCCCTAATGTGATGGTGAGGTGGAATTTATTCTAGTTGTTAGCACCAACATGAGAAGTCTTACCACTTTCCAGTTAATGAGTACAGCTTCCTTGGAAAAGAACCTGTGTTCCTAGAATTTTTCAAAATGGAAAGGTTGTTAAATAGAGAGATGCTGCCTGAAGTCATTTTCAGGGAAATGGAGAATAAGGATGGTTAGTCATTGAATTGAAACACTTGTTCTGTGTGTAAACTTCTAATTGATCCCCTGATTTCATCTCTACTTTTTACTCTCACGCTTAATCCCAGTGGCTCCCATCTTTACTGTAGCCACCTTGTAGTATCTTCTGGATTTTGGCCTCTTCTGTTTATTTTATCTCTTAACCACTTACTTTCCATTTTCCTGAAATACGTTGTTTTTTTCCACTCTCCTTTCCTTCACTGTTTTGTGATTTGTTCCTTTCAATCTCTATACCTTCATTACTAGGGGACTAGGAAGGACAGAAAGTCAATGCACTTTCTGAATCATGTGTATAGGCAGCATCAAATTCTATCAAACATTCGATGGAGAACTAACACCAATTCTTCTCAGCCTCTTCCAAAAATGGAAGAGAAGGAAATATTTTCCAAACTCATTTCACGAGGCCAGCGTTACTCTGATACTGAAGACACAAAGACACAGTAAAAACTAACAGCAAAAAAACTGCAGGCCAATATAGTTGCAAAAATCCTCAACAGAATACTAGCAAACCAAATTCAACAGCACATTAAAGAGACTATTTGCCATGATCAAGTAGGATTTATTCCAGGTATGCAAGGGTGGTTCCACACACGCAAATCAAAATGTTTATTGGCAGAATGGAGCACAAAAATTATGTGATCCTTTTAATAAATGCAGAAAAAGTTAAAATCTTTTCCTCTAAGATCTGTAACAAGACAAAGATGCCCACTCTTGCCACTTCTGTTCAATGTAGTACTATGAACCTACTAGAAGAAAACATAGGGGAAAAGCGCCATGAGATTGAGCTCACCAAAAATTCTTTGGAAAGGACCTCAAAAGCTCAGGCAGTGAAAGCAAGAATAGACAAATGGGATTGTATCAAGCTTAAAAACTTTCTGCACAACCAACATTAACAGAGTAAAGAATGGGAGAAAATATTTGCAAACTGTGTATCTGATAATGGGTTAATATCTAAAGTATATGAGGAACTCAACTAGATGATTAGAAAACAACCCAATTTAAACATGGGCAAAGGACCTGAATAGACATTTCTTTAAAAATAATGTACAAATGGCAGACAAGTATGCGAAAAGATGTTCAATATCACTAATCATTAAAATAAAACCACAGCAAGATATCACTTCTCACCTATTAGAATAGCTGTTATCAAAAAGAAGACTAGTATCGTAAGGGTGTGAAGAAAAGATAACCTTTGCACATTTTAGGTGGCAATGTAAATTAGCACAGGTATTGTGGAAAACATATAAATATTCTTCCAAAAATTAGAACTGCCATATGATCCCACAGTCTCACTACTGGGTACAGTACTTTTCCTTTGTCCAAAGGGGATATGCTCCAAGACCCCTAGCAGCTGCCCAGAACCATGGATGGTACTGAACTCTGTATATACTCTTTTTCCTAAATATACATACCTATAATAAAGTTTAAGCACTTACCACTTTGTCTTAGCACTTTGGGGCCATTATTAAGTAAAATAAGGGTTGCATGATCACAAGCACTGTAATACCTCAACAGTTGATATGATAGCAAAGACAGCTACTAAGTGACTAACAGGCAGGGAGCATGGACAGTGTGGATACCCTGCATGAAGGGATGATTCATGTTGTTTATTTCTGGAATTTTCCATTAAATATTTGTAGATCATGGTTGACTGCAGGTAACTGAAACTGTGGAAGGTGACGCTCCAGATAGGGAGCACCACTATGTATATCAAAAGGAAATAATCAATATGTTGAAGAGACATCCGCACTCCCATGTTTATTGCAGGCTTATTCACATTAGGCAGAGAATAAACCTAAGCGTCCATTAATGGATGAATAAAGAAAATGTGATCTATATACACAGTGGAATACTCTTTAGACATAAGAAGGAAATTCTATCATTTACAACAACATGGATGAACCTGGAGGACATTCTTAAGTAAAATGCCAGGCACAGAATCTTAAAAATTGATCTCATAGAAGTAGAGAGTAGAATGGTTGTTGCCAGGGACCTGTGTGGCTATGGGAAGGTTTTGGGGAGATGTTGGTCAAAGGATACAATATTTTGGTTAGCAAGAATAAGTTCAGGGGTTCTATTGTATAACATAGTGACTGTAGTGAAAAATATATTGTATTCTTGAAAAATGCTAAGAAAATGGATGTAAAGTGTTCTTACTGCAAAAATAACTATGTGAGGTAATATGTGTATTTTCGTTAGCTAGATTTGATGATTTCACAGTGTATGTGTACTTCAAAACCATGTATAGCACACCATAAATACATACAATCTTTTATGTGTTAATTAAAAAAAAAATTAAAGGCAGTTTTTACTACCACCAGTGTTTGAAGTTAGCATTTTACCGCAACCCGAGTATTAAATTTTTCTGCCAGTTTAAATTTTATAAAATACCTCTCTTTTGTTATAATGTATAATTTTTTATAGGTGACTAGCAAGAATTGCCATTTTCTCTTTTGAATTTTTTGTTATGATGTAGTTTTCTATGAATTGTTTATTCATTTGTATGACATATATACTGTATCATCCTGATTTTTATAAGTTCTTTATGCAGTATGCGTACAACCCTTCATATCTGCTATAAATATCTAAGCCTTTGTTTTCATTCTAAATTTAGTTATGTTTATTTTATAAATTGCTTTTTTCTTATTTGACTACGTTTATGTTTCATGATTTGTAAACCTTGAAGCAATAAAAAAGGTTATTTTCTCTCCAGACAATTTATACTGAATGAGATTTTTATTTTTGTTTTACTAAACTTTCTAAAAGTAATATTTATAGAACACTTCTGCAAAATAATTTTGCAGTGTGTATTGAAAGCTAAGAAAATGTCTGTTTTTTAACTCTTAGGAGGTTTAATTAAAAGGAAGAATAAAGTTTGGTGTTTTGAAGTAAGCATATTCTTGTTTTATCAAATGCTTTAAAATATTGAAAGTCAGGTAAAATATTTTTATGTTTTCCAGATTATTGCTCAGTTGTAACAATTGTGGACCAGACAAATGTAAAATTAACTTGCCTGCTCTTTAGTGGAAACTATGAAGCCCTTCCAATAATTTATAAAAATGGAGATATTGTTCGCTTTCACAGGCTGAAGGTATAAATCATACTGTCTAGAACTTTATTTGAAGAGAACTCTGTATTGTTTACTGAAACTAGTTAGCACTAATTATGTGGTTGCTTTGTTAAAACATGACAGCAAGCTTTTCACGAGATAAGAAGTAGTGTAAATATTATCAGACTTCAAATAATTTACAGTAAGAAACATCTTCATTTGAACAAACCACTTGCCTTCGTTCCCCAGAAATGTATTACATGCCCTGATTAAGACTAGTTCCATTCTGTCTTCTATTTCTAAATATAGACTAATGCTGTAGAAGTTTTATCTGTAGAGTTTGATAAAGAATATTTGTGTTTTAATGTTTTAGAAAACAGCTTTAGGTCAACAAGAAAAAATGTATACAAAGATTAGGAGATTATATTATTCTTTCCTGTTTCTTGTATTAATTCAAGTTCAATGAAAACATTGAGATACTAAGTATAAAATCAAATTAAGTTGGTTTTCATTTATAAGAAATAAGATATGAACAGGTACTTTTAAAAGTATGCCTGTAGTTAAATAACTAAATGTAAGAAAGCCTTTAATATAAGGGTAGAGTTATTAAATAGCACAATTTTTAAGAAATAAAAATTTTAGAACTTAAAAATGCAAAGGATTATTATTTTCTCAAAATTATTTTCCTTATTGCTATAATATTTATTTAATTGAGCTTTTTTGTTCAATGCACTTTTGGAATTTTTCTTTGGAAATTACTGCATGATGCTTTGGACAGCTTTTAAATACTTTGTACATTTTCAGTCCCTTAGATTTTAAATATTTCAGTTTCTTCATGTTTTCCTTTGTTACATGGGTTTCCATGTAACCTCTTTATCATCTTGGTTGTCTTTTTCTTCTAAGGCTTCAGTTTAATTCTGTCCTTCATGGTCAGTCTGATGCTCATAAATGAGGACAGCGTTCAGCTGTGTTCTACTCTTAGGCACTTCTTATGACCTATTAATGCTGTTTCCTTGAGAATAGGAGGATAATAGAGAATATTTGTGTAAAGGTAGAAAGAAATAGAAATATTATCATCGCTGGGCGTGGTGGCTCACGCCTGTAATCCCAGCACTTTGGGAGGTTGACACTGGTGGATCACCTGAGGTCAGGAATTCGAGACCATCCTGACCAACATGGAGAAACCCTGTCTAATACAAAATTAGCCGGGCGTGGTGCTACATGCTTGTAATCCCAGCTATTCAGGCAGGAGGCTGAGGCAGAAGAATCACTTGAACCTGAAGGGCGGAGGTTGTGGCAAGTCAAGATTGTGCTATTGCACTCCAGCCTGGGCAAAAAGAGCAAAACTCCGATTCAAAAAAAAAAAGAAAAAGAAAAAGAAAAAGAAAAAAAGAAATATTATCATAGCCATGTAATACATACTTATTTAAATGTCAAAAAATTGCTTACTTTTCAAAGTATTGTTTCCTATATACTGTATTCAAAGAATGCACGCTTCCTTCATAAACATATTTAGTTGTTACTGTTTATGGAAGTTACTATTTAATAGCAAATAGATAAACATTTCATCATTCACAATATAACTATACTCATATAGCTAACACTCTAGAAACTTCCCTCATATCCCCATCCAGGGAGATCATTATTGTGTCTCCTGCTACAGGAGTAAAGAGTCTCATGACCTGTAACAACATATAGTTACCCCTTGAACAACACAGGTTTGAACTACATGGGTACACTTATATGCAGACTTTTTTCACCAAGTATTTTGGAAAATTTTTTGGAGATTTTCAACAATTTATGTACACAGACACTTACAGACCATACATGGCTCCATTCACAGTCTAGAGAAATGTGAATGAATATAAAGATGCAGTATTATCACTGTAGAAGATTAACTTTACTACTATAATAATTTAGCCACCTCTTTTGTAATATATTCATTTATGACTATAAATTTTTTAAGTACTGCCTTAGTTGTATCCAGCAGGTTTTAATTTGTCATAACTTCATTGCCATTCAGTTGAATATATAATTGAATTTTTATATTGATCATTGATTTCATCTCTGATCTATGGGTTTATAAATAATTTGTAAGTAATCCATAAGTCAGAGAGGAAATCAATATAAAAATTCCAATAAATATTGAATTATCGAGTATATATTGAATTATTATTGAATATATTGAATTATATTGAACACATATTTATATATTGAATTTATATTTGAATTATATTCAAATAATCCAAATAATATATATAGAGAGAGTTATATTCAATCTAATTCCATAGGATTATTGTTTGTTTTTTACATTTATTTAAATCATTTAATAGTTACCTTTTTTCACTATTGTTTATTGTGGTCAGGAAACATACTCTGAAATGTTTAGTATTTTGAAATTTGTGAATGCTTACTTTATATTCTACCATATGGTCAATGTCATTTTTTACTTCTTATCTACTTATTTTATCAGCTATTGAAAACTGTGTTTTAAAGACTACTATGATAGAGGATTTACCTGTTTCTTTTAGCTCTATCGATTTTGCTTAATAATTTAAAGCAATGTTAATGGGGTTTAAGCCTTCTTATTTAATTTTGTGTTTTATATATTTTAAGGCTGCTGTATAGATTTAGGGTTACTATATTTTTCTATAAAGTTGTTTCTCTGTTTTCATGAAATGTTCATATTTAGGGCTACTAGTGCTTCCTTACACTCTTTATGTTGACAGTTTGCTAGTTTTGTTTGAATAGCCCTGTTTTCTTTAGTTGAGCAAGGTCATTCTAAGTACAGACATCTGTTTTAGATATCAAAATTTATTTTTTCTTGTTTTACTTATTGCGGTTTGAAGATCATAATTCATAGTGAAAATATACATAAAACAGCTAGAATTTGTTTTTTCTTGTTTTTCTTATTGCAATTTGAAGATCATAGCTCATGGCAAAAATATATATAAAACAAGAGTCAAGATCTACTCTTCTTTTTTCCAGCAAATATTTACTGTTTTTTTTTTTTTTTTTTTTTTTTTGTATAGGCTTCTGTTTAAATGCAAAGAAGCAGACAATATAAAAGTAAACATATAAATCAAAGTAATTTCAAGTAGTGATAGTTGCTATAAAGAAAATAAAGCAACCAGGCGCAGTGGCTCACACCTGTAATCCCAGCACTTTGGGAGGTCTAGGCAGGAGGATTGCAAGGTCAGGAGTTCGAGACCAGCCTGGCCAGTATGGTGAAACACTGTCTCTACTAAAAATACAAATATTAGCCAGGTGTGGTGGTGGGTGCTTGTAGTCACAGCTACTCGGGAGGCTGAGGTAGGAGAAATGCTTGAACCTGGGAGGCAGAGGTTGCAGTGAGCCGAGATCGCACCACTGCACTCCAGCCTGGCCGACAGAGTGAGACTCCATCTCAAAAATAATAAATAAATAAATAAATAAATAAATAAATAAATAAATAAAGGCAAAATCATGAAAGACCTTTCTAATGAGGAGACATAAGAATTGAGACCCAAATGATGATAATGAGAAGTCCTATTGAGATTTGAGGGAAAATGTTTTCCACCAGATGACACTATAGGTGCCAAGGCCCTATAATAGGAATGAACATGGTATTGGAGAAACAGAAAGAAGACTAGCATGGATCCTAGTCAGCTATGGGGGAGGTGTTACGAGATGAAATTGTAGTAGGTAAGTTATTTAGATTTTACTCTAGGTATAATGAGAAGTCATGAGAGGGTTTTAAATGTGCACATGAAATGATTGGTTAAAATTTTGAAAATCACTCAGTAACATGTGGATAACAGATGGGTTGTTGAAGAACAAGCATGAAGGCAAAGATATTCTTTAGAAGACTATTTCAGTTAACAGACATGAAATGAGGATGCCTTAGACTACAGTGGTGGTGGAAATAGAAGTAGACTAATTAAGGTATATTTTGAATCTCAAGCAAAGAGGACCTGCTCATAAATGATTCGTGAAAGCTACCAACACACCTAAGCTGGAAGTTGGTTCTGTTTTACTATGATAATCAGCAGAGGCAAGCTTTGGTAAATAGTATACACTAGTGAGCATGGAATTGGTGATAACAATGATGATCACAGAACCAAGAATCAATCAGACATTGGAGTATAAAAGAGAAGCAGCATATACATCAAGTAGAATCCATTTAAAAGTGTAAGTTAGGTAATAGATCAGTTGTAGGCAAGTATAGTTAGAATCTGCAGAGTGAACTTCTACATTATGAGAAATTAACTGATACTTGACTAGCCCTGCTGCCACGAAGACCCATAAAACGTATGAGGCAAGTGGTTTTTAGGCATCGGACAATGGGTAGCTATGATCAGAGAGTGAAGGGAAACTTTTAAAGTGAGCCCCATGATGACCACATCCCTGCCTACAGACATTTTCTCAACCACTGCACAGTAAGCTGAAGTTCGAACTGTGGTCCTGATATAGCTAAAGTCAAAGTTCAAGGCATCTGAAAACTGGAATTTTCACAACAAGAAACCAGAGAGGAAAGAGCTATACAGAAGGGGATGTCTAAAAGTCCACCAGGGTTGGGGTGGACTTGAATACTTGGTTGAAAGCCAGGCTGCACAGGGCAGGGTAGAACTACTTAAGGATTACAAAAGCTGCTATGTGTTTGAACTGTGGTTGAACATGAAGCAGATACTAAAGGTCTAGTAATGGGGTGCTGGAAGTCCAAGATAGGGACAAATAACCTTATTAATACCTATTTAACACCTTGGACATTCAGCTGAGGCAATACAAAGATTTCAGCCCCCTAAAGTAGCTCACCTCACAAAGGACCACATCTTACAGTAAGGCCTATTATACACATGTTTTGTCAAAGCCTAAAACAAGTTCTACGGAGAAGACTTCACAGAGAGTTTGCCGGATGAGTCCCATCAATGTAGAAGACTTTGGGAAACGTCATGGGCTTTCCACAGATCACCCTAACAAAGCATAAAAACAAGCATTCATGAGTTTAAGATGACCAGACAACAACTCAGTGGCCAGCAAGAACAAAAATCAGTGTTTGTCAGAAGAAGCCAACATAATTCAGTCTTTACAGTATAGCATCTATGATGTCTAGTAAAGAAAAAAGATATACTAGACACGAAAACAAGAAAGTGTTACCCCTAGTCAAGAAAAAAGAAAGCATAGACATTCCAGACCAACTCCATGGTAGCCCAAATGTTGTCTTTATTAAACAAAACTTTAAAGCACAGATTATACAGACTTTCAAAGAATTAAGTGGAGGTGGGAAGATCCCTTGAGCCCGGGAGGTCATGGCTGCAGTGAAATATTATTACACCACTGCATTACAGCCTGAGTGACAGAATGAGACCCTTCTCAAATAAATAAATAAATAAATAAATAAATAAATAAATAAATAAATAAATTAAATAATTTTAAAAAAGGAATTAAGCAAAAATACATTCAGTGAATTAGAGGAAGATGTTAAATGAATGTGAAAAGATAAATTTCAGCAGAGAAGATTCAGGAACTGAAAAGAACAAATGAAAAGAAAAATCTACTGGATGGGCTAAGATCAGATATAAGTTAAATTGATGACAAATCATTAGAAGCTACCTAATCTGAAGAACAAGGATTAAATAAAAATTAATAGACCCTAAGGACCTATGGAACAATATCAAATGTTACATGTAATTTAGGATGCAAGAGGAGAGCGGGTGAAGGGAAATAAAATATTTATAGAAATAAGGACCAGATTTTCCCCAAATTTGAGGAAAAACAAAGATTTAAATGTACTTTATACAGGGTATGCACAAAGAAAAACACATCCAAACAAAAGATAGTGAAACAATTGAAAAAGAGAAAAATCTTGAAATCAACTGGAGAATAAATGAAGCATTGTCGGAGAACAATGATACCAGTCATCTTTCACTTTTTACCAGAGACAATGACACCCAGAGAACAAAGAAATAATTTGTACGTGGTGATAGAAAAAAATTGGTTCACACAGAATTTTATATCCAGCAAATACGTTCTTCAGGAATGAGAGTGAAATAAACATTTTATATAAAGGAAAAATGAGATAGTCCATGGCCAGCATATCTGCATAGCATTAATGCAAAAGAATGATATTCAGGCCAAAGAGGAATGCTAGCAACTAGAAGCTGGATAGTTAAGAAGTGACAAAAATACAAAAAATGAAGGAAAAAATAGTAAATATATAAACACAATGTTTTTATTTCTTTCCATAATTTAATTACAAGATAAATGCCTATTTAAAGTAAAACCAGTAATATTACATGGTGGAGATTATAAAATATGTAGAAAAAATACTACAACAGTAACACAAAGGATGGGTGGGATGAGTGAATGGAATTCTACCAGTGAAAAGTTGTATTTGTGAAGTAGAATGCATAAAATAGGAAGTGGCAAGTATGAAATGGAAAGTATAAAGTACATAGTAGAACAATATTGATTTCCAGGTAGACATTGAAAAGTTAAAGATTTATTCATAGCCAAGAAGAAGGAAGTGGAGCACTAATAAGAATTCCAAAAGGAAAACAAGAAAGGAACAATAGAAAGAAAAAAAAAAAGTTTTAAAAAAGCAAAGAAGCTAAAAAGCAAGAAGCATGGAAAAAAAGGAAAACAAGATAGTAGACTCAAATACGGCCATGTTAATAACTGCCTTTCTGCGAATGGACTAATTTCCATTTGCAAGGGAAAGATGGATTGAACAAAAAAAAATCAGGAAACAAATATATGCTACCTACAAGAAGTGAACTTTAAATATGAAGACCTAAACAAGTTAGAACTAAAGCTGTAAAAAAAAAATGTACTAAGTAAACATAAGGGAAATGAAATAACTGTATTACTATGAGAAAGTTTTGAAAGGAGCTTTTCATAAAGACAAAGGGGTCTCTTCATGAAGATATAGCAATATAAATATATGTGCCTCTGATAACAGCCCCCAAATTCAGAAAGCAAAAGAGCTTATGGCATATCTCAGTGCTCTCAGTCACTCTGATTAAACCCTAGCCTGAGCTTCATTTTATTCACTTTATATTCTCATATTTCAAGTGTTCTAGTCTTCTCTGTAATATTCATAAGTCACTGTCATTTATGATCCTTTTTCTTTGTATAAATTACACCTTAACAAAAAAACTAATAAATAAAATGTAACACTGCAAGCTTGATAGGATTAGGGAGACCACCATCTAACTCTTTAAAAAATATTCACAGTGTCCATGATACTTATGTATCTTAGTGTAGCACCAGCACATGAGAGTAGAATTTCATATGCTAATTAAATAAAAAATAGTTTTTAAAAAATGCCTTCTCCTAATTATGCTGGCAAAATTGATAATCTTTCCAATTTCTTCAGTTCATAGATTCTGCATCAGTAAGCTATTTTATTTGTATCTCTTTTCTACTTTGCCCTACTTTCTTAGATTCAAGTATATAAAAAGGAGACTCAGGGTATCACCAGCTCTGGCTTTGCATCTTTGACATTTGAGGGAACTTTGGGAGCCCCTATCATACCTCGCACTTCAAGCAAGTATTTTAATTTCACTACTGAGGACCACAAAATGGTAGAAACCTTACGTGTTTGGGCATCTACTCATATGTCACCATCTTGGACATTACTAAAATTGTGTGATGTGCAGCCAATGCAGTATTTTGACCTGACTTGTCAGCTCTTGGGCAAAGCAGAAGTGGACGGAGCATCATTTCTTCTAAAGGTACATATTTTTTAATACTGGGAATTATAAGTTAGCACCACTTACATGTCTGTAAAGAGCTTATGTTTCAGCTTTCTGATGAGACAAATATACATACTGTGTATTATATTAGGAACTTAAATTTTAACTGTTTTTGATGAGCTTTGATATTCATGCAGCTCTACTCTTGTACCGCTCTAAAATTTTAACTTTCCTTCCTGTTTTACACTTTCCTTCCAGTGTTATGAGATCTACATGTTAAATATAGTGTGACTTTTGCATTTTTTAATTTTAGTAGTAATAATATGTAGACTTGTTTTCTATTATTTCATAGTTTATAGTCCTATACATGAATATTTCTGTTTCCCTGTCAAGATCACCTTCCCTCTCATTTATTTACTTTTTTGTCCCATTGATGTTGGGTTCTCTTCTTATGTCTTTCACTGCCTACTTCATAGTCATACTGTGGATAGTTTTGAAGCATTTTGTATTACTGTGTTTTGCTTTTAAATCAGCAAGATAAAGTAACTTAAGACCCATCAAATCTCTGTTTACACCTATCCCAGTTTAGAGAATAACTTCTGGAGAAGCTGAATGTCTGTTTTTCTTACCTGGACATCCTATGGAGGATACATTTAAACAAATGCCTCTTCGGGCCTGCTCCTATGGTTATTTCTCTATACACTCTTTGGAATAATAGGGCAGGAAATGGAGTGCAGTGGCACTTGGACAAGTCTTGGGGTTTAGTATTATCATTTATACCTTGCCCATATTAAAGAACAGAGAAGTTAGCAATCATTGAATAAAATATAAAATTCCAGCAGTTGAAAATAGCACATTCGTATACACGTGGAATACTATGAGAAAGTTGTAAATATATGCCATACAGAAAGTTAAATAAGTCAAATATGATAAAGCTGAAACAAAAGCAATATAAAATCAAACAAAGTTAGAATGAATCTTAGGTCAGCCAGTCATACTCTCTGGCAAAAGTGATGTTCTTAACAAATGAGCATTTGCTACAACTGAACACTTCCTATGACAAGGACTCTACTACTGTGCAGTGAGGAATATTCTATCTTTTGACTGTGTTTTTAGAAAATTCTTAAATTCTAAGATAAAATGTGCCAAATTTTAGCCGAAATAGTTGAGTCTACATTTTCTCTCTACAGAAACAAAACATATACCTGCATCCCATTGTAATAGATAACTTTTTTGGACAAGTGAAAACAACTGTCATGTAAGTGTTAGTTTAAAATATAACACTGAAAAGTCAATAAAGAGCCCAAGAGCCCATATACCCAAGACAATCCTAAGCAAAAAAACAAAGCTAGAGGCATCACGCTGCCTGGCTTCAACCTATACTACAAGGCTACAGTAACCAAAAAAGCATTGTACTGCTACCAAAACAGATATATAGACCAATGGAACACAACAGAGGCCTCAGAAATAACGCCACACGTCTACAATCATCTGATCTTTGACAAACCTGACAAAAACAAGCAATGGGGAAAGGATTCCCTATTTAATAAAATGGTGTTGGGAAAACTGGCTAGCCATATGCAGAAAACTGAAACTGGACCCCTTCATTACACCTTATACAAAAATTAACTCACGATGGGTTAAAGACTTAAACATAAGCCCTAAAACTATAAAAACCCTAGAAGAAAACCTAGGCAGTACCATTCAGGACATAGGCATGGGCAAAGACTTCATGACTAAAACACCAAGAGCAATGACAACAAGAGCCAAAATTGACAAATGGATCTAGTTAAGTTAAAGAGCTTCTGCACAGTGAAAGAAACTATCATCAGAGTGAACAGGCAACCTACAGAATGGGAGAACATTTTTGCAATCTCTCCATCTTTCAAAGGGCTAATATCCAGAATCTACAGGGAGCTTAAACTAATTTACAAGAAAAAAACAACCCCATTAAAATGTAGGCGAAGAATATGAACAGACACTCCTCAAAAGACCACCTTTGTGCGGCTAACAGACATATGAAAAAAAGTTCATAATCACTGGTCATTACAGAAATGCAAATCAAAATCACAATGAGATACCACCTCACACCAGTTAGAATGGCAGTCATTAAAAAGTCAGGAAACAACAGGTGCTGGAGAGGATGTGGAGAAATGGGAACGCTTTTACACTGTTGGTGGGAGTGTAAATTAGTTCAACCATTGTGGAAGATAGTGTGGTAGTTCCTCAAGGATCTAGAACCAGAAATACCATTTGACACTGCAATCCCATTACTGGGTATATACCCAAAGGATTATAAATCATTCTGCTATAAAGCCACATGCACATTGTATGTTTATTGCAGCACTATTCACAGTAGCAAAGACTTGGAATGAACCCAAATGCCCATGAATGATAGACTGGATTAAGAAAATGTGTCACATATACACCATGAAATACTATGCAGCCAAAAAAGGATCAGTTCTTATCCTTTGCAGGGACATGGATGAAGCTAGAAACCATCATTCTCAGCCAATTAACACAAAAACGGAAAACCAAACACTGCATGTTCTCACTCATAACTGGGAGTTGAACAATGAGAACACATGGAGACAGGGAGGGGAACATCACACACCAGGGCCTGTTGCGGGGTAGGGGGCTAGGGGAGAGATAGCATTAGGAGAAATACCTATTATAGATGATGGGTTGATGGGTGCAGCAAGCCACCATGGCACATGTATACCTGTGTAACAAACCTGCACATTCTGCACATGTATCCCAAAACTTAAAGTGTAATTTAAAAAATGGAAAGAATTTGTAAAAACCTTTCTTATGACAATTTAAAAGTAACCTCAAAACTATTTTTGTACCCTTCAACTTAGCAATTTTATTTTCATTATCTTAAGGAAATAATTTAAAATATTTATAAAGGTGCACTTAAAAGGATATATTTATCTTTCTTACAGTATAAAAAATGAGAATACAGTAGAAAAATTAGAAAAAGCCCCAATACTAACAGTAGAAAATTGTGTACACTATTTATGTAGGATGACCATAAAATAACATTGTAAATGTTACCATAAAATACTTTGTAACCATAAAATGACATTATAGACATGTACTTGTTGAGATAGAATTTCATGATAGTCTATTTAGTGATTACTGTAGTTTCATTTACATGCTAAAAATGTATATGTACATAGAAAAATATATTGGGAGGCCTATAAAGCAACATTTTACTGTTTTCGTCTCTGGGAAATAGAATTATGAGTGATTTTTTTTCCATACATTGATTTTCTTATGTATCAGAAATAATTTTTAAATTTTATTTTTTAAAAACAGAGGAGCTAGACATTACTCAAAATAATGTCTGGTTACATACGAAATAGTGTAATCATTTTCCATCTCAACCTGGGCACAATGTTAATGTTGGTACCTTTTTTACTAACCACAGTGCATTCATGTTAATTTTTCAGTAGCCATGGTGCACCAATCATTTACATTAAATATAATTCAATAAATTTGTTGATCTGGCATCATTCCACATTTTTCTCTATTCTGTTAATATTATATGAATTATTTTTCTGAGCGGTACTCTCAAATTGAATTTTCTCTAAGTGTATATATTCTATTTGTTTTAATATCTACAGTATTGGTGCAGCCTTATCTTTTGTGTTTTGTTTTATGTTTTTTTTTTTTTTTAAATAAATAACCAGGCGTCATTTATAGCCAGAGCTGGTAGGTAGTTTGTATGTCTCATCTGTAATATGGTTTGGAGAACAAAAAGCATAATGTGAACCAGAAAATCATCATATAAAGGAAATTATTCAAATTTACAACATTTACTTCTTTGTATGGAAACATCAGAATAATGCTTTACAACTAATTTAAAAATGAGTTGTAGGGACATGGATGCAGCTGGAAACCATCATTCTTAGCAAACTATCACAAGAACAGAAAATCAAACACTGCATGTTCTCACTCATAGGTGGGAACTGAACAATGAGATCACTTGGACTCGGGAAGGGGAACATCACACACTGGGGCCTATCATGGGGAGGGGGGAGGGGGGAGGGATTGCATTGGGAGTTATACCTGATGTAAATGATGGGTTGATGGGTGCTGACGGGTTGATGGGTGCAGCACACCAACATGGCACAAGTATACATATGTAACAAACCTGCACGTTATGCACATGTACCCTAGAACTTAAAGTATAATAATAATAATAATAATAATTTAAAAAACAAAACAAAAAAATAAATAGAAATGAGACTGAATCTCATAGAAATAATTTGATTAATGTCAAAGAAATGTATTACTTTTATAATTTTTAGAACATTCGTAATTTTACTAGTTGTATTTATATGCAAAAATGTTTTAATACATATGAGTGTTTTTCAAGACTATTTTGGTTTGTTTTTATTGTATAAAAACACTTGACTCAGGAATGTTTAGTCTAGGCTTATGGCAGTGTGACTCTTTCTTCTTTACATTCTTCTACATTTTCCACATTACCCGTATTTCATATGTAGTTCCTTTAGAATCAGAAAATAATGTCATATTTAAAATAGTGCCAATATTCAGAGGCATACGTTTAATTACTTTTAAGTACTATTACCAGGAAAAAACTTTTTAGCACAAGCATTTCTTCGAAAGGATCACGAAACTACTCTGCTCTCTTATGGCAGGTGTGGGATGGCACCAGGACGCCATTTCCATCTTGGAGAGTCTTAATACAAGACCTTGTTCTTGAAGGTGATTTAAGTCACATCCATCGGCTACAAAATCTGACAATAGATATTTTAGTCTACGATAACCATGTTCATGTGGCAAGATCTCTGAAGGTGATGTTGAGTAGGAAAATATTTTATGTTTTTATAAATTATAGTGATTTTTGCTCATGTAAATTTTTTATATATGGTTACATGTATAGGTGATACAGTCTAGAAATTATATTTATTTATTTGATTTTTAAGTTGTAAAATTTATGTTACAATAAATTATTAAAAGATAAATTTAATGCATTAGAGCAATTTTTAAAATAATCTTTCTTAAGTATCTTAAAGTTATACATAATTTTACTGTGAAAATAGTACAGAAAAGTTTTGTCGTGTGAGATAATACTGCTTTAGAATGACAAATGCTATATAAAATATTGCTAACTTAAAGACTAAGCTTGATAAACTGGTTTGATAGAATGTAGCTGATAACTTTTTGTTCATTAGTTTAACAAATTGTTCAATTACCTCTAATGTATATTGTAAATTGGGAATGTGTATATAGTGTGTAATTTATAGAATTTGCATGCTTTCTTTTGAAATACATTAAGGTGCACAGTTTAGATATGGCAGTACTTAACTATTAAAAATTGTAGGAAATTTTTTTTCTCTATTGTATCTTTTATTTGAAAGTACTTTTTGTAGTAAAGAATGGTATGATAAATAATAATACAGTAATAAGAGTAACCTTTTCTAGGCATTTCATATGCATTTGATACTCTCTGATAAGATAGGTGATGATAGTCATCTCATTCTACAAATGTGAAATGAGGCACTCAGAGGTTGAATCTGTGGTTCAAGATTCCACAGCTAGTTGGATTGAAGCAGGGTATTTCCCTGACCCCTTCACAGGCAGGAACTGGAGTGCATGGGTGCTGGAACTAGCCAGCCACTTCAGTGCTGGCAGAGGAGAGCTCCACTCACTGATACCACAGGAGTGGGAGCATGCAGGTGAACAGGTGCAGGAGCCAGGCAAGGGCTTTTGGGCACGGGCAGAAGCAAACTCTGTACTGGCCCTACAGCAGCATCTGAGAGGGTGCTGGTGACCCCTGAAGCCCCAGAGGAAGTGTTACAGTACTGTTTTAGCTCTGCTGTCCGTGGACAGCTGACGTGTTAACAACTCAGTGGAGGGTAACTGTGACTGCCTTTCACACCACACTTGCGGCACCTGAGCTCTTGTCTAGCATCTGGGAGGAATGAGGTCTGAAGAATAAATTGAAGATGGTAAATGCAGGGGATTTTATTACTGGTGAAAGTGGCTCAGTGGAAAGGGGAGGTGAAAAGGGGATGGAGCAGGAAGGTAGTCTTACCCTGAAGTCTAGCCCTCTAGGGCCAGATTCTTCTCCCCAGTTACACCATCAGGCTGTCCCTCTGAAGTCAAGCTGCTTCTCTCTGACATCCAGCCATAGTCTCTGATGGCCAGCTGCCTCTCTTCCCTCTGCTGGCTGAGCCTGGGGTTTTTATGGGCACAGGATGGCAGGTGGGGTGGGCCATGGGTAGTTTTGGAAAAGGCAGCATTTGAGCAGGAAAACAGGGATGTAAGTTCTGACTTTGGGCTGTGGTATCAGGCTTTTCAGCTTGAGAGCAGGGTCCTTGCTGGGGATCTGCCCTCTTCTACCTAGAATTTCCCTGCCTCCTGTCCCTATCTGGATGAAGCCAGTGTTTGAATCCACAATGTCTCTTTGCAGAGCTAATCCTTTAAAGCATTAAATGGAAGGGATCTACATCACAAATATCTTCTAGTCTACTTACAGGAAGTTAAAAGAAGAGTGAAGACCTGAATTTCAGTGCCCAATTTCCCTTTATAAATGAGTGGCCATGGAGTAGCAAATATGTCCATTCTACATTGTATTACAAATAAGTTCACTATCAACACTGTTCTGGGTTACATAAAAAACAAAAACAAACAAACAAAAAAACAAGTTTACCCAATTCAAATCAATAAATTAGATTAAATCCAGGATCCAGGAAAATAGTGACTGTATTTTGTCTTCTGTAAGTGTGTATATATGCATGCACATACCTCTGTGACATATCAGAAAACACTGACTGTTGAGGATATATTTTTGACGTTATTTCCCTGAAAGATATTATCTACATTTATTAGTTTATTTCAAAATTAAATATAATGATTAGTTCAGTTCTGGAGGTTTTTTCATATAGTTCTTTCATAAACAAAATGAATTTACATTTTAGATTCACCTTAGTTCCATACTCTACATACCTTCCTTTGCCATTTAACTCTCTTCTCTTTCCCTATTCTTTCTTTCTTTCTTTTTTTTTTTTTTTTTGAGACGGAGTCTCGTTCTGTCGCCCAGACTGGAGTGCAGTGGCCGGATCTCAGCTCACTGCAAGCTCCGCCTCCCGGGTTCACGCCATTCTCCTGCCTCAGCCTCCGGAGTAGCTGGGACTACAGGCGCCCGCCACCTCGCCCGGCTAGTTTTTTGTATTTTTAGTAGAGACGGGGTTTCACCCTGTTAGCCAGGAGGGTCTCGATCCCCTGACCTCGTGATCCGCCCGTCTGGGCCTCCCAAAGTGCTGGGATTACAGGCTTGAGCCACCGCGCCCGGCCTGCTTTTCTTATCTTAGTCCTGAACAGCACCTATCACAGTGCTTTCCCTGTAGTGAGGATGAAGTAAGTAAGAGCTGCTGCTGAATGAATGAATCTGTGAATGCTGTGGATTTTTTTTCAGATTCTTTTTTCCTTTTTTATGGTCTGCTTTATTTTGCCCACTAGAGGGTGATATGAGCACACATAATTAAGAAAAATATATGACACTGTGTTTTCTGTAAAGATATCATGGCATTATATTACTTGTCTGCAATGCAATATAAAAATGAAAATGATTTTTCTCTGTGTACATAACTTTAGATTTTTATTTACCACACATTGACATCACATTTATTTGTTTTCTGACAACCTCTGTAACATTTCTTCTTGATTTAGGAACTCTTCACTCACATGACATTGATATAAATGAATTCTTCTTGGTACTTTCAAGACAACTGTTTAAAATTACATTTTTATATAAAAATACCTGGAACCAATGCGAAAGACTTTTGTTGTATAGGAGCAGGAAAAAATGTGTTTTTATTTTAATAAAGAGGACAGTATAATGCAATTATAGGATATAATACAATCAACATCTATAAGCAATACATTTTAGAATTTGAATTGCCCTTAACTATTTTCTGAATCTCACTTTTTGTTATGTCATTCCCTTAAACATTGTACACAGATCAAGTCACGTAAACTGAGATTTCAAATATTTTTTCTAGAAACTAAAGCTTTACTTTCTAAATCCCTACTCTTAACCAGAGACAATTGTTAATTATAAAATATACATGGTCATAATTATGTTTTGGCCTTCAATAGTTCAACAACTGTGATTTGATTGGCTATTTTGACATATTCAGGGAATTAAAAATAATAAACCTAAAGAGAAATTTTTGACAGTTTATGAGGAATCGGTTGATTATTTCTAAAGGGATAGTTTTTTCGTACTAGCCATATTTACTTTACTTTTTTTTTTTTTTTTTTTACTGTTTCTGTATTTAAATAGACATCTATCATCATTTTTTAAACTATGTTTTTATAATTTTTTGGTTGATGTTTCATTTGTATTTTTGGAATCTTAATACTGACAAGATTAACCAATACTTGTTTTTTATAATAGAGCATCTGGCACATTTCGTAGTATTTTTAGTGAAGCTTTTAAAAAAATACAATGCTGCCTCCATAAGGAATTTTTGATAATAACAACTTATCTTTATGTGAATAACTTGTGTCTTGGCCTCAAAATTTTGTTATTTAAAAAATACTGTAGTAGACAAGATAGTATAATAAACACCCACGTGTTCACCTTATTTTTAAATGTTTTGCCACATTTATTTCAGGCACTTTTAAGTTTTAGGAAATAAAACTCTACACTTCAAACCTTTGAGCCCCTGCCTGCTCTCGTTTTTTTTTTTTTTGTTTGTTTGTTTTTGTTTTTGTTTTTTTTTGCTCCCCAAGTCCCTCTCTTTGTCTCCATATGTAGGTTTGTATGTACACCTATGTTTATTATCCTTTTTCTTTATGTATTTTTTGATAGGGTAAAGCGCCCCTCTCATATTCTTTAAAATTGATTTGACTAGTCTCTTTTGTATACATTTTTGGAATAGCTTGAAAGATTCTGGGAATTTTGATTGAATTGCATAGAATTTAATATTTAATTTGGAGGAAATTATCATTTTTGTAGTATCAAAATTTTTTGTATATGAATGTCTTTCTTCATATGTTTAGGCCTTCTTTCAAATCCTTTGTAGATCATACATACACGTGCTATACTAATATATTTATATATACGTATATACACACATATTTTAAAAGAATCACAAAATAAGTCAAAAAGAATGAGATAAAACTAGAAATTTTTATGTTTTTTCCAATATCTCCTTTGAAGACTATGAGGAAAATTAGTTTTTTCTTTTTGTGCTTTTCTTCTTTAACTTTCTTTATACTACTCCCTAGCTGTGATACAGATGTCAGCAAAAGAGGTCAAAGAAAAGGCTTGTATCTTATCTGCTCCTCATAAAACCCATGATTGGATGGGAAAAAAGATCCTTAGGAATGAAGGAGTAGCACCTGAGAGAGTGGGTTTTCTCCTTACTTCCTTTACTGATATCCTCCATCAGAAATAAAGAGTAATGAGGGGACATAAAATTAAGAGAAGCTACAATAAGCAGAATTGGAAAGTTGATTTGCTACTCATCTTTTTTTTTTTTTTTTTTTTTAAATGTTTCCCTTTATGGGATTGAGCCTCCATGATCTAAAAGTCCAGAATTCTTAATGCAAACCTTTTTGACTGCCAGTATAAGATAGTGACCCCTTTGCTTTCCAGTTATTCAGTGTACAAAAACTTTGTGCCATGCACAAAATAGTTGAAAATATTATAGAAAATTACCTTCAGGTTATGTGTATGACATATATGTGAAACATAAATGAATTTCATGTTTAGACTTGGGTCTTATCCATAAGATACTTCATTATGTATATACAGATATTCCAAAATCCATAAACATCTGAAATCTGAAACACTTCTGGTTTCAAGTATTTCAGATAAATAATATTTAACCTATATTACTTTTTTTTGTTATTTAAGATGTCTGTTATTCAATCCTGAACTTGTGGGGGGAAAAAAAAGTGGTATCCCTGTAGTCACCCAGTAGTCAGGAGTGCTATTTTTATACAAATGAATTAAATTTCCTTGTTTGTAACTCCTTTTGCTTCTAAATCTTTCTTCATAAATATAAATGTGATTTAGGTTATATAGCTTCTTTTAGGTAGGTGTCAATATCTTTGAATAGCATTCTGCATCTCTCTCATTTGACATCTCCATTAAAAGAAAAATCTCAGTGGTCTATAATTAAAGACATTTGTAGACTAAGTTTAGCAAAACATCTGAGATTAACTATAGAACATTTATTTCAAAACTCTGATAACTCATGTTTGAACTCACAGAGTGTTTCACACTGTGGTGGTGCAGGGACAAATGCAAAAGTTTTCTTTCCATAGAACTTGTAAGATGGAAGATGTTTATTATTTTTTGATAGTGCCACATTTAAAATTTCTTCTTAGTATTCTCATAATGACAGTATCTTAGGGATCATATTTAATTAAGCCTTAAACTGGTTAAAGCAAGGCATTTTCAGAAACCTTAGTCAAATAGAGGGCTTGAATTCCATTTAAGTAATGGGTTTCTTAACCATTATATTTTATTGATGCTAAAACAGTTTTTTTTCACATTTTAATATGTCTGAAATGAAAATATCTCTTACAGTTGAATGTGTGTGTATATGTATGTGTGTGCATACATGCGTAGGCATGCACATGTCCATATATTTAGTTTTGATACAGTTTCCATGCAGCTGTTACTCAGCCATACTTGTGTAGCATACTTTGCAGATACTTTAGTATATTTCCTGATTGGTCAGTGCCCTCATTGCCCCATATTGGTTATTAAAGTTTTATTTTCCCCGCTTTCTAAATAACAAATGATCTATTTTTAGGTTGGAAGCTTTCTTAGAATCTATAGCCTTCATACCAAACTTCAATCAATGAATTCAGAGAATCAGACAATGTTAAGTTTAGAGTTTCATCTTCATGGAGGTACCAGTTATGGTCGGGGAATCAGGGTCTTGCCAGAAAGTAACTCTGATGTGGATCAACTGAAAAAGTAAGCTTTTAATTTTTAGAAAATGTAAATAAGGTATTGATTAAGCCGATTTCTAAGATAATATTGTTTCTGGGGTTTCTGATAGGTTCCCTAGCCTTTTGTGCCGTTCGCCATGTTTTTAAACAGATGAGCCGAATGAAACAAATCAAGTGATTATAGGCTCATATAGCTAAGTAGTAGCAGAGCCAGGGTTATAGTTGAAGTTTTCCAACTGTTAGAATCTGGCTTTTACACTCTTGCTTCTTTTCTGTCATTTACTGCACTCTGCAAGTACAGCAACATACAGTGGAAACTAGACCTTAGCTAAAGTTTAGAAAATTTGATACATATCTAAGATTCCAAAAATATTTAATTCTTTCATGAAAATAATATATTTCTGAAGTGCCACTGATTAAATAGATAACACATGTTTTGGTGTATCACTCCCTTTTAAACTTTTTAAAAACATTTTTAAAACTTTTACACGTGCCAGAAAGTCAATAGTATCTTAAACCTGCTATATATTTAGATCTCTTTTTCCCAAGGTATTCCTAGTGAGTACTGTGTGCAGAAGCATTTTGGTCAATATTCTAGAAATTTAAAAAATCTTCATATCTTCAAAGAGAAAACATACTGTTCAGTAAATTTAAATAAATTTTGTCTAAATTTTAATTCATTGAAATCAGCGTGACTTTATATTAGCTTCTGTTTATTACTTTTATATCAGTTTCACTGATTTTAATATCATTACCATATATAGCAACACAGTATTTAGCTTCTTGAATCTAGAGTTAGATTGTTCTGACCCAGAATGGCATCTGTTAAATTCCCAGTTTATTTTTGTTTGTATTATTTCGTCATTGCCCTGTTTCACTTGTATCTTTCTAAACTCAGCTTTTTAAGTTGAACCCTCAGAAAATCTGATGAAAGCAACAGATCCTTTACTGAAGAATGTTTATATTCACAAAATTTTATATATAATTTCAATGAATTTCTGGATTTTGTGGGTACAGCTAAATTTACTATATTGACTTTGTTTTATGCAATTTGAAATTGTATTCTTTCAATTATAGGGATTTAGAATCTGCAAATTTGACAGCCAATCAGCATTCAGATGTTATCTGTCAATCAGAACCTGATGACAGCTTTCCAAGTAAGGACAACCTTTAACATTGACAGTTTAGTTCTTGCTAAATAAAATAGCTTTATCAACATAATTATTTTTAATGTCTTTTCTTTGTCTCCCTTATTAAAACTTTCATGTAGTAAAGGAACATACTAAAATCTTTATCTGTGTCCTATACCAAAAAGTAAACATGGTTTCTTCCTAAATTATGTAATTACATTTTCAAATTGGGTGGTAGTGATTACTTGATTATGATATATACATGACGTGTTTGTATTCACAAGAAAATCTGTATTGATTTCGTAGACAACTATTTTGCTTGTCAGTTTTTAAAGAGAACAAAGATTGTTTTTGCCACTTATTTCACATAGCCTAAATACTTTTTGCTCATACATGTTAGATGTATACATAGTTTCTAGTCTTTATTGAATTAAGCAGGTATCTAAATACAAAATATTAACGAACAGTGGATGTCCTAATATTGTCTACTTGAATAGATGACTAGTCAAATCTGAACTTGAAAGCTTTCAGTGTGCATTGTTTTTTCCTTTACCACTTTGTCTTAATTTCTGAGTTTTTGTTTGTTTAAGAAACATTGTCTTGCTCTGGCGACCATGCTGGATTGCAGTAGCAGGATCATAGCTCACTGCAGCTTCAAACTCCTGGGCTCAAGTGATATCCTCCCACCTCAGCCTCCTGAGTAGCAAGGACTTGTAGTCCTGCACATGCCAACACTCCTGGCTTTTTTTACTCTTTTAATTTTTTATTTTTTGTAGAAACAGGATCTCACTATATATTGTCCAGGCTTGTCTCAACCTCCTGGTCTCCTGGTCTCAAGCAGTCCTCCTGCCTTAGCCTCCCAAAATTCTGGAATTACAGGTGTGAGCCACCACGCCTGGCCTGTCTGAATCTCTACATCTGCATTTTGGGACCTGGAATCTAGGTCACATTTTTTTGTTTTTGTTTTGTTTTATTTTCTACCTAACTCCTACCCTGCTGTGATCCAAAGAATCATTTTATGAGATTTATTCTCCTTCCATCCCAATAATGATAAGCATGAAAATTAACATACATTTCTTGTTAGGCATGTAAGTGCCTGCAGGCATTATTATTTAATTCTTTTGTTTGTTTGTTTGTTTGTTTGTTTGTTTTTTGAGATGGAGTTTTGCTGTGTCACCCAGGCTGGAGTGAGGTGGCGCGATCTCCGCTCACTGCAAGCTCCGCCTCCTGGGTTCATGCCATTCTCCTGCCTCAGCCTCCTGATAGAAGCTGGGACTACAGACACCCGCCACCACACCCAGCTAAATTTTTTTTTTTTATTTTTAGTAGAGACAGGGTTTCACCATGTTAGCCAGGATGGTCTCAATCTCCTGACCTCATGATCCACCTGCCTTGGCCTCCCAAAGTGCTGGGATTACAGGCATGGGCCACCGCACCCGGCCGCATTATTATTTAATTCTAACAGCACTCCTATGAGATGAATTATTCTGTCTCCTTTTAACAATGGGAAACTGAGGCTTTGATGGATGGATATCATATAGTTTGTCCACAGTTAGTTAGCTGTTAACTGATGACAAAGCAAGACAGATTCAAATGCAGGCTTTTTGATTTTTTTGTATATACTTTACATTTCTTTTCTTCATTCTCTCTGTTTTAAAATTCTCCTTATTTTAAAATGCTAACACCTTCGTGATAACATTGTGGCCTAGTATATGATTACTTGAACTACCATGAGGAAACCGATTTAGTTCAAATAACAATCACTTAGAGACAATATAATTTGTAATTATAGTTTTCACAATCTCTTTTTCCTTTTAGAATTATTCTTTCATTAGTTTTAAAGTACATTGTAATAGGTGTTATAATACCTAGTTGAATACCTTTCACTATGCCTTTATTCCCTACTCCCTGAGGTAAGATTTAACAGTTTAGTGTGATTCCTTCGATCACTTCATCTTTATACAAACATATATACCTATATATAAACAATATGACTCTTCTCTTTTTCTTAAATTTTTACCAAAATGAAATCACACTATAATAAATAGTTGCTTTCTTCAACAATATATTATAGATCTTTTTTTCTGGGCTAATTCATATGACTCAAATTCATTATAGTTGCATAATAATAATGTTCCATTTTTCATTTTTCATTTAATAGATGTTGAGATCGTTACCAGTTTTCTGCTGTTATAAATAATACTTTAATAAACATCCTTGAATATACGTACTTCATGTTTGTACTTCTCCACAACAAACTCCTAAAAGTGAGGTTGATATATCTAAGGGTGTGCATGTCTTTTAATAGATGCTGCCCGATTATTTACCAAAGGTCATAGGAATTTATATCCAAATAGCAGTATAGAAGAATGTACTTTCCTCACACCTTCACAATATTGGAAGTTAACATTATATGTAATTTTTGACAGTTCAGGAGGTGAAACGCGTTTTCTTACTTAATTTTCCTGACTACTTGGAAACTTGAAAATCTTATTATATATTTACGAACGTTTTAAATTCCCTCTTCCTCAGGTTATTTGCTCTTACCCTTTATCTGATTTTCTGTTGAATTATATTTTTGTCAGTTTGTGGGCAACCATGTATGTTTTACACATTTTCTTATTTGACTACTTTTATGGTTTCTGCCATTGTTTCCATCTCATGTTGTAATGGCCAATATTAATTACTAAATTAGATTTATTGAAATTATACCATGCCAGCTTGAGATGTTCATTCAAGTCCTCTTCACTTGGATTTTTATACCACTTATTAGCAATACTGAGGATATGTTTGTGTGTAATGCTTTATAAAATAAATTATAAAAACATAATGTACTGTTATGTATAATAGAGTGTAAGCTAAAGTGATTACAAAATATAGATTTTTAAAATTTTAAATTCTTCTTTTTAGAAAGCATTTTGTAACCTTAATGCTATGACTACTACTTTTGCTTTCTTGTTAAAGTCCTATTTTTGATGTTCGTTTGATCATTCTATTAAATTTCATAAGTTTACTATTTTATCCATCTCCCCTTTTATTTCCTCTACACTGTATTTTTTCAACATAATAAAGACTTTCATACATGGTAGAGTTAAAACAGTTGTACAATGAATACTCACATACCTACCAGCTAGACTCTCCAATAACTATTTTACTTTGTTTGCTCCATCACATGTGCGTTTATTTCTATATGCCTCTTTTTTTTTTTTTCTTTTGAGATGGAATCTTCCTTCGTCCTCCATGCTGGAGGTCAGTGGCACAATATCAGCTCACTGCAGCCTCTGCCTCCTGAGTTCAAGCTTCTCCTGCCTCAGCCTCTCAAGTAGCTGGGATAACAGGTGCCTGCCACCATGCCCAGCTAATTTTTGTATTTTTAGTAGAGACAAGGTTTCACCATGTTGGCCAGGCTGGTCTCGAACTCCTGACCTTAGGTAATCCACCCTCCTCAGCCTCCCAAAGTTAGGGATTACAGGTGTGAGCCACCGCGCCTGGCTTATATGCCTCTTCATTCATTAATTTATGTTTTTTGCACATCTCAAAGTAAGTTGGAGACATAAGTACATTTTCTAAACACCGTGGCATGAACATAATTAGCTAGAGTTGAGTAGTTATTTAGTTTTTTGTTTTTGAGGTAAAATTAGCAGTGAAATGGACAACTTTCCATTTGATGAACCACTCCATGAGTTTTGACTAATATATAAACGTGTAACCCAAATCCCTCTAGATTTGCAGTTCTAGAGCTTTGAAAAAATTGAATCATATGTATCCTTTTTGTACATACTATATGTTTTTGAGATTTAATCACATTGTTGCATATATCACTAGTTTTTTCCTTTTTAATGCCACATGATATGTGGTAGACATATTTTCTTTAGATAGGAATTTCTAGTTGTTATGGCATTATTTGTTTCCTTTTTCTTGTTAGATGACTTCAATGTCTTTGTCAAAAGTCAAGCGAGTATAAATGTGGCTTATGTCTAGTCTTCCCATTCAATGCTTACTAGTATAGTGTGAAGTATGCATTTTCCCCATACTAAATTTTCGATTATTGCATCACCTTTTGCATTCTCCTTGCATTGCTTTGCTGCTTTAGTAAAAAATCAAAATACAATGTAAATGTGGGTTTATTTCCAGGCTCTCTATTTAATTTAATTCAGTTGATCTATTTTTCAGTCCTCATGCCAGTACCATGTTGTCTTAGGGAATTACTGTAAGTTTATAGAAAGTCTTGAAGTTATGTACATTGTTCTCCAACTTTGTTCTTATTTTATAAAATGTTATTTAATATTCTAGATTTTCTGCACTTCCACATAAGTGATAGCATCTGCTTTGCAATTTCTACAGTAAAGCCTCTGCTATTTATTTGTTGTTGTTGTTTTGAGGCAGAGTCTTGTTCTCTTGCCCAGGCTGGAGTGCAATGGCACAGTCTGAGCTCACTGCATCCTTCGCCTCCTAGGTTCAAGCGATTCTCATGCCTCAGCCTCCTGAGTAGCTGGAATTATAGGCATCTGCACTGCACTTGGCTAATTTCTGTATTTATAGTAGAGAAGGGATTTAACCATGTTGACCAGGCTGGTCTCTAATGCCTGACCTCAAGTGATCAACCCACCTCAGTCTCCCGAAGTGTTGGGATTATAGGTGTGAGCCACTGTGCCCACCCCAGTCTCTGCTATTTTGAAAGGATTGTACTGAATCTACAGATTAATTTGGAGATAATTGATATCTTAATATTGAGCCTTTTAAATCATGAATGTGACAGATCTCACTATTCATTTATATTTTCTTCAGTTTCTCTCAGCAACGCTCCATTGTTTTCAGTCCTACGTTGAAGTTGTAATGGGCTTAATTCTTTTGCCTTTTCCTTTTTGTAGGCTCTGGATCAGTATCATTGTATGAGGTAGAAAGATGTCAACAACTATCTGCTACAAGTAAGACCATGCATCGTTTTTTATATGGGCACAGTAGTGAGCGTAATAAAGTCTGCCTCTACACTTACCAACGAATCCATTTCTTTCTAATAGTAGAACACATATCCTTTAAAGCTAAAATATGTCCGTATTTAACTTTCTTCTTCTACCGTGTCCCATTGGCACAAAACGGAACACATAAAGATACGAGTCTTTGCATTGCATATTTTAAGTCATATATCTCTAGCAAACTTAATGTTTAAAACAGATATATATTTTAAGCATTAAATACATGATGTATTTTAAGTCATGTATCTCTGTTAGAGTTACATGCAATGTAAAGACATGTATCTTTAAACTGTTACATGAAGAGTTATCCTGTCACATGATGCATTAAACAGTACCGTAAAGGAGCTCCTTGCAATATGCCTCAAAATTTTAATTTAATGTTAGTAATGATAGTGTGTCTATCAAGTACTTCCTCCTTTTGTTACATCAGCTAATACAATTTTCAGAAAAATATTTTTAAACACAAATTTATTAAATTTTAATTTCTCAAAGTGGAGGAAGAAGATACAAATATGAATGGTAAAAGGACTGATGAATGCTTTTAATGTTGTGTTGTAATTGGAGGTGCCATTATGTACTCATGTTTTCCTAGGTAAATACAGAAATAGATGTAGCTGTGTATATGTATGATACATATATATTCACATACATACACTTTCATTTATATTATAAGGGTGTGTGTGTGTGTGTGTGTGTGTGTGTGTATGTGTCAGTATGAATGTGTGTTCATATATACCCTACCTCTCTCTCCATGAAAAGGCATAGAGGCAACAGCACTCCAGTTGCCATAAGCAAACCTAGTGCACAGATTTTGGTTTATAAATAATATTTGTCAAGGAGCTCTTGGTGAAACAGCAGATTTCAGAACTAGAACAAGGGAATTACAAAATTAGTATGGAGTAACCTTGTAGTACTAGAAAGTAAGGAGGTTCTCAGTTAATGATGAAACTGGTCAAATGGCTTAGGATAGAACATGTCTAATCTGGGAACATTTGAGCATCAAAACAAATAGGATTAATACTAATTGAGTAAAGCAGGAATGCATGAGCCCATGTTGATGATGATAAAGGAAAAATAAAATATATGGGGTTAAGTGGAAATATCTTTCTTAAAGTAAAATAACAAATATGAAAGGGATGATGAAATTAAAAAAAAAAGTCACCATTTTGTAACCATGATAGTCATTGTTGAGTTAGTTATGAATCTGTGGATTCTAAACTATCAAGATATATGATAAAAAATAAGATATTTACATTTTCTCTAGTATATTCTTATTAAATGCAAGGCGGAAACGGTAAGTTTTTAGTAGAGAAGTGATTGGACACCACCTTTACCAGCTGAATAAAGTTTAGGTCTACAGTAATAGAAACACTCACTTTGTATGCCCCTTGATGTGATGCACTGAGAAGCACACAGTATCACGTATGCATTATTCCTGCCAAAAATGCATAAGCTAAACCTGAGCCTGAAGAACAACCAGACACACCCAATTTGGTGTTTATTCTACATAGTAAATAGCTGTGCAAATATATCAGTGTCGTGAAAGATAAAGAAAAACTGAGAATTTATTTTACATTAAAGAAGTCTAAAGAGACATGAGAATTAAATGTAATATATGATCCAGAATTGGATCTTAGACTTGAAAACAAAATAAATGCTACGAAGAACATTTTGAGGACAATTGTAGAATTTTGAGTAATGTTTGTTAATTTGATTATAGTAATAAATCAGTTAAATGTTCTAATGTTGAAAATTACCTGTAATTATGTCAATAAAATGTCTTCTTTTCAAATACATACTGGAGGATTTAGAGAAAAGGAGGCATAATGTCTGGTAGTTATTCTCAAATGATTCAATAATATTTACATGTTGAGAGACAGATAAAGACAGACACGGTGACAATGATAAATGTGCAAAAATGTTAACAATTGGTGAATCTTGGTGAAGATTATACAGAAGGTCTTTGTATTGTTTTTACAATTTTCCTTAAGTTTGAAAGCATTTTAAAATGAAAAATTAAAAACTATAGGTTAAAATATGAGTTTGAAGCAATTGCTCTTATCACTGTGTAGCAATTTACACTAAATTGATCAGGTCTGCCAATGGTCTTTTTAAAACAATCGCCAGCCGGGCGCAGTGGCTCATGCCTGTAATCCCAGCACTTTGGGAGGCCAAGGCGTGCAGATCACCCGAGAACGGGAGTTCGAGGCCAACCTCACCAACATGGAGAAACCCTGTCTCTACTAGAAGTACAAAAATTAGCTGGGCATGGTGGCGCATGCCTGTAATCCCAGTTACTTAGGAGGCTGAGGCAGGAGACTCACTTGAACCTGGGAGATAGTGGTTGTGGTGAGCAGAGATCACACCTTTGCACTCCAGCCTGGACAACAAGAGCGAAACTCCATCTCCAAAAAAAAAAAAAAAAAAAAAAAAATCGCCACCACAACAAAATGTTCCACTGTAAACTCTTGGCCATTTGCTCCTTGAAGGAAAACTAATTCAACAAGAATTTCACTGAATTAAAGCTGAAAGGAATTGTCTTTGCCATTGAGATTAATAAGATTTGTACATCATTTTCATTTTCTAAAACACATGAAAGTGTCAAGCTAGAATGTATAGCAAGCTGTTGCCTTAAGCTAAGGGTCACCAGGAATTTTATACTTTTTTCCAGTAAAAACTGATCACTACAATCCCAGGCCATCTTTCCACAAGTAGCTGAGGAGACCTGTTGTACATATTTCCCAGGCAATTGCTCCTAATGCTTTTGTCTGACTTTTTTTTTCCAGTTTGATTCAACTTCCTCTTCCTTTTCCTCTCCCTTCTGCTCCACTGTCTCCTTCCAACTTCCCAGACTTCCTCTTCTCTTGTCCACTACTACGCCACTCCCGTGACAGTTATATCACCCTTAATGTCCTTTTCTGTTCTTAGTCTGATTTTATAAGTGATGATTCCATAAAAAGTAACTAATTTGAAACATCCAAGAGCCTGCAAATAATGTTTAGCAAGTGTGTTTTGTTACATTCTTTTGTGGCAGACACCAGTTAGAACTTAAAATGGTTGCCTAGCATATTATTTTCTTAGCTTAATAAACCTTGCTTTTTTTCTGTTAGCCAGATTTCCATTAGTCCCATATAAAAATACTTTTTTGAATGCTTACTAGGCAATTAAGTTATTTCTTCCCCCAAATTATCCAGCGTTTATTTAGTACACATTTATTGAGTGCCTAGTGTGTGCCTGGCACTATGCTAGCGGGCCCTGGATATACATCAGGAAATAAAGACATAACCCTTGCTTTCATGGAGTGACACCTAATAGATCTTAAATTAATTAGATTTTATAGTATATATTTGGTTCAGAAGGATGCATGTCATAAATATGATTCTTGTTATTCTGATTTAATATATAAAAATTCTTTACAGTACTTACAGATCATCAGTATTTGGAGAGGACACCACTGTGTGCCATTTTGAAACAAAAAGCTCCTCAACAGTATCGCATCCGAGCAAAATTGAGGTCATATAAGCCCAGAAGACTATTTCAGTCTGTTAAACTTCATTGCCCTAAATGTCATTTACTGTGAGTATTTGCCATAATAAAACAAATGTGTTTTCATATTATTTGTGTATATATGTGTACATATGTATAATTTTGTGTCTTAGGAATAAGTAAATTGTTAATATATTTTGCAAGAATGGTAAATTTTTTAGGTAAAATGCTAAATTCTTAGAGAATAAATTATTCTGATAGTAATAGAAGTTGGTGCTATTTTCATATCTAAAATTCAGCTTAGTCACTCTGATAAAGGCAAATGAGAAATAATAAATGTTTAATATATTTGGACAGACTCATTTGTCACAGAAGTATCTTCTTAAATATAAACCTTTATTAACTGAAATTTTTGGGAAGAGTTGTGATTACTTGAAATATGTAATTAAGTGATACAGAGAGCCTTGTTGGTAAACTTCTGTCCTACTTAATAACTAGAATATAATAAATATAATTTAAATTTTCTTTAGTAATTGAGAATTTCTCAGTGCCTTTACTCTGAACATCAGTGATTATATAAATATGTAATAAATGTATATAACTGTTTTGTAATCCTTTTACTATGTAATCAGCTTGAGACATATTCTGAAAATCATTTTTAAAAGCTCCTCATCTTTTTGCAATTTGCCTATTTTTCCTCTGAATATCTAAGATGATGTTTTGGAAGATGTAGATAATTGATGGCTGTATGCATTTGGATGCCATAAATTGAGTTTTCACTAAAATGTGCTACAATTTGTGTGTATATATATATATATATATATATATATATATATATGTACATTGCCATGTATTTGTGTGCTTATAAATTGTATCAGTGTTCATTAATATACATATATTTTCCCCTCCAAAATTTGAGTATAATGCTGTTTGAGGAAATTTTTTATTTTAAAATCTCTTTAAATAAAATGTGAGGGAACGGTTTTTACCCATTTAAGCTTGAAATGGTGGTTGGGATTAAAATGTATATATAAGGATTTTAGATAATTCTTCAAGTATTATCAAATTTTGGTTTATTGAATTTTGTAAAATTATACAGCTTTGTAAAATAAAACCACTCTCTGCAATCATTTTTTAAACAAATAAGGACATTATCTCAGAAATTAACAGAAACTATCTAAAGTTACACAGTTAATTGGCAACAGAACCGGAATAAAACCATACATCTTTTGATTCCAAATGATGCCATTTTTGCTACATGATACTTAACCATATGACTTCTCAAAATTATTAATTATTAAACAGAATTGGAAATATTATTAGTTTAGAAGTGCCCTTTTCCCTAAGTGTGGTAAGTGGATATTTAACTGGAGTGAAGACAGGGGGCCACTTTATTTTTTTTCTCCTACTGGGAAATTTAGCATTCCTTGAGTACTTCAGACTCAAGTGTTAACATTTAACTATATTGTTGGATTGCATTTTATTTTGTCAATGCTAACATGACTGTCTAGTTAAGTAATAACTAGAGGAGAAAAAAAATTGATACTAGAAATAATTATAAGTGACTTTGTATCATCACAAAACCAGACGTGGAAATCACTGGTAATTAATGTAATTATGATTAGGATATGCTTACCCACAAATTATCAAATATTTATCTATTGAATAAAAGTTATTTGTTCTGCAAAGTGAATTGTCTCCATAATTTAGATAATTTAAGAAAAAGTAACTGACTCATCTGCATATAAGAATGATACTTTTTGATTACTTGTTAAATTGAAATCTTCAAGCTTATACCAAAATTGATTTTTGTCATTTCATTGTCAATAATTTTAGGCAAGAAGTTCCACATGAGGGTGATTTGGATATAATTTTGCAGGATGGTGCAACTAAAACCCCAGATGTCAAACTTCAAAATACAGCGTTATACGATTCAAAAATCTGGACCACTAAAAATCAAAAAGGACGAAAAGTAGCAGTTCATTTTGTGAAAAATAATGGTATTCTCCCACTTTCAAATGAATGTCTACTTTTGATAGAAGGTAAGATGTTTAAGTCACTGTTTTGTTAGAATACTCTTTTTCCATGTTTTTCCTAATTAATTATTATTTAATATATTTTACAGACAACCTAGAACATATAAAGTAAAAATAGTGTTTAAATTTTACAAAATTGAATATGTATGTTAACTGGATTCAAATATATATATGCACACGTACATAAATTTATCTTAATTACATTTGAAATTGTACTTCAGACTCAAGTGTTAACATTTAACTATATTGTTGGATTACATTTTATTTTGTCAATGCTAACATGACTGTCTAGTTAAGTAATAATAAAAGGCTGATTGCTTATGTACCGTCGTTGTTTTATTGGCCTCTGGATGTCACTGTTGTTTCATAGAAGTAGGGTAAAAGTCATCTATTGTATCAAAATCAAAGAAGAGACCATTGAAACAAGTAAAGATAACTTGACAAGTTTTAAATGAAATTTATCATGTTTGTTTTTTCATTTTAATCTAATTTTTTATCTAATATTTATCTAAAATATGTACTGTAAATTTTTTCTCATGGCAAGTTTAGAGTTTTTCTTAAGGCTTTTCTTCCCTCGTAACCTTTTCATTATTTTTCTTAAGGCTTTCCTTCCCTTGTAACCTTTTTTAATAGAAGAAAAATACCTTCTTTTATTTGCATTAGAGTAATATTCTGCTTTATTTTTAATAAATGAGGGAATTCTGTGTAAATTATAGACTTTGAGTGATTATATGTCAGTATAGGTTTATTTTTAACAAATGTACCACTCTGGTGGAGGATGTTGATACTGGAGGAGGCTAGCGTGTATGGTAGTAGAGGATATGGAAAATCTCTATACCTTCCTCTTAATTTTGCTGTGAACCTGAAACTAACTGCTCCTTAAAAAAAAATGAAGTCTTAAAAACAAAACTTAGAATGTACAACACCAAGAGTGAATCCTAATATAGACTGAACTTTGAGTAATAATGGATTTGTTAGTAATGTAAACTGTGGACTTTGAGTGATAATGGTTTGTTAGTAATGTAAAGAGTGGACTTTGAGTGATAATGGTTTGTTAAAATAGGTTTCTTGATTGACTGAATTTACCACTCTGGTGCAAGATGTCGATAATGGGGAAGAGGCTAGGAGACATAGGGAAACTTTGTACCTTTTGCTTAATTTTGCTGTGAACCTAAAACTTCTTTTTAAAAAAGGCTTATTTTTTAAAAAAATGAGGATGTATGTAAAAGCACTTTGAAATGTAAAAGGCATATAAGAAATATGAGCTATTTTTATTTTATATTTCCAAGTATTATAACCTGAGCCAAGGACTAGCATCTTACTGAAGTATGGCACTATTCTGGTTAGGAAGTAACAAAATCAAAAACTGACCTGGACTTAGAGATGAACCAAAGAAAATGATATAAAGTCATTCTTAGACTTTAAGCACCTGCAGTAGCATTCACTGATATTCATGCCAAGTTAATGCAGTTGACTCTATTTTATTGTGACCATAGTTTACATTAGGGTTCACTCGTTTTGCTTTACAGTTCTTTATGCTTTGACAAATGCAGAATACCATGTACCCACCATTAGAGTCTCATACAAAACAGTATCAGTTAATTTCTGTAAAAGGTGTAAGATCTGTGTCTAGATTTTTTTTTTTTTTTGCATGCAGATGTCCAGTTTTCCAGTACCATTTGTTAAAAAGACTGTTCCTTTGCCATTGAATTACCTGTGCTTCTTTGTCAAACCAGTTTATTTTTGTGAATTTGTTTCTGTGTTCTCTGTTCTGTTTTAATCTAGCTGTTATTTTCCCAATATCACACCATTGTTATTTCTAAAGCTATACAGTAATTCTTGAAATTGTGTAGTGTTCCTGCAACTTTCTTCTTTGTCTTCCATATTGTGTTGGCTATTGTAAATCTTTTGCATTTCCATATAAACTTTATAAGCAGTTTGTCAATATCAAAAAAATAACTTGCTGGGATTTTTATTAATATTGCCAGCTGGGCGCGGTGGCTCACTCCGGTAATCCTAGCACTTTGGGAGGCCGAGGCAGGCAGATCACCTGAGGTTGGGAGTTCGAGACCAGCCTGACCAACATGGAGAAATCCCATCTCTACTAAAAATACAAAATTAGTCCGGCATGGTGGCGCATACCTGTAATCTCAACTACTCAGGAGGCTGAGGCAGTAGAATAGCTGGAACCCAGGAGGCAGAGGTTGCGGTGAGCCGAAATCGCGCTGTTGCACTCCAGCCTGGGCAACAAGAGCGAAACTTCATCTCAAAAAAAAAAAAAGATTGCCATAAATCTATAAGTCAAGCTGGAGAGGCAGAACTAACATCTTGATATTATTGACAATGAACATGGACTATCTGTGTAGATCTTCTTAGATCTCTTTAACTAGGGTTTTATAGTTTTACTCAGATAAATCTTGTAAATCCAACAATATATAGATCACATTTTGTTAGCTTTATACCTAAGTATTTTCTTTTTTGGTGCTAATTATCTAATGTTAAATTCAAACTCCGATTATTTATTGCTTATGTATAGTTAAGCAATTGATTTTTTTTTTAATCTTCTATCCTCTACCGTTACTATAATTGCTGATTATTTCAGGAATTTTTTTGTTGTGATTTCCTGTAAACAAAGACAGTTTATCTCTTCCTTCCTAGTGTGTATACCTTTTGTTTCCTTTTCTTATTGCATTAGATAGGGCTTCCAGTACAATATTGAATAGGAGCAATGAGAGGGAATGTTCTTGCTTTTATCTCAGTCTTAGGTGGAAAGTGTCACCATTAAATGTGATTTTAGCTGTAGCTATTTTATCGATGTTCTTTGTCAAGTTGAAGAAGCTCCCCAATATTCCTAGTTTGCTGAGAATTTTTATTATTAATAATGTTGAATTTTATCAAGTGCTTTTCTATTGCATCTATTAATATGATCATAGAATTTTTCTTCTTTAGCCTATTAATGTGATAAATGACATTAATTGATTTTGAGGTGTTTAACCAGCCTTGCATACCTAAAATGAATTTCATTTGGTCATGGTGAATAATTATTTTCTTTTTTGATTCAATTTTTAAATACTTTTTGAGTATTTTTGTATGTGTTTTCATAAGAGGAGTCGATCTATAGGTTTTCATTCTTGTAATGTATTTGGTTATCTGTTAGAATATTGCTGGCCTCATAAGAATTAGGAAATATCCCCTCTACTTCCATTTTCCGGAATACATAGTAGGGAATTGGTATCATTTCCATGTTTGGGTAGACTTATCTATTGAAACAATCTGAGCCTGGTGACTTTTTTCAAGATTATTATTATTGATTTAATTTCTCTATAGACATAGACCTATTCAGATGATATATTTCTCCTTGTGTGAATTTTGATAGATTATGCCTTTCAAGAAATGGAACCATTTTATCTAAGGTGTCAAACTTGTGGGTATAGAATTGTTTACAGTATTTATTATTAACATTATATTTTAAAGTGCATAATATTTAACTTCCTCTGAAACATAATTTGTATGGAACTCTAATGTCACCAAATCATTTTATTAAAATATTTATTATTACCTATAATTTACTGAATATACTATGTCAGGCACTGTACTGCCTACTTTAGTATTTTATCTTTAACTCTCATAACAATCTTCTGTAAGCTAGATGTATCCCCTTTTTAAACAGGTGATGAAACTGAGACCAAGAGAAAAAGGTGAAGAACTCAAAGTTAAAGACCTAGTAAATGTCACAAAAAAATTCACACTTAGGCTTTCTGTCTCCATAGTCCATGTTAAATATTTCTACTGATTGCAAATAAATTGCTCTCAGTTAGGATGTCTCCAGATACAAACCTTGAGAAACCTAATATGCACATATATACATGCACATGTCTTTCTTTGTACTTATTCATTTGTTTAGCACATGTTTATTGAATGCCTACTGTGTGCCAGACACTCATTTAGGCATTAGTGATAATGTAGCAAACACAACAAAGTATTTCCTTTCATGGACTTTATATTAAGAGGAAATCACTAAAATATTGATAATAATAGTCACTCATGGCTCTAAGTGCTTTACAAATATTAACTCATTTAATCTTTATAATGATCTTACAGAGTAACATTATTCTCAGTTTTACAAATGGGAAAACTGTTATACTAGAGTTTAAGTAACTTGACCAAGGTTGTCCAGCTTGTGTGCCAGAGTCAAACTCGTGTGAATGACTAGATGAGCTCTCACCAGATTCTTTGAAATAGTATTTTTGGGGAGGAACTCAGAGAGAAAAGAGTTCTCTTTCTCTATGAGAGCTATGAGAATAGGTGAATGGTCACCTATTGCAGTTTTGAACAGTAGGCAGGAGTTTCTTTAGCAGGGCTAGGTATCCGTCTCCAGAAGATAGACTAACTTTTGAACTGTGAAACTTTTAAGTAGCATGCTTAGGGAATATTGTTTGGAGTTTTTAAGCATGCATAATGCGGGTTTCTATCTAACTGCAATATGACATAGCAGAACTGTAGCTTCCAGTAACCAAGAGCTTGGGGGAAGGAGGATGGGAACAGGGCAAGTTAAAATGCTACAGAGCTCAACCATTCTTGCCAAAATTCAGCCCTTTTTCTGGAGCAAACACTCCTTGGATTGTTGAAGGCCTCTGGTAGTTTCCAGAGTTCTAAAAAAGGTTTTACGGTTTTTGCCGATATTCTTAACTGCTGTTACAGTCAAGTGTGTCTTTGGATGTCCTCACTCTGCTATGCCAGAAGTGCTTCTCCTTTATAATTGAATGTTGACATTACAAATTCTACCCAAATTTTAGGAAATACACAGAGTTATTTTTTTAAATCCTATTCATTTTGCCTGGAGAGAGGAAGCATTATAAGCTAAGTAAAAAGGACACTGCCTTCTAATAATGGCATGCCACTAGGCAATACTTCTCCGCCAGCTTGGTCATTTGAATGCTTCCTCTGTCATAGAATTAAGTGTGATAATTTTCCCAGGAAAAATGAACAAATTTTATATGTGAATTCATATTACATGAACCACTCATATCTATATTTAAATGGAATATTGACCAGAAAATTGAGATTTAAACTCTAAATTTGCCCAGATATTAATTAGTATATAGCAAATTAGTGAGAATCTGATCATAACCTGGCTTTTAGCTTATATTCCCTCTTTTGGTTATTTGAACCAAGGTGTTCCTGGCATAAAGAGCAATTTGTTTAATGTAAGAAATTAGTTAAAATTTCGCAAGCTTTATATTTTACCCAAGCATTTTTGTGGATTGATTTTTTTAATCAGTATATAGGATTGTACATTTACAAATTAATATTTTTCACATACATTTATTGTCTTTTTCTGTCGATTCCTTTAGTCTTTTATTATACCTCACATGTTGTTTAATGGGACTGTACATTTGTCTACATTTTATTTGCACTACTTGAAGGATTTATTTATTCTCTTAAAAGGAGGTACACTCAGTGAAATTTGCAAACTCTCGAACAAGTTTAATAGTGTAATTCCTGTGAGATCTGGCCACGAAGACCTGGAACTTTTGGACCTTTCAGCACCATTTCTTATACAAGGAACAGTACATCACTACGGGTATGTTTTTTGTTTTGTTTTGTTTTGTTTATTATACTTTTAAGTTCTGGGATCATGTACAGAACATGCAGGTTTGTTACATAGATATATACGTGCCATGGTGGTTTGCTGCACCCACCAACCCGTCACCTACATTAGGCATTTCTCCTAATGCTATCCTTCCCCTAGCCTCCCACCCTATGACAGGCCCTGGTGTGTGATGTTCCCCTCCCTGTCTCCATGTGTTCTCACTGTTAAACTCCCACTTATGAGTGAGAATATGTGGTATTTGGTTTTCTGTTCTTGTGTTAGTTTGCTGAGAATGATGGTTTCCCGCTTCATCCATATGCCTGACAAGGACATGAACTCATGGTTTTTTTGGCTGCATAGTATTTCATGGTATATATGTGACACATTTTCTTAATCCAGTCTATCACTGATGGACATTTGGGTTAGTTACAAGTGTTTGCTATTGTGAATAGTGCTGCAGTAAACATACATGTGCATGTGTCTTTATAGTAGAATGATTTATAATCCTTTGGATATATACCCAGTAATGGGATTGCTGAATCAAATGGTATTTCTAGTTCTAGATCCTTGAGGAATTGCCACACTGTTTTCCACAATGATTGAACTAATTTACACTCCCACCAACAGTGTAAAAGCATTCCCGTTTCTCCACATTTTCTCCAGTATCTGTTGTTTCCTGACTTTTTAATGATTGCTGTTCTAACTGGCGTGAGATGGTATCTCATTGTGGTTTTCATTTGCTTTTCTCTAATGACCAGTGATGATGAGCTTTTTTTCATATATGTGTTGGCTGCGTAAATGTCTCCTTTTAAGAAGTGTCTATTCATATCCTTTGCCCACTTTTTGATGGGGTCGTTTGTTTTTTTCTTGTAAATTTGTCTAAGTTCTTTGTAGATTCTAGATATTAACCCTCTGTCAGATGGATTGCAAACATTTCCTCCCATTCTATAGGTTGCCTGTTTACTCTGATGATAGTTTCTTTTGCCATTCAGGAGCTCTTTAGTTTAATTAGGTCCCATTTGTCTATTTTGGCTTTTGTTGCCATTGCTTTTAGTGTTTTAGACATGAAGTCTTTGCCCATGCCTATGTCCTGAATGGTATTGCCCAGGTTTTCTTCTAGGATTTTATGGTTTTAGATCTTACATTTAAGTCTTTAATCTATCTTGAGTTGATTTTTGTATAAGGTGTGAGGAAGGGGTCCAGATTCAGTTTTCCAGATTCAGTTTTCTGCATATGGCTAGCCAGTTTTCCAAACACCATTTATTAAATAGGGAATCCTTTCCCCACTGCTTGTTTTTGTCAGGTTTGTCAAAGATCAGATGGTTGTAGATATGTGGTAGTGTTTTCAACTGAGAAAATTTTTGGAATTAAAAACTGTTTAAGAGTAATTTTTATTCTTTTATTTCATTGGTGACTATTCAACAGAAACTTACAGTGTATCAACTTATATGTATAGGTTTTTCTGGCATATATCTGTTCTTTTGATAAGCATATATAGTGAGAGTACATACAATGTGTGAGGCATAAGGCTGTCGTCTTTTGATTCCTCAGCCAGAGGCTGGTACTTACTTGTTTTCCTTAACAGTGAGGATTTAGATACCAGTTACAGAGAAAAATTCAGAGCTGCAAACCTAGTAAAAATTAAGTGATTGAATTTCAAAATATCTGAGCCACTAAATCACAAATTTGCTGCCACTGAAAATTGGAATATAAAAGAATTCATTAGAGCTACAAACAGATTTCTACATTTAGAAGGAGGGGATAGGGATAAAATCTCTACTGCTTGATGAAACAATGACCCTGGACATATTCTAATTTGAGAAACCTTGGATTATAGCATATATTTTATCATCCTCTTTCTTTCCTACTTCTAAATTTGTAGCAATGATTAGTCATTGTCATAATGTGCAAATCCTGATTGAAAAATTATATACTGGTTGAAAAATATTATACTGTAAGCATGATACCTCCCTAATTGTGTGGTAAAGTCACTATCAGGCATTGCCCTATGTTCTTCCAACATATCATAAAATTTTAGCCATAAAGCAAAACTGAATGCCACTGACTTAAATTTCTGTGTTGTTGCTGTTTTTACTCTGATATACTCAGTGTCTAATTCCCTCTCTCATTAGCCTTATGATCTGAGAGTCTGTCTTTTTTGAAAATAAAATGATTTTTAGTTAAACCAATTAATTAAAAAATTAAAACTCATAAAATTCTGTTTTTCTTGTATAATAAGTCACTGAGCTTTCTCTTTTTGCATGCAGATCCTCACTCACTAGCTTTTGTTCTTTCCCCTTTCTCTCTATTTTGCCTTCCCAGTACTGGGCACCATGACGAGTCTAAACCAGGAAAGGAAATACTCATTTTAAACTCTGAAATACTACTTCTTCTTTTACTAGAAGTCTCAACAAAATAACCCTAATATTGCGGGATCTGGCCAGCAGCCCACAATGCAATGGGGCTCTCTCTTTGTTCCCAGGCGGATCGGCAGGTGGAGAAATAATAGACACACACGAGATAGTGAAAGCTGGGTCCAAGGGGGTCACCACCTTCTGGTCCCATGGTGCCAACAATGCAATATGCCAGCATTTAATTATTAAGTTTAGTGAGGGCGGGGGTAGGTTAGTGAGGGATTTAGGGTCGTTTGATTATGAGGTGAGATGGTCACATGGAGATGAAGTAATTCTTTAACATCTGTAATAGAAGTACAGTATATAGAGATAAGAATTTACAACATAGTGTGTGCATCAGTAATTTCTAACAGAGCCTTAAAACAGGAACAGCAGTAACAGTTGCAGCAAAAGCTGGTTACAAACAATTCATAGAAACAGGACGTGAAGTTAGACAACCGGTTAGACCAGAAATTCTCAGAAGGGAGTATGAACCCTAAAGAGGCCTAGAAGAGCCGCAGCAAGATGAGGGCGTTTATAGTCCTATCTTATCCATATGGACAGGCACCCCCCATGTGTCCGATTATAGGCTCCCCACAAGGATCGCATTCCATTCCCAGAGCTGTGAACATCTGCTTTTCTGGGATAGGAATCTTGGTGATGTGAAACCTCCCTGACTGCATGTTCATTCATAGGCTTTCTGCAGGGGGAAGCACATCATGCGCTGTTGGCTGATTCTGGCAGTCCAACCTGGCATTGTCTTTACACAATCCTGCATGCAATTTTGTATTTATAGTAATCAGGAGCGTTTCATCTTTTATTCCGTAGCAATAGTTTCAGGGTGTCTTCCTACATCTCCACCTTTTCTCTGATTTAAATGAACCATAGCAATCTATTCCATAGCAGTAGTTTCAGGGGGTCTCCCTACACCTTAAGGCCCCCTCCTTTGTTTTTTGTTTTTTTTTTTTTTTTTTTTGAGATGGAGTTTTGCTCTATTGCCCAGGCTGGAGTGCAGTGGCATGATCTCAACTCACTGCAACCTCTGCCTCCCAGGTTCAAGCGATTCTTGTGTCTCAACCCCCCGAGTAGCTGGGACTACAGGCACGCACCACTAGCACCCGGCTGATTTTTTTGTATTTTTATTAGAAACGAGGTTTCGCCATGTTGGCCAAGCTGGTCTTGACCTCCTGACCTTAGGTGATCTGCCCATCTCGGCTTCCCAAAGTGCTGGGATTACAGGCGTAAGCCACCACGCCCAACCAAGGCTGTCGACTTTTTTACTAGTTGCTTCAAAACTAAGGCAAATGTTGTTCACACTTCAGATTTTAAGACATTTTTACATTTTTTATTACTTGAGTTTCATCATCAAAAGCCAGTATATCTTTTAATTGATTCTTATTTTTATTTTTGGGTTATGAAATAATTTTAACTTATAGAAAAATATAAAAAGTAACATCACAACAATTATGTATCCACCATTTAGATTTAACAAATCTTAACATTTTAACATTATTTCAGACCCTTTTTTTTTTGAGACAGTGTCACTCAGACACCCAGGCTGCAGTGGCATGATTTCAGCTCATTGTAACCTTGACATCCTGGACTCAAGCAATCCTCCCACCTCAGCCTCCCAAGTAGCTGGGACTACAGGTGCACACCACCACACCTGGCTAATTTTTGTATTTTTTGTAGAGACGGGGTTTTGCTGTGTTGTCCAGGCTGGTCTTGAACTCCAGAGTTTAAGCAATCTACCTGCCTTGGCCTCCACACTAACTCTTTTTTTCTCAGAGGTAGCTACTTTTCCAAGATTGTATGAAATCCTTATCAGTGTTTTTATGCCTTCATTATATGTGTGAACTCTTAAGCAGTGTGGTGTATTTTTCGTTTTTTAAATTTATATAAACCGTTTCATACTATGCCAAGCCTTTTGAAGCTTGCCTTTTTTTGATTCATTATTTTTTTCAAGATTTACCCCTATTGACGCATGTAGATTTAGGTTATTTAACGTCTATGGAGTATGTTATGAAGTATCAGAATTTATTAGCCTATTTTCCTATTAATGGATATGTGTTTATTGTTTCATTTACAGACCGTACTGAAGTCACATTGTATGTTTTCTTGTGTATTTCCCTTGTCATAAAATGAGTTCAGTGGGTCATAGCCAGTTTTTTTTTTTTTTTTTTAATTATATGATGTGGTTGTAGTAAGAAATGGAATGAGAGGGAATGGATAATAGAGGACATTTTACATAGTAAGGGTCATTGTTGTTCCCTAAACTTTCATTTCAATTGTATGTGTATGTATGTATTACTAAGATATGATATTAAATGAATTTCTTACTGTGAGTCCTTAACAAAAATATTTGAAAGTTACTCCTAAGGTGTTTACCTGGAATTAGAATTACTGGATTGTAAGTTTTGTTTTATGGGAAAAATACCAAATTGTTCTTCCTATGGTTTTAACAATGTATGGTCCCATCAGTAATTAATAAAATTTTAGTTTCTACCAAGTTCTACCAAGTTCACTCCAACACTTGGTATTAGTATATTTTCTGTCTGATACTTGGCATTAGTCTGACTTATAACTTTCCAGTGAGCATCAGATGGTATCCATGAAGTTTTCGTTTGTGTTTCCTAGATGTCTAGTGTGTTTAAGCAGCCCCCGTGTTTATCAACTATGTAGGTTTCCTACTCTGTGAATTCCATGTTCACATCTTTTGCCTGTTTTTCTATGTGGTTACTGATTTCTTTTTTGGTTCATGTGTGAGCACACATACATGTAATTGATTGTAAGGTTTCTTTCCGTGTTAGAGATACTAATCTTTTGTCGGTTTCATCCATACTTCGAGTGTATTCCATGCCTTTTTAACTTTACAGGTTCTTGTGTTTTATAGGTTTTTTAAAAATTTTTATTTGGTAGTTGCTTTATAGCTTACTCTCATCCCTTTGCTTTCAAGTTTCTGGCATTCTGTTTTGTACGTCACTCATACGTAAAAGCTTATGGCTAAATTTTAGTTTTAATAGTTGAGTTTAAGTATGTTCTTAAGTTATTGATATATTTAGTTTATGTTTCTAATTTTTTGTTTCCCCTTTCGCTGCTTTGGAAGTAAGTAGTTCTGTATTTAATTTTGACTTAATATCCTTAATTTTTAATTTTTATACTATACTTACTTTAATAATGTCTAATGCTAATCAATATCATAGTCTTTTTCTTAGGCAATAATATTATTTCGTTAAATTAACATCTTTTGTTAGAAAAGAAACATCTATTTGTTTCATGAGTAGAAAGGGATAAGGTGCAATATGGTTTTCCTCAAAGTGCAAATGAGAACAAATGTGCATGTACCTTTTAAACTTTTATTTTTATTCACGTATATCTTTTCAAGTATATTTTCTTAACATCTCATAAATATTATGATGATGCATAATAAAAAATAAATTACTCATATTTAAAATACGTTGGTATTCAGGTAAAGCAAAATACCTGTACTACACAATGCACAACTTTAGTGTATTGTGTAGTCTTATACTTACATACATTTCAAAAGTTAACTCTGGAATTAGGCATCATAAACTACAAACCTCTGGATATGTGCTTACTAAAAATATTCATTATCTAGAATCTTGCATGTTCTGACTGTTTAGTAATTTTTCTCTATTTGCCATATTTATTAACACTTTGAATTTATTAAGATATTACTTACAGAGGCCAGGCATGGTGGCTCACTCCTGTAATCCCAGTACTTTGAGAGGCCAAGGCAGGCAGATGGCTTGAGCTCAGAAGTTCGAGACCAGCCTGGGCATTGTGGCAAGACCCTGTCTCTACAAAATTACAAAAATTACCCAGTCATAGTGGTGCGCAGCTGTGGTTCTAGCTACTTGGAAGGCTGAAGTGGGAGGCTCACTTGAGCCCAGGAGGCAAAGGTGGCAGTGCCTGGGTGACAGACTGAGACCTTATCTTTAAAAAAAAAAAAAAAAAAAATTGCTCATAGAATCAGAGAATTCTTAGAGATGATCATTTTCTTCAACTTTTCATTTTAACAAATAGGGAAATTGAGAGCAAAATTAATTAATGATTTGGACCTGGAACCCAGCACCCTGTTCTCAATTTAGAATTGTTTATTCTGAATCTTATACTGCCTTTTTTATTGCCTTTATGTAACAAGCTTACTCCTTCATAATTCTCTTGTGAAATAAGCAAGCACATTACAATATAGGGGATGCAGTATTCTTCTGTTTAATAATTTATATTTTAAAACTACACATGTTTGAGCAGTAAAAAGTTACAACAATTAAACAAGCTAAATTATTTTTAAATATTTATGGTTCTTTCTTTTATAAATTTCAGATGTAAGCAGTGTTCTAGTTTGAGATCCATACAAAATCTAAATTCGTTGGTCGATAAAACATCGTGGATTCCTTCTTCTGTGGCAGAAGGTTAGCTAAATTTCCATGCCCTGCAATTTTAACTGTTTGTATACAAGGTTATTCCACCTGTTTATGTTTCAGTATACCTGAAAGTATACGTATTCTTTCTTTGTATACCTGTTCCTTCTTCTGTAAGATAAACAGACTTTGTAAATTTAAAGATATCTGCCAGGCCTTTCTTTAGTCTGTATTTCTTCAAGCAGGCACCGTCACATTTGTTTGTACTTTCCCCCATGCCTTACTATTTTGTTTTTCCTCCTCAGTAAGCATTCCACTTTACTAGTGCTCTTCTCAGAATTTGGCATTCAGAGTTGGACATTGTGCTGCAGATGTTGTTTGGCCAATTCAGAACAGAGTGAAATTATTTTTTACCTAAAACTGGACACTCCACTTCTACTAGCCTGAAATGTCATTGTATAGCTATTTATTTGTACACTTGGTTTTGTTTTCTTTCCTTTTTAATACAGCCATCTCATGTTTTATTTGTGGTCCGTTGAAATCCTGGGTTCCTGTCACATGAACTTCTTGAACTTGGTCTCCTCATTCTATTCTTAATGTAATTTTTTTTTTCTGTCACATGAGCTTCTTGAACTTGGTCTCTTCATTCTATTCTTAATGTAATATTTTTGTTTTTATGGTTCCTGGGAGTAGTTGCTAAGTTCATCTTTCTTAGTTTTAGTTCACAGTTTTCATCTATTGAGACCTTTTGAAGCCTAAAAATCAGTTCCCCTGTAGTAGTGTCTTTTGTATGCCCTAGTTCATGTCTGTATGTCCTAATTTATTCTTACATGCCCTCTTAATTAGTCCTACTGTTTAAATATGGGTTCCACAGATAGAAGCTAATAAAACATTCTATAAATTGAGTATCTTCTTTTCCAAACAAGAAGATGTTTATCTTAACCTGTGAATTTTCATGTTACCCAGTATCTCTAATTTCGTATTTCTTCCTCATCTTACCAAATTATTAAATCTCAGATTCTGACATTCTTGTCCATTCAACCAGATGATATCCCTTTTTTCTTTTTTAAAATTACAAATTATTCCCCTAGCTTATAATGGAGAGAGGCATGCTAAAACGGTATTTAACTGCGTGCTATTTTTTAGAACATTCTGTATTTTAATTTTATCTTTCATAAAACTAACATGCAATGGAGTTATATTTCATGAATCACTTTTTGTGGTTTCTATGGAGGCTATCAACTGTTTTATTTATTTATTTTATTTATTTATTTATTTTGAGACACAGTCTTAGTCTGTCGCCCAGGCTGGAGTGCCGTGGTACAATCTCCGCTTACTGCAATCTCCGCTCACTGCAACCTCCGCCTCCCCGGTTCAGGCATTTCTCATGCCTCATCCTCCAGAGGAGCTGGGATTATAGGTTTATGTTACTGTGCCTAGCTATTTTTTTGGTATTTTTAGTAGAGACAAGGTTTCGTCATGTTGACCAGGCTAATCTTGAACTCCTGTCGGGTGATCCACCCACCTCAGCCTCCCAAAGTGCTGGGAATACAGGTGTGAGGGTGTCAACTCATTTTAAATATACATTAATATTTAATCAAAAAAGATTAAATTGCTTATCATAAGATATTCTCTCTATGTGGGTATAGTGAAATGTTCCAAAATGAATCTGCTAAATGAGCTTAATTATAGGTTGAGTATCTGTGAAGTTAAAAACACAAACTGTTTGTCCTCTGCTCTGACACCACAGCAATCAGCACAGGAGACTTATGTGACCAAACGCATAGGGGTTTTCACCCTCACACCAAGCAGGCAGTCCCTCAGCAGATGCCAGCTGGGTGTCCTCCAATTCAATTCTGACACTGTCTACCTGGAGATAATGCCAAATTTTTCTTTGTATCTTGAGTTATTTTAGTAAATAAAATTTATAGGTCTATACTATCATAAAACAGTTTTAACTTTACCTTGATAATAACGAATAGCAGACTCATATGGTTTGATCTTTTTTTCCTTCACTAGTCCTGGGTATTGTACCCCTCCAATATGTGTTTGTTATGACATTTACACTTGATGATGGAACAGGAGTACTAGAAGCCTATCTCATGGATTCTGTAAGTATCAGAGGTAGTAAAGATATTTTTAATTAAAAAATAATATTTAAAAAATTGAATACATGTATTCATACCTGCTTTATTCCTAAAAGGACTTAAGGCAACTTAAAATTTTATATAAGTAAAATATGAGCACATAAATTTTGAATCATCTGTGTATGTATCTCTTTTTTTATTTGACACTAAATCTTAACAGTTGAATAGTGGAAAATTAAGGAACAGGGATTTAAAGAGTCATTCCCTATACCACAGCCAAAAAGCAGAGGTATGGCTACACTATGGAGGCGTTATTTGTAATCAACATTTTGTTGTACTATTGTTTGTTTGTTTTTTGAGATGGAGTCTTGCTCTGTCGCCCAGGCTGGAGTGCAGTGGCATGATCTCGGCTCACTGCAACCTCCGCCTCCCAGGTTCAAGGAGTTCTCTGCCTCAGCCTCCCATAGCTGGGACTACAGGTATGCGCCACCATGCCTGGCTAATTTTTGTATTTTTATTAGAGACTGGGTTTCACCATCTTGGCCAGGCTGGTCTTGAACTCCTGACCTTGCAATCCACCCGCCTTGGCCTCCCAAAGTGCTGGGATTACAGGCGTGAGCCACCATGCCCAGCCTTGATCATACTTTTTAAACCTCCACATTTCATATTAGAGGAAATGAAGTTACTTTGACAGGGAAGATAGATATTATTGTATAAAGTTTTGAGGCAGTCTACAAAAATCTTCCTCATTTCTGACAATAATTGCAACTGGAAGTCCCCAAGGCCACTCTTAGATTTGATAATTCACAAGACTCCTAGAACTCACTGAAAACTATTATACTTACAGTTACAGATTATTACAGCTAATGGATGTACATTAAAATCAAATAATGAAAGAGATGTACAGGACCGAGTTCAGGAAAGTTCCAGACATGGAGCTTATGGTTGTCCTCTCCCCATTGAGTTGTGGACCGTTACTTTACCTGCAACAGTGTGTAGCAGTATACATAATACATTGCCAGATAGGGAAGCTCTGCTAAAAGATTTTAGTGGGACTCTATCATGTAGGTTTGGTTGACTGCCCATATGGCTGATCACAGTCTTCAGCCCCTCTTGATATCAGCGTGATACCACATGCTTCAAAGTTCCCACCCTACATCATACTGTTAAACTCTTCATAGTGACCCAAGGCTTCCAGGCAAAAATGTTTCTGTCAAGTGTGACATGGAAAGGGCTTAGAGATTACGTTCCACAAGCTAAGGTCAAAGCCCAGACCTCTCTTAGGGTAAAGTTAAAATATTTACTACATGGATTGGAAAAGAGCTGAGGTATAGTTGAGAGGAGAATTTTTCTCCCACCTACACAGTTCATTTAACCTTTCATTAAATATTTAATGAGCACCTGCTGTGTACTAGGTACTATCCTATGTGATGGAGAGACAGCGGTGAACAAAGTAAGCAAAATTCCTTCCTTCTTGAAACTTATAACCTAATAGGGAAGACAAAAATTAAATAACTATATAATACATATACTATATGTTATATTCATTTAAGCTTAGCACAAGATGTTTTTTCTGTGCACAAAGAGAATAGTCAGCCTCATTGTTTTAAAATCATTATTACCATCATCATTATTAAATCAGAGCAATTTACTTGATTATGTATATCTCAGAGCTATTTTAAGATTAAAGTAGTAAATAAGATTTTGGAGTTGAGACCAGCATTCTAGTTTATGAATTCTACAGTCTTGATAGAGGAAAGCTGTCTAGATTATCTTTTAATTGGACAATATTGAAATATGTGTTAATAATAACATTAAAATGATTATTTCCTTTTTTTTTTTCCTCTCATGAAACATTTTTAAGGACAAATTCTTCCAGATCCCAGCATCCGAAGTTCTAATGGATGATGACCTTCAGAAAAGTATAGATATGATCATGGATATGTTTTGTCCTCCAGGAATAAAAATTGGTAGGCAAGAATATTTTAACAATCCTACAATTCTTTAACTTGAGATAGCACTAGCATATATGTACTCTGTGGACTTTTAGAAGTCTGAAAGCTTTGCTTCAAATGAATTACTAAGTAATGACTGATTACTGTATGATCAACCTTTGATGAAGAGAGTGGCAAGGATAAAATAGTTATGAATCATAATTCTTGCAGTCAAAAGATTTTAAAAATATTTTTAAATATAGGAAAGGGGGGTAGCTTTGATCACAAGCACATTTGACATTGTCATGCTACAAGCATTTTAGTTGAAATTAGACCAAAAGTGATAAATTGTTGGCGGTAAACATTTTCTGTAACAAACTCCAATTATCCAATTTAATTCATGGATGAATTTTTTTATTTAGTGTTAACTAGTTTCACATTTTACAAGCTTTTGTTTTACCAATTTTTTATGAGCTTTGTTTTCTGAATAAACATTTGATTACTAAACTAGATCCTCCTCATTTCAAATTGTACTGCTTATACCTACTGCCACTGAATTTTCCTTCTGTGACCATATTTGTGCTTATGTTGAAACTTGCAGATCTAAGTCATATTAAGACAATTTGATTTTTCTAACAATGTTTTATTGTAGGAAATTTTACCAGCTGCAGATTTAGCAGCTGGTTTAATTTTTATATATTATTTTAAATCAGGCTTTACTCTTCCTGGTCAAGCTTTGCATCTTATAATAGTTACATAATGATAGAAATTTGTGTTGATCTGTAACAAAGTTTAACTTGAATACCTTTATTTGTTGTCAGTTTTAATTTGTGTTAGCTGTTTGGATTCTTTTGGATAGATTTCTAGAAGTAAATCTTTATATCCAAAAGCATGGGCCTGCTAGACCCATTTTAACCACTATTTTAGATTTTTAAAATATATACTAACCATTTTGAAACCCAAGGTGTAATCACTGTTACCTGTTTGTGACAAAAAATTCAGATTAGTCACAATTGCTCCAAAACAATAACATGAATCTAGCATGTATTTTGGAGAGAGAATAATGTTAAATTTGGAAGGGACGTTTTTACTTTTCAAGCCAAAATAAATATTAATTTTTCTAGCTCAGTGGTAAGCTTAGGTACCTATTTCAGAGTTATTTATTTTGTTTTAATGGTTAAATACCTTTTTTTGTTTTTGTTTTTGTAGATGCATATCCGTGGTTGGAATGCTTCATCAAGTCATACAATGTCACAAATGGAACGGACAATCAAATTTGCTATCAGATTTTTGACACCACAGTCGCAGAAGATGTAATCTAATATTGCCATCCAATTTAGCATACATAAAATGTTGCCACTCACCATCCCTGTTTGAGCTTCTTTTCCTGCCCTGAATTTTGTATCAGCAATGTTGATGATTTTAGCATGGGTATGGGATTAGAAAATGTCCTTTCTTTAAATCTCTTGGCTTTTACTGGGTGCAAGGTAAATAATGGCTATAGATTTTATTTTGCTTTCTGTTTTGCTTTTGCACAAACAGACTTGCTTTAACAAGTACTGCTGAGATAAGTGTTTGTCTGATCAAGCTACAGTGCACTTTAAGTAGAAATGGCAAAGTTGCTTTGTTAGGGTGCCGATACTGATGATTTTAGGATAAATTCACTTCTTTAAACATGTGATACATGGTTTGATTGCTTGTTTCTCTCCAGGATAGTAGAGATTTCTCTGTTTCACCTCAACCTAATAAAGTGGTCAGATTTATAATGTTAGTGACTTGATATGATCCTTTTCTAATAGTCTCCTGTAAAATATGCCAGTATTACAACTTACAACTGATTGAATGAGATGTTAACTTAGTAAAATAATTTGACTTTTACCTGACAGTGTTTGTCAAAGTTAAAATCATGAATATTCAATTTTATACAAACATTTAATATATGTATAGATTTGTATATGTTATTTGCCAAAGACAGATATAAATTACCTGGTTTAATATTAGTGAAGAATAAATAAGTGCACACATTTCAACTGTTTCATTTATTTGCCCTAAGTTGAGCCAAAAAGTGATATGAGGCAAAGAATCAAAGCAGGTGTGGCAATACAGCAGATGTTTAGGGCGGCCTACATCCCAGTTACTGTGCTAAGCACTAAACATGTATTTGATCCTCACAGCAACCCATTTTTCTGATAAGAAATCTGAGGCTTGATTGATAAGCTAAGTTCACACAGTTTTTAAATGCTAGAGTCTGTGCCTTAATTCACATAATCTCTATTCAGAGCCTGTACTCTTAACCACTCAGGGATTCTGGAACAGAAGCTAACAGTTTTCTGCAATTAGTCTTTGACTTAAATATCTGAAATAACATTGGAAATAGATTATAAGAGGAATCAGTGTGTTTTTCTATACTTTCAAAATACTTTTAACATCTTATTGTCAAACAAGGATTGGATAACTGATTTTCTTTGCTCATAATAACTCTAAATTCTAGTTCCTAAGTATATTAACACATCTGTATACCTAACTACCAATGTCCCCCATCATCGACTAATCAGCTTGTTTGAGACAATGAGAAAGACTGATTTTATTTTCAGGAATATAGACTCTTGGTTCAAAACATTTTCAGGAAAAATATTTTAAAACCCTACAGTGGAATAGGTGTGTTTCTGTGTTGATGATGTGCTCAGGATACAAAGGTGAGATAAACATTTTTTCTGCCTTCAGGAAGCACTCAGTCTAGAAGAGTAGAGGTCCAAAGGTGCCATAGGTTCACACTGTGAGCCTGCAAGATCTCCACGTTAACAAAGGAAAACTCTTCCTATGAATCTTCATGATGATAGGCCATGTCTCTTTTTATTTTTGTTTTAAATAAACATCCACATTATCATGATTTCTTTTGGTTTATTGTGGAGTTTTGTCCTTGTCATTTTTAAAAACTTTTCAGTTTTTAGCAAGAATTATTCCATCAACACCTAGTGTTTATCTGGAGTGATGTATGCACTCTGTGCTCATCAGGAACCCAGAGTTAGGAGAATTTTTATTTCTGGAGCAACAACTAAATGGTAGTTAATTTTGCCCCAATTTGATTCCTACCCCTTTCTGTAAACACTGATAGAATCTTCCTGTCAGATTTTAAATTACACAAATTTAAGAAAGAGGTTCGTGTGCAGACTCAATCTCAATTTCCACTTTCTGCAGCATCCATTTTTTAAGACACTACTGGATTGACTCATACTTAGAATGCATGTCTTAGAAAAATCTGAGACAGTACATTATTCTTTATCTAGATGTAGCAATGAGAAACACACTACTTAGAGACTTTTTCTGTGGCAACCTTCAATTATACTGCTGTATTTGAGGGAACTATACATGCTAACATACAGTGTATCATTCCTCATTTCTTTTTACCCCTGCTCATGCTTTAAGTCGGGAATTGTTTCTAAATGATTGTAGAAAGATGGATGTTGATGGACTAGAAGAAGCTGACTATAGTATACTCTGTCTACTTAAAAAAAGCCATCTTCACCCGTTAGGGTACTGGCTGCCCAGATTTCAAATTGGTGTAGATCTTGTGCCTTAGCTACTTGGAGGTAACAGAAAAGGGCTAAAATATTTTCCCTGCCCACTTCCCAGCTGACTATGCAGTCCTGTTTTAGATAATAAAGCATGAGTTTTTCACTACATGTGACTCTGAATCCAGACAGTTTTCTTCTATACTTTCTAGAAGCTTTCCTTGGGATCTGGAAAGGCTAAACTCATTTGATTATTTTCAATGTTGTTTTAAATTTGACCTTATATTTCATCGTTTTGTTTTTATGTAGACTTTTTTAATTAATAAAATTAAGAATTTAAAACAAATATAGGGTCTATAAACTTGAACTCATTCCTGCTCCAATTAGTACCCAGGAAGAAACCACTTTTAACAATATGGTGTATCATTTTTAAGATTGTTCTTTCTAAGAACATGTGAGCATGCATATGTGTGTGTGTATATACACACACATATATATGTTAGCGTCATGTTAAATAGTACTGCAACTTTCTTTTGTCATATAGAGAACTGTATTTTTGCATGTTGATATACATACAGGGAGAAACTTATTGCTTATAATTACTCAGCATAAGTAACTTTCAATGTGTAATTCTCTGATAATTTTACTTTCTATTTCTGTTGTGGTTTTTTGTGTAAGTATTTATTTTTTATTGTGCCACTTTGGGATTTTATGTGTTTACAAAAATGTATTCTTGTTATCTGCTTTATTACCACATAGTTATTCATGATAATGTGTTTTACTTATTATTTTACTTTGTATTTTGTCTGGTGTTATTTCCCCTTCAAATGCATCTGGAAGCTCAGAGACCTAGTTTCACTGTGTCCTCTGGAGGTTTTTAGGTGACAGGAATTTTGGAGACCTATACAGACTTCGAATATAGGATTAGGACTCTGCCATGACATAGTTGCTTTAAATTATTTTTTCATGCTTTGAAGAATTTATTGTGAAACGAATGTTAATGTAAGAAAAAATACCTTCTGTAATGCTTTTCATTAGGAAATGCAGACTCTGTGAAGGCTATAATGAGTCACATTAAAGTTCTAGAACATTATTTTATGAGAAATATAAATATATCTTCCTTTCTTGGACCCTCAGAATCTCTGGATAGTGTCAACCCTACCCATTCCAGGAAAAAGGGACCTAGTCAGCTAGTCAAATCTGGGCATAATGACCTGTCTTCTCTCTGGTACTTGGAAAGAGTATCTAAATGCACTAAGCGGGCGCAGGCACTCACAAGTGCTCTGAGGTATGTGAGATGCTATCTTCTTTTGGCAGTTGGGAAATTAGTAGTGCTATGTTTTTGTTTTTGTTTTGTGTTTTCACTATTGTGAGTTAAGCTGTTAGGAAATTTGAGATCAGCTAGGGATTCTAAGTGATGATCATCTTACATGGAGATAAATAAATGTCCCTTCCATCAGGACTGCATTTGATGGGTTGAAAACTATTGGGCATCAATTACAATGACAAAGATAATATATCAGTGTATATGGGAGGTCTCCCTCACATGGCCAATTGGTGAAACATGGATAGTACAGAGATTCCTCTGTGCTATTTTTCGACTATAGCAACATCTTAATGAATTTCTGGTATTTTTCCTTGAAATCTGGGTCACAAAGTCACAGTCACATTGTGTGTGTGTGTGTGTGTGTGTGTGTGTATGCGTGTGTGTGTGAGAGAGAGAGATACTTGCTTTTATTCTCTTCTTTGTGTTCGCTTTGCAGGGTACTATGTTGGAATTTACCTAAAAATCTAGTCCACAACTACCAAAGAAAGCGTTTCCAACTTGTGTGAAAGTTTCTTTTATTTCATCTATTTGTTCACAGTATTTTAAAGATTTGGAGCATGTCGTGTTAAAAACTTTAACCTTCCTATCATCTGTTAATCAAATATTGGTGTAGTTCCTAAACGTGTACCTTTTTATATACAACCTTGCTTTTTTTTCCTATAACTTCAAAATGTTTTTTCACTTTTTTGAAATTGGAACTCCCTTTTGTTACACAAACACTATTCCTCAGCCGACTTCTGTCCTCCATTAGAAGGCAATCTTTCTAGAATTTAAAGTCTCTTGCCAAGTTTAGCTACTTGATAAGTGACATTCTGTTCCAAGCTTTTATAATAGTTAATACATACATAAATAGCTAATGCAAGTCTCTCATAGCACTACAAAGAAGGTAAGTCATTTTAAAATCAAAAGTATTAACCTGTGGAGTCAAGTGAAAACATACCTTGCATCAGGTAGGCATGGCTGTGGTTTTATTTTTGTATAGGAAATCTTATGTGCTTAATCTTCATTAGAAAAGGTTCTAAAAAAATAAACATCTTTAAATTTTGAAATCATTAAATACTTTTGTACAATAGAAGGTTAAATGGAGATTAAGACAAAGAATACAAAGTGCAACATAGATATGTAAAAGTTAATACATATCTTTGCATTCATTTATTACTCAGACAGTGTCTGTATCCAAAAAGGATTTGGTGTGATTTACAATAAAAGACAAACATGGGACACAGGGCACACCTTTAGAAACAGGGCAAGAAGGGCCAAAGAAGTGTTAAGATAATTTAAAAACTCTAAGGAATGCTATAGGTTTTGAACAAACCTTATTGAAACAGCAGTGTTCCCTGACACCCCTCACAGGACATGCAACAGGGGTGTGACTCTGTATTCAGGCCGCTGCAAGCTCAAAACCCTTATTAGGCAGGGAGCACACACATGGGCAGGTGCAGGAAGTGGGGTGAGAACTTTTGGGCTCCAGCCCCATGGCAGTGTCTAGGGGTGGGTGCCTGTGACTGCTGAAGCCCCAATGTTATGGTGCTCTTTTAGCTCTGCTGTCCGAGGATGGCTTAGGTGCTAGCCTCTCAGTGCCCCCTTGTCACACAAGCTCTTGTTTGGAAGAATCAGGTCACACATGCACTTGAAGGGTGAATGTGGGGCTTTTATTGAGTGGTGGATGTGGCTTTCAATGGGCTGGGTGGGGAACTGGAAGGGGGATGGAGTGGGAAGATGATCTTCCCCTGGAGTTTAGCCATCCACAAGCTGACCTCTCCCATCACCTCCAGCCAAACTCAACATTCAGACACACCTTCCCTTCTCTCCTTCTCTACTGCGCAGTTCTGCTATGTTTGTTTTTCTGCTTATCTGCTGCTGGAGCCTGGAGCCTGAGGTTTATATGGGTACAGGATAGGGGGGTATGGTGAGCCAAAAGGCAACTTTTTGGGTGTGAAAACAGGAATATCTGTTCCCAGTTAGGGCCGTGGGTTTCTAAGCTTGAGAGTAGGGCCTTTGCCAGGGAACCGCCCTCTTCTACCCCGTATTTTCCTGTTTTCTGTCCATATCATTGTTACACATGAAAATGCAACAGGTTACATTGCTCCTAAATAAAAGTTATTAAATTATGTTTTTAGGAAATACAAACCTTTTCTTTATCTCAGTATTGAGTACAGGTAAGTTTTTATATTCCACACCCTAAACAGAATGATTTATGTAGTTAATAGTAATTGCTTTAAAATGCAAAAACATGATCCAGAATGTGGGAGTTAAGTTCTGAAGATGGAAGAAATGGAGTAGGGTAATTTTCCTCTAACTGTCCACCTTTTGTCTCTTATGTGAGGAATGTTTTTGTTTTAATGATTAATGTAAAGTGAAATATCTGAATATTTAAAAATTATTAGAAGCAATAATTACAAGAAAAGTAATAAGTATTTTTCTGGTATTAAAAATTCTATTCTCAGCCAGGCGTGGTGGCTCACACCTGTAATCCCAGCACTTTGGGAGGCCAAGGAGGGCGGATCACGAGGTCAGGAGATTGAGACCATCCTGGCTAACATGGTGAAACCCCATCTCTACTAAAAATACAAAAAAATTAGGTGTGGTAGGTGCTTGTACTCCCAACTGCTTGGGAGGCTGAGGCAGGAGGATGACATGAACCCGGGAGGGGGAGCTTGCAGTGAGCTGAGATCGCGCTATTGCACTCCAGCCTGGGCAACAGAGCGAGACTCTGTGTCAAAAGCAAAACAAAACAAAACTATTCTCTTCTGATGCAAATTTAACTGAGAAAATTGGCTCTTTTTACCTTTTCCTTTTCTTGTCGGAGATGATGAATTAAAAGAAATACCTTGAACATAATGATTCATGTCAGGAAGAATGCAGGTTTTCATGAGTCATTTGGAAGACATGTATTCTACTTTTTCACCTTTAGTGCTCCATCGAAGGTGTTGCTTTAGTCATAAGTCAAATAAGCTTCACATCTATGCCCAACTGGGAATTTGCCGGGAGAGTATTTTACCTACATCAAATTTACTGAGCTAATACCCAAACATTACATCTAGTCATCCATGATTCCTCTTTCTTTTGCACTCCACATCCAATCCATTATAAAAATTATCATGACTAACTCTTTAAAATACATCCAGAATTTAACCATTTATTACCACTTCTACCATCGTGTTGGTCATGCTGCCATCTTATGCCTGGACTAGAGCCAGTGCTCTGCAACTGGTCTTCCTGCCTCCACAATTTCCCCAGGTTGATCTGTTAACACATAAGGCACATATTATTTTTCATGTGATTACCATGGCCTTCACCACCCAATGTGATAGATGCAGTTCCTCACTACTGTTGCGGGAAGTCAGGGAGCCTGAATGGAGGGACTGGCTGGAGCCGTGGCAGAGGAACATAAATTGTGAAGATTTCATGGACATTTATCAGTTCCCAAATAATACTTTTATAATTTCTTATGCCTGTCTTTAATCTCAATCCTGTTATCTTCATATGATGTATGATGTATGTCACCTCAGGACCACTGTGATAATTGTGTTAACTGTACAAATTAATTGTAAAATGTGTTTGAACAATATGAAATCAGTGCACCTTGAAAAAGAACAGCGATTTTTAGGGAACAAGGGGAGACAACTATAAAGTCTTACTGCCTGCGGGGTCGGGCAAAAAGAGCCATATTTTTCTTCTTGCAGAGAGCCTATAAATGGATGTGCAAGTAGGGAAGATATCACTAAATTCTTTTCCTAGCAAGGATTATTAATACCCTGGGAAAGGAATGCATTCCTGGGGGGAGGTCTATAAACAGCTGCTCTGGGAATGTCTGTCTTATGCGCTTGAGATAAGGACTGAGATATACCCTGGTCTCCTGTAGTACCCTGAGGCTTATTAGGGTGGGGAAAAACTCCACCCTGGTAAATTTGTGGTCAGACCGGTTCTCTGCTCTCTGCTCTTAAACCATGTTTTCTGTTAAGACGTTTATCAAGATAATACGTGCATTTTCTGTTAAGATGTTTATCAAGATAATACGTGCACCGCTGAACATAGACCCTTATCAGTAGTTCTCCTTTTTGCTCTTTGAAGCATGTGATCTACTCCCTGTTCTTACACCCCCTCCTTTTTGAAACCCTTAATAAAAACTTGCTGGTTTGAGGTTCAGGTGGGTATCATGGTCCTACTGATATGTGATGTCACCTCTGGCGGCCCAGCTGTAAAATTCCTCTCTTTGTACTCTTTCTCTTTACTTATCAGCCGGCCGACACTTAATGGAAAATGGAAAGAACTTACCTTGAAATATTGGGGGCAGGTTCCCCCTGTATCTGATGTGCCAACGTGGTTTTCTTTTTCCTAAGTGCATGTGGGAACCTGATTCCCTTTGGTAGATGCAGAGAAACGTTCATCAATCCGGTCCATAGAAACACATGTTCAGCTCCCTGACAGTTGGTGAGTTGTCTGTGTATTGTCTGGGGTAACTATGGGTCATGCCGAGTCTAAACATTATGCTTATCTCTGCTATATTAAACTCCTGTTAAAACAGGGAGGAGTTCAAGTACCCAAGGAAAATATGGTCACCATATTCAGGGCAGTGGAGGATCACTGTTCTTGGTTTCCTGAAAAGCGAACGTTAGATATAGAACTATGGGATCATGTTGGTGCAAAATTCCAGTAACTGGTCCCGACAGGAAATTATGTTCCCGTCACTATTGGGGGTGATTGGGCTTTGGTATGTGCCATCCTAACGATATATCAATCCTGTGACCCTCTGTGGTTACCACAGTTTTCCGAATCTGGTGACCCTCTACCTCTTCCTCAGCTTTCCTCTCCCACTTGGCCTTCATTATCTGCTCAACCTCTCCCTTTGCCTACTCCTCCCCCACCTGACAATGTTGAGGACTCAATGTCTAACTCTGATGACTTTGGCTTAATGTCACCCCCCGATGATCTTATTTTTTTTTTCACGAAGAGCCGGTACTTATAGCTCCCACGGCCCCGACTCAGACAGCCTGGGACCATATCTATGCTAACTCTTCCCTCTCCAAAACTTTGCAGTCTTTGCCTCCAGAGCCATCTAATGGCTCTGGAACCAAACTACACTTTACCTGTAATTCTGCAGGTGCTTCCCCATCCACCCAGCCCCTCACCCTCCTGTCATTTTGGTCCCTTTTCTTTTTCTTGGAGCCTGCTATAATTGTGGTCAACTTGGTCATACTAAAAAATATTGCACTGTTAAAAACTTAAAAGCGGCCAAGCCAGCTCAACAAACATGGCCAAATGCTCCTGCTACTGTTAGCCCTCATTGTTGTAAAGGTAAACATTGGGCAAGTACTTGCCACTCTAAGTCTGATATACACTGAAATCCCTTGCCACAGAACCAGGGAAACGGGAAACGGGAAATGGGAAACGGGGCCAGTCCCGGGCCCCAATATCAAATGGGACACCTCAGATTCAGACCAGTGTTGCATTTCCACTTCAACGGTCCCAACGCAGCCCCCAGCACAAATTTGCCTACAGCCAACCCAGATGGGTCCCAGCCTCTTCTTCGGTCTCAGTACAATGTTTGTCTACCTCCACAATAGGGGGCAGGGCAGTCAATCTCTAGTACCATTCCTCTAAATTTACTACCTAATTCTTTGCCTTTAATTGTCCCCATGGGGGTCCTTTACCTCCAGGTTCAGTGGGCCTGGTGTTAGGGCATCCACCTCTGCTAAAGGTATCATAGTTCATACCAGTCTCATTAATTCTGATTCTTCTGATGAGATTAAACTTATGGTGTCTGCCAAGGTTCCTGTCAGCCGGTGAGTCATTTCCTTAATTACTTTTACTACCTAATATTGTTTTAAACAAAAGAGATAAAACACAAGGCCCTGGGATGGGCTCTGGTGGTGAAAAGGCCGCTTATTGGATTAACGTAATTTCTAAACAACGGCCCATCTGCACCATACACATTCAAAGAAAAATGTTTGAGGGCCTAGTAATACTGGGGCTGATGTTTCTATTATTTCCTCTAATTTATGGCCTTCCTCCTGGCTTAAACATCCCGCTAACATGGGACTAGTAGGTGTTGGAAAAGCTGATGAAGTTCACCAGAGCACATTTATCTTCCCTTGCACTCTCCCTGATGGTCAAAAGGGTACAATTCAGCCTTATATTATGCCAATCCCCATTAATCTTTGGGGTAGAGATTTGCTGGCATGATGGGGGACTGAAATTAATATTCTATATAACTCTTATACTGCTCCCAGTCAACATATAATGGAAAACATGGGGTTTGTTCCTGGACTCAGTCTCGATCCAAAACATGAAGGAATTATTAAACCTCTTCAAGTTACTGTGAAAGAAGACAGGGCTGGTTTAGGTTATCCTTTTTAATGACGGCCACTGCCACATCTCCTAATCCTGTTCCTCTACAATGGAAATCTGAAACACCTATTTGGACTAAGCAGTGGCTGCTCTCTAAAGAAAAACTGGAGGCTTTAACTCAATTGGTTTCTGAACAGTTACAACTTGGGAATGTGGAACCTTCTCTTTCTCCCTGGAATTATCCTGTATTTCTAGTAAAAAAAGAAATCAGGCAAGTGGAGGATGGTGACTGATTCAAGGGCTATTAATGCTGTAATTAAACCTATGGGAGCTGTCCAACCCAGCGTGCCTGCCTCTGCTTTAATACTTAAGAATTGGCCTCTCATAGTTATTGATCTTAAAGATTGTTTCTTTCGTATTGCTTTACATAAATCGGATTGTGAAAAATTTGACTTTACTGTACCATCTATCAATAATCAGGAGCCTGCAGCTTGTTATCAATGGAAAGTACTTCCTCAGGGAATGCTGAATAGCCCTACCATCTGCCAGCTTTATGTTGGACAGGTGCTATAACCCGTTTGAGCTCAATTTCCCCATATTCTTTATTATATTGGTGATATATTGCTGCCCTCACTGATAAGAATTAATTGACTGTTATCAATTTTTGAGACACAGTGCTACAGAGGCTGGATTACACATCGCTCAGGATAAAATTCAACAGAACACTCCTGTTCAATATTTAGGAATGGTGATCAATAAGGAATGTATTCAACTTCAAAAGGTCCAAATTAGGAGAAATTCTTTAAAAACCTTAAATTATTTCTAAAAACTTTTAGGTAACATTAATTATTTAAGACCTACTTCAGGCATTCCAACATATGCACTGTCTAACTTGTTTTCTATGCTGCGTCGAGATTCCAATCTCCACAGTCCCAGGACTTTGACCCCTGAGGCTTCACTAGAACTGAAATTCATGGAAGAAAGAATCCAAACTGCCCAGTTGTCTAGGGTACAGCCGTCTTAGCCTTTTCAGCTTCTGGTTTTTACTTCATTGCACTCCCCTACTGGGCTAATAGTTCAACATAATGACTTAGTGGAGTGGTGTTTTCTTCCTCATTCTGTGTCAAAAACTTCATCTGCTTATCTGGACCAAATGGCCACCCTAATTGGACAAGCTCATTGTAGAATACTTAAAATTTCCAGATTTGATCCGAATTTAATTGTGGTTCCTTTAAATAGGCTCGAAGTTCAAGCTGCTTTTCAACATTCCACACTGTGGCAAATTCACTTGGATGATTTTATCGGCGTTATTGACAATCATTATCCAAAAAACAAATTGTTTGATTCTGTAAAAATGACTTCTTGGGTGGTCCCTCAATTGACCAAAGATCAGCCCATTCCTGAGGCTGTTACCGTGTTCACTAATGTCTCCAGTAACGGAAATGCTGGTTATGTGGGTCCTACAAACAAGCTTGTTTCTACTCCTTACACCTCTGCTCATAAGGCAGAGTTAATTGCTGTAATTACTGACTTACAGGATTTCCCCAAGCCTTTAAATGTTGTCTCTGATTCTGCTTATGTTGTACATGCCACTAAAAGTATAGAAACCGTTACTATCAAACATATTGATAATTCTGAATTGCCTTCTTTATTTTCAAGGTTACAACAGGCGGTTTGCCAATGTAGACACCCTTTCTATATTACATATATTAGACCTCATACCACTTTACCAGGACCTATGTCTGCTGGTAACCATAAGGTCAACAGTTTGGTCTCTTTTGCAATCCAAGAAGCTCAGGAGTTCCATAATCTCACTCATATCAATGCTGCTGGATTAAAAGATAAATTTGCTGTAACCTGGAAGGAGGCTAAGCTTATTGTCCACTACTGCCCTCAGTGCCAATTTTTGTGCTTCCAAATCAGGAATCTGGAATTAATCCCAGAGGCCTAACTCCTAATAATTTATGGCAAATGGATGTGACTCATGTTAGCTCCTTTAGCAGACTTTCATATGTACATGTTTCTGTAGATACCTTTTCAGTTTTTATTTGGGCTACTTGCCGAACAGGGGAAGGCACGGCCCATATTAAAAGATATCTGTATTCTTGCTTTGCAGTTATGGGGCTTCCATATCAAATAAAAACAGACAACACCCCTGGATATGTTAATAAGGCTTTTAATTTATTTATGCAACAATGGGGAATTTCCCATATTACTGGAATTGCTTATAATCCTCAGAGACAGACTGTGGTGGAACGGGCCAATCACACTTTAAAATCTCAATTATCCAAACAGTCTGAACAAGAAAAACATTATTTAACTAGTCCCCACTTCCAATTACATTTAGCATTGTTTACTTTAAACTTGCTAAATGTTCCTAAAGACAATACTCTGACTGCAGCTGAATGCCATTATACAGGCAAAAAATTCTCCCTAAATGAAGGCAAGCCAGTGTTACAGAAAAACTCGAAGACCAATACCTGGGAACCTGGAAAATTATAAAGTGGGGAATAGGGTATGCTTGTGTTTCACCAGGAGATCATCAATCCCGTCTGGGTGCCCACTAGGAGACTTAAACTTCGTGTGAATACTGACAACGAAAACCACAGGGAAAGGATGTCCACGTCAGAGACCTCCCTCATATGTAGTGAGATCTATGCCAACTCCTCAGAAACTGGCACGCCAAATCAAAATGGGTCTGGTTCAGTCCTCCTTAATGGCAACGGAGACTCCTCTAACTAATCCCACTTCTCCTAATCACCTTTCTTTTTCTCCTTACAAACCAAAAAATCTCACCATTTCTATGAACCTGAAATTAACACCCCCCTGTTCTTCCTCCTTCAGCACTGGATCTCACAATAGATTTTATTTAATAATTCTCCTCTTTATACTTTCTGTCTCACCAGTTTCCCCTCAAACTGATTTACCTGCTACACAAAATCATTCTTATTGGGCTTATGTGCCTTTTCCTCCACTTATTCGACCTCTCACCTGGATGGATGCTCCTGCAGAAATCTATACTAACGCTAGTGTGTGGATACCTGGAGCTATAGATGACTGTTGCTCCGCTCAGCCAGGAAAAGAAGGCACTGCATTTAATGTTATTATGGATTATAAATACCCTCCTCTGTGCCTTGGACATGCACCTGGTTGTATCCATCTAGAAACTCAAGTCTGGGCTGCTTAAGTTCCAGAGAGATTAGCCACAGGGGAACGGGGACATTTGGTCTCTGGCCTCTCCCTTTCTCCTTTAAGACAAATTAAAAGAGGAGTAATAGGAGATTACCCACACTTTCAATATAAACCTGGAGGAAAACCATATCCTAAAAATTTTGAGGGCCCATCTAAAACTTTAATTTGGGAAGATTGTGTTAACTCACATGCAGTAGTATTAAAAAATGACTCATATGGCTTAGTAATAGACTGGCACCAAAGGGCTATGTTTTAACAGTTGCTTCTCTGGTGGAAGGGAATGCCTGGAGGCTACTTATTTCTTATTGGGAGGACGAGGATCTTCATCCTACTTTGCATAGGAGGTTCAGCTCATTCTTTCCCTTAAAAAGGGAAGATAAGGGCATTACTACCCTGAGGCCTCTTATGATAGTCTCCATTCTGAGCCCAGAACACCCAGAACTTTGGAAATTAGCTATTGCCATGTCCACACTGTGAGTATGGGAAGGGGAAACTTTTCTGTCTGCTGTCCCCACTGCCGCCCCTCGCATCTGTGATTCTGAACCCCATGATAAATCCCCTTAGAACCCTTTTTCGTCTTTTTGATGCCGATCCTTCTTTATGGGACTCTGATTGGCATGATAATTCTTCTCGATCCTGGTATGCCCCCTACCTCTTCGGCATTCCCAGGCACCTCGGATTGCTTCTTTATTTCAGAGAACATCAGGCGTTGCCACCACCACTCCTCTCCCTCGGTATCAACGTAAATTTAGACATTCTGCTTTGTTTACCTCCAACCTGACTATTCCTATACAGAGTTGTGTTAAGCCTCCCTACATGCTGTTAATGGGAAATATCAAAATTTGGATGAATAATCAAACTGTCCAATGCGTGATTGTCATTTATACACTTGTGTTAACTCCCATTTTGACTTCAAAGCATAATGTTGGTTTGAACTCGAGAAGGAATCTGGATACTGTGTTCTGGAACAGTCAAAAAATCCTGTGTCAAAACTGAGAGAATGAACAAGCCTTCATCACCATGGCACATTTATATAAAAAGAAAAGGAGAGATGTTGTGGGAAATCAGGGCCTGGCTTCAGGTTATTATCACCTGGGGAGGGAACTTTAAAAGTATCAGATTCCAAGGTGTCTCTCTGGAATCTAGCTCAAGGCTGCATGGATTCAACTGCCTGCTGCACAGCTCACTAGCTATTTGACCTTTAGCCAGTGCTCAGCCTTCCTTGAAAATTGGGAATTATAATAGTGCCCACTTTAGAAAGCCGTGACGGGCCAGGAAGAAATTAAATATTAAAGTGCTTAGAATCTGGCACAGAAGAAAGCCTTATAAAGGATTAGATGTCAGTAAGTTTTGGTGACAGAAACTAATCATCTTTACTGTTACTCTCTTAAAAAGAGCCTTAAAATTTATTCCTTTCCTCTATTTTGCGGATTCCTTAACATCCCAGCCACTCTTGCTTTAATGGTGACAAGGGGAAGCAACTACAACCTTCAGGTTATTTCAGACCCAACTAGTGAAGCTATTAAAAAATGAATATGAAATGGAAGGAACATGGGAATGAAATGGAGTGAATGTCATTGGATCAGTTGACCAAGGAATCCTCTCCTAAGATGGTTATCTGGATAGTTTTATGATTACAAATGCTATTTTTTCAATATCTTGTTCCTGTTGTGCAAAAATATGGAGAAAAAAGAAACTCAGTAATCATTATATGCCAGTAGGGCTGATTTTTAAAATAGAGAATAGCCTAGGTAACTTAATGAAGAGAAATCTGAAAATAATAGTGTACAAGCACTGAGGAAGAAGGAAAACACTTTTTTCTACTCTGAAACAATGTCAGGAAGTCATTTGTAAATTTTATGGGAAAATTTTTTGCATGTAGTTAGCTTGTGAAAGTCTTTTCAGTTTCTTCATTCCAGTCACTTAAAACTAAATGCAAATAAAACTGTACATTTCCCAATGCCTTTATCACTCTAAAATTTTTATATATAATAAATCATTGACTACCATTAGTTGTTTTTCAGAGTCATCAGGAAATATTTTTCTTATTATTTGGTATGATCTACTTTGGAGTGTGATTATATAACTCAGTGTGCCTGTCTCTTCTTATAGTAAGAGATTTAAAGAAAGAATAATAATATGATACACTACTAGTGTTGAGTCCTTGTGGCTTTAGTGAAATCTAAATGCAAATCAAAATGGATTTTTTATGCTAGGATATTTGGTAAGACATTTTAATGCTTATTTTATGGTTCTACAGACCATAACTGACATCTATTTGAAAGCATTGAATTTCCAATATTAAATATGCAAGATTACTTTCTACTTTAAGATCACAAAAGAGACATGGGACATAATTTATCTACCTCAGAAAATAAGATTTGGTTCGTAATGAGAGAACACATGTTAGATACTTAAAATTCACCGAAATGGGACTTCAATGTATTCCTCAGTCTTTATGACACTACACTTGGTCATTCTAAGACAGTGATAAAGCAAATCTTTGACAGCAGTACCACACCTCCAGGATAACAGCAGAGGAGGTAAAACCATCTGGCACAATTCAGTTAACTTCCCCTGTTAGAGAAGCCAACTCTGCAAACATTCATATCATGTTTTCTTGAGCTGCACTCCAAAAAGATCAATGTTCTTTTGCAACGTTAAAAAAAAAAAAAAGCAAAAACAGCTCATACTTGTCTTAGTTATTGGTTCTTTCCAGAAATTCCACTCTGCCAAAAGAACACCTACTGAGAGGTTGAATCTCTCTTGGTAGAGCTTCAGTTCTTTGCCTTAAAGCCTTATGCCTTCATGAAATGCAAATCCATCTGGAAAAACACAATACTTTATGTTGTCAATATCTGAGATCAAGTGACATTTTATTAAAAATAGAACGATTACCAAGCACAGGTATCAGAAGGCTCCACTGCACAATTCTGGGGATCACCCCTGACACAGACTACAGGGTGAATGGCACCAGCCCGGCCTTTAAGAAGTTGGGAAGTGAAGGCAGAGCTGGCAGATGAGATTGCTTACCCCAAGGCTCACCTACTAAGAGTCAGCACAAACTTGAGATCCAGTCCCAGGCTTCACACTAATGCATTTAATCCTGAGCAAGTCACTTCTCTGAACTCTTACCTATAAAAGACCATTTTCTTTCAAATTTTCAGCACTTATTACTTTACAAAGTATTGCCTATAACACTTCACCTATTAAATGAAAATGTAAATAAGAGCTTTTGGTCTGATTAATATAACTAATGCTGAATTTAACATAATTCATCTAATCCTAAGCAAAAACGAGGAACTGTTGCAGATTTCTCATGGTTAATATTGCAACTCTTTAAACTTTTTGAAATGTTGAAAATAGTTTAGGAACCCTACTTTCTGCCCATTGCTCCCTCGAAGTCCTCTAATGGTTCAGAAATTGTTTGTAAACCAGTAAACTGGAAGATCTTTAAGATCCCTTTCAATTCTAACATTTCTTTGATTCTTTGTTCAGTTTTGCCCAGAAACACTTCTGTTGTATCTCACTAACAGTTGTTGTTGACTGCCCTAAAATAGGGAATCACCCTATCCAGTAACAAGATGTTTTACACTATCTAACTAAAACGCTTAATATTATGAACATTCTCAGTGGAAAGAAGGAAATGACAGAATACTGCTTTACAGGCTTCCTTCTGGACATCATTTAAGAACAAACCCCTAAGTAGCCTAAGGGAAAAATAAAAAGAAATAAGAAATATTACCACCAATCCAAAATCATCACTGATCTTTATTCATAATTCTCTTCCTGTTGAGTTTCTTTCCTCTTCTGAAGTGTGAATTCCTCTTTGACATCTGGAAGAAGACTTTTCAATCTCACCTAGAAGAACTTTATATTATCCATGTTCATGTCAGTGTTTTAAGAAAAAGAGGAAAATTAATTGCTTAACTCCTTCATCTGAATGGAGCTTTTTTTTTCTATTAATTTCAGTCTGTAGCAAGTAAAACATTAGTGTTCTTGCAAACTAATCATTAATTTTCTTTAAATCCCTGGCAGTTTATTTAGCTAGTAGATATTTTTTAATGAAAAATCACAAATTTAAAGAAATAACTACATATATTACTCTTTACAATTCATAATGCACTTCTAGAGACTTCAGGTTGGTAGTAGAATTAACCTGCCCTGAATTCTCTTATGTCCTTCCTCCCACCTTGGAACTGGTGGGGGTGGGGAGGGATGTAGGCTGTAGTTTTCCCATCAGATTCTTCTAACATTCCTCTAACTTCCCCCAAGAGCACCGATCCAAAATATACAGCATAAAATTTTATGACAATTAATAAAATTATATTACTGCCTGAAACAAAAGCTTTACATGTGGGTTTGTTCCACAGATTTTTACTGGGCCCCATTATGTAGAAAGAATTGTTGTAACTCCATTGTAGTATCAGACATACCCATTTTCTTTCCCAACAGTTATTTAGGAGACATATTTCAGACTCCGAAAGCACAGATGAACACAGGAGATTTAACACATTGGGTGAAGATAGCCTGACTCATTCAGTACACTGTCAACCTTTCTACCAATACTCAACTATAAGCCAGGAGTAAGTAAAAAACCTATACATTAAAGCTATTGATAATAACTGATGTTGACATAATAGCAAACATATGTAATTATTCTAATATCTAGATCGATTCTTCAAAATCCATAAGAAAGAATTTTATGCCTTTGGCAGCAATAGTTGATTTGTTTTTTCCTATGAGTAGACAGAATGCACAAATACAATTTCATGTATATGGTACAAATTTAAAAGGTAAAAGGATCAATGTGATATTACAATGTTTATTTACAGTAACATTTCTCCAGGTTAGTGGATCACAAAAATACCTTCAAGGAGGCACTTCAAAGACAATAGATGAAAAATGTACTCGTTTCTATTCTTGTTGTATTAGGGAAAATGTCCAACAGCTGTTGGAAGAAACGTTAGTTTTCATGTGATATACTTCAGTTGTAATATTCTTGGCTAGTGTAAAGGCAGGCTGTTAATGACCAAAAAAAAAAAAAAAAAAAAAAAATGCATTGATAAAGAGAATTACCATAAACACCAAAAATTACTTTAAAAATTCACTGCCTTTAGATATGTATAACAATGCTTTTTTTTTATTGTTTTTTATCTTGGTCTTCTCAACAACCTATTTTAGGGAAATTTCGTTGTCTCCCTACTACAACCAAGAACACTGGCACTTGAAGACCTTTACTATCTTGGAGGCCCGTTTGAATCGCTTTGGCTGCTATAACAAAAAGCATAGACTAGGTGGCTTAAAAACAATAGAAATTTATTTCTCACAGTGCTAGAGGCTGGGAAGTCTAAAATTCTGATGCTGGCAGATTAGGTGTCTGGTAAGGGTCGAATTCCTTGCTTATGATGACTATCTTTTCACTGTAACCTCACATGGCTGTCATGACCTACTCACCACCCAAAGGTCCCACCTTCCAATACCATCATCTGTGGGGTAAGATTTCAACATACAAATTTTCAGGGGACCTAAACATTTAGTTCATTACAAAAGGCCTAACAAAAATCTACAATCAACTGACACATCCCCTCCCCACTTTAATGAATTGAAAGCTGAAACTGACTTAACCAGAAACTGACCCAGGGCTAAAACTATATTGCCAACTCTTAGTTTTGCACTTTTTCCCTGTATAATATTAATAAATTAATATTAATTTACTTATATACAATGCTTATATGCCTTAAAAGTGGAAAACTGTATTATAACAATGTTTCTTTCTGAAATGATTAAGGATCTGGTGTCCACCAAGCAATCTTCAAAATCTATTCTAACGGCAGCAACAACAAAATGTTCAATGTATTTACACTGCAAATTTCCTTAAGAAATTATCAGTAGAAAAATGAAGCCACAAAAAATAATACATGAACTTGATTTTAAAAATTGTTAGTGACAGTAAATAAATTAGGAATGGAATATGGGTAGAACAAAGAGTAGCCTGTCAAGTTCATTTTTCTCTATTTTAAATAGTCACTTTGATGTAAAGTCTTTCATCTAATATGTGATCTCATTTGACTATTCTTAAGGTTTGCCTCTTGATTTTATGAAATTAATCGTGTCCTACTATATAAAACTATTTGACTTTACTCTTGTCAAAAGACAAAATTACAACAAATTTAGTTTAAAAATTTTAATTGGCTTTATCTGGAGTTATAGAATTGGGCAACATTTATTTAATAAAATAGAATGAGCAGGTTGATGAGCTGAACAGAGCAAAAGGGGTTGGTTTTATACACAGAGAAGGGCTGAAGAAAGCAGGAACAAAGAACACAAATCCCTTTGTAGGGAATAAAGCAGAGGGAACTTCATTATCATGCCCTTGAAACTGACCTATTTGGGAATTTGGCTATTCTCCCTCTCTCTCTCTCTGTCTCTCTCTCTCTGTCTCTGTCTCTCTCTCTCTGTCTCCTGCTTTCTCCAAGGGTCAGATAAAGTCGTTTCCACCTGGTGGCTTGGAATTGTTGCAATGAGTAACTCCATTTTGGTTTGGTCTGTTGGGCCTAGCGCAGGAGCTCAGTCTAAACTGGTGACTTCCAATAGATTTTTCTTTAATGCTGTGTTAAACTAACAATTGATCCTATTAAATTCTACTTTCTGCCCCTGGTATTCACACTAAAAGACAGAAGAGCATTGGTATTTTTCATGATGTCAAAATCCCCCAAAGGTCATCTTAGCATTTTTAAACAACTCATTATTCGTGCACTTATTTAAATCCTACTTAAATTAATATATACCCTGCTTAGTCATCTTAAGCTATTGAAGTATTTCCATTCTATACCATATGTTTTCCTGTTGTGCACCTAAAGCCATTGTTTACAAACTGCTGAAGCATCTCAGGATACCACAGCAAACACAGGAAGGATGGGCAGGATATTTTCAATGTCTTAGAGAAGCAACAGCAACATTTGTCAGACTAAGGTTGCAACATTAGAAGGCTGCATTCCTTCCAATTATATTGATTTTTAAATCAGGCTGAAGCAGAAAACAAGACCAGGTTGAATAGGGCCTGGGAGACCTCACTTAGTGGTTTGAACTTTATTCTAAATTAAATGGAAAGCTTAACCAACATTGTAATGAGGAAAAGTGACACAGGAATTATATTCCAGACATCATAATCTTGAGGGTATTTCTCCACAAATATGAATTTTTGTGTTTTTGGAAAGAAATATATGGAAGGTTATATCTCTTGACCTACAAATAAAAACTGTTGGAAACATCCTTTAATTGTATACACTGTATTTAGAAGTTCTGCAAAATACTGCATTTCAAACTCTTTAGATGAGTTCAACCATAGTAGGGTTTGACTTAGAAGTAATATAAACTGCAATAATTTGGGTCATGTACGTGCCATTTATGTCCAATTATAATGTAGTACAGTCTCTTTGATGCACATCATTTAAAATATATCAACTTCTCATATGTTTAAAAATGCTTAGCACAATGACCAAAAGAAATTTCATCAGTATCTTTATCAGATGGGATAATGAATAATTTTTAAATATACCTTTGTCCTAACTAAATTTCCTGCAATAACACGGTCATATTTATAATTTAAAAAGTCTTCCATTAAATTATTTTACATTTATATTTATCAGCCTCTTTAAATTAAAAAATTGGGCTGGGCACAGTGGCTCACACCTGTAATCCCAGCAGTTTGAGAGGCTGAGGCTGATAGATTGCTTGAGTCTAGGAGTTTGAGACCAGTCTGGGAAACATAGTGAGATCCTGTCTCTATCAAAAAAACTTGTTAAAGATTAGCCGGGCATGGTGGTGCATACCTCTAGTCTCCGTTACTCTGAAGGCTTAGGCAGGAAGATGGCTTGCGCCAGGGAGGTAGAGGCTGCAGTGAGCTATGATCGCGCCACTGCACTCCAGCCAGGGGGACAGAACAAGACTCCATCTAAAAAAAAAAGGAACAAATACATCAATATACCAAAAATATACCTCAAATCACAAACTATGATAAAATGTGTGAGAAATATGACACACTAATTGTTGCAACAAAAAATGACTTCATAATATAAATATAATATAAATAATATATTGAATATAAATAATTCATAATATAAATAAATCTTGAAAAATAAATTCAAATGCTTAATTGCACTAAACATCAAGAAATGCAGATTGAAACATGTTTTTGTATATGAAATAAGGAAAGATTGAAAAAATACTTTTTTCTGGAAATAGATTTAAAAGGCACCTTCGATATTATTGTTAGGAGTTCGACTTTTCTGGGAAGTTATTTAGTGGTATAAATAAATTCTTTTTCTTTCTTTTCTTTCTTTTTTTTTTTTTTTTTTGTGAGACGGAATCTCGCTCTGTCCCCCAGGCTGGAGTGCAGTGGCCGGATCTCAGCTCACTGCAAGCTCCGCCTCCCGGGTTCACGCCATTCTCCTGCCTCAGCCTCCCGAGTAGCTGGGACTACAGGCGCCTGCCACCTCGCCAGGCTAGTTTTTTGTATTTTTTAGTAGAGACGGGGTTTCACCGTGTTAGCCAGGATGGTCTCGATCTCCTGACCTCGTGATCCACCCGTCTCGGCCTCCCAAAGTGCTGAGATTACAGGCTTGAGCCACCATGCCCGGCTTTAAATTCTTTTTCAAGTGTTCCTCTTTGTGCCAGATTTTCCTCTTTTATGAACTGTGAAAAATTGAGAATGATTATAATGTCAAAAAATACTATATAAAAGAACATTATGTAGCTTGGAAAGACCATGTTTTACAAAACTATCTAAGGACGTTCTTATATTTACTGTACATGAAAAAGAAAGACCTGTATTAACAGTGTCACCCCATTTTACTATGTTTGTCTGCATTTATTTCACATGCAAATATTTCATTAATCTCTTACTTTGTTCAGGGCACAAGGATGAGAGTTGGGAATACAGCAGTAAACAATACAGTGCCTTCCTTCAAAGATCACATGGACACATGCATGCCAAAAATTCCAGGCAGACCAGACCGCTAACAGTGATTATCTGGTTGATGACATTTTGGTATCTTTATTTCCATGTTTGGACTCATCTATAGTTTCCAGAATTCTATGGGGAGCATGTATCAATTCATATTCAGACTAAAGCATAAACACAGTTTTGTAACATGTCACTCATTTTACTCTACGCATAGATAAGGCAAGACCCTACCAGAATGAATGTGGTTTCCTAAGGCAGCTCAAGAAAATCAATCTCATTATATCATAGCATTCATGATAGTCTTCACAGCATGCTACTAAGTCTCTAGACCAAGGAGGGAAACTAATAAAGCAGAGTACACTATTTTCTGACATTTCCATTTTGTAATTGAGAGGCATTATTTTGAAACTTAGTCAAATATCACCAGGGAGAATTCATAACAAAAATAGGAGAACCCTTGTATACCTACTGTATTACTAATGCTTAGCTATTGAAAATTTGTATAAAATTACTTAATTCAACATCTATTCAATAAAGTGCAACAGTGCGTAAGATCTATCATTTTTAAGTATGCTAAAAATTCCATTTAAAGATGTCACTAAATGGTTTAAAATATCAGTTTATAATTATCATTGCAAAGTCTTTTTTTATTCCATTAGGTTTCTAGGTATAATGAATAATTCAAGAAAATCACTGTCATATTTAAGTTAACATCATATAAAATAAGCCTTCTACATTCTTATAAGCTTCACATTAAGAATAATTTATTATTTAGTATGCCCTTAGTAATGAGAAGGTTAATTTTTGTTAGGCCTTTATAGAAGAATAGAAGTTCAAGTTAATATTAAAAGATTTGACAGGACCTTCCTGCTGCTTTTTTTGTTGTGAATTAGACCATGATTTTAATGATCAAATTTTGCTACATACTTAAATAGATATCAGAATTATTCTACAGAGAAAATAACACACTTGAAGGGCCAGGTGCTGTGGCTCACGCCTGTAATCCCAGCACTTTGGGAGGTCGAGGCAGGTGGATCATGAGGTCAGGAGTTCAAGACCAGACTGACCAATATGGTGAAACCCCGTCTCTACTAAAAATACAAAAATAAGCCGGGTGTGGTGGCGGGTGCCTGTAATCCCAGCTACTCAGGAGACTGAGATAGGAGAATCGCTTGAACCTGGGAGGCGGAGGTTGCAGTGAGCCAAGGTCGTACCACATGCATTCCAGCCTGGGCAACAGAGTGAGATTCCATCTCAAAAGAAAAAAAAAAAAAAAAAAAAAAGAAAGAAAGAAAAAAAGGAAAAGAAAAAGAAATAACACACTTGAAATACCCAAGGAAATTTAAATTTCTACTGGCAATAGGTCATTTAAGACTTACTCATAGAATTAAGGTCATTGATGTATGCCATTGTCTTCACTTTAGTGATTTTGAATTTGATAGGCAGAAAATAATCCATATAGTAGATCTTATTTGTAACACAAAAGTTTTTCTATTTCATTCACTTTTAGCAAATGTAATTTGTATATTCTGAATTTGTTTATTCCTTAAACTGAAATTTATTTGTAATTGTTTTTCAAAAGTAACAAAGGATGAATTTGGAGCTTGGGAATGCTAAAGAAACTTATTGCAAGATAGCTTTAGGCTTCAACTGCTTGTTGACTTTGTATCAGAAGCATAACATTTGAGTCTTGAGTATGATGGAGACTGTCAGAATACTAATTAGTTTTTAATGTAGTTGCTATTCATTTATCTTTAAAGAGTAACAACTTTACATCTATATACATATGTATATGTGTATAGTATCTATATGATGTGTATAGCATCTATATAAATATATTTTTATGCCTTTTGTGAAAACCACCATTTATATACTATATACTGCACTATATATACATAGTATTTATTGGAAAACCAGTATTTGTCAAAAAGCTAAAAAGCAGAAATGAATTCAGATGATTCAATCAGAATTGAATTAGTCAGAATTGAATTAATCAGAAATGAATTTAAATGAATTCAGATGATTCCAAAGTTTTAGTCTCCATGAAAATTTTTTAGCCAGTAAATTTTACTGAATTATTACATGATTCATTTAAAAGGGTCTTTTGTTCATTCATTCAATGTATGTGCATGAATATGCTATGTAACAATAATCCATAATCCATTATTATTATCAAGAACATATTGCGCATATCTGTGTGTGTGAGATTCTGGATAAGAAGGGAAACATCCATTAGACCAGGATGTTCTTGTAACAGAAGAGTCAGATGGACTCAAATATCTTATTGGCATTAATTGGCATTAACTTATCCTGTGATCTACTGTAAATGACTTCACATCCTTGGGCTGCATTTCTTTAAACTCAAGTATATAGATGTTTTCCATCTTTTAAAGCACAATTAAACACATTTCTTCTCTAATGAACTTTTATAAGAATTAAAGATGATGCTTCTATGGATTATAATATTTGTTCTTAATCCAATTAATATAATGCATTTTCATTAAGGACAGCAGAAAGCTCTCCTCAAGATTTTAAAATCTTTATTTTCTTCTTTCAAATACAAATGCATTTGACCTTTAAGTTTCCTTCACAATTTAAACCAAAATAACAGATTATCTGCAATCTTGTCTTAAATAGCAGACTGTTTTTCTCCTATATTTTGGCTGGTGCAAAAGTAATTGTGGTTTTTCCCATTGCTTTTAATGGCACATATCTAATAGCACAAAGCAGCAAAATAAATATTTTATAGATGTGTATCATTATATTAGAAAAAAATTGGGTTAAAAGGATTGGTTTGCTGAATACAGATTTTTTTTTTGAACAAGCCAATTCAGAAGTATTCTAATTTAGTTTGATAGTTGCTCATTGTCTTTTCAATCATTCTTTTTATATTTCTCACCACGCAAGAAAACTAATGAGACATGTCTCTACCCCCGTAATATATTTATTTTGAATCTCTGGTTCTCTCCAGTAAGTTACTGTCTTCTTTCATTACCTTTTCTTAGACAAGAGAGACCATTTGATTAAAATGAATCTGATTGAAACTCAGTGTGAGAAGCTGTAATAATCTTTTCCAATTCTTATTCATTGTTTAGGTGTGAAATTCCTCAGGTATTTGTCCTTGAAGTGGTTATCTGTAACATGGAAACTTTAGTAGAGAAATCAATTGAGAATATGTACAACTTTTCTCAAAATTATTTTATTATAAAGAAGGGAAAGATGTATTCATACAGTACAAGGGAGTGGTCTCCTTTTTGTTTTTTTTTTTTTTTGTTTTGAGACGGAGTCTTGCTCTGTCGCCCAGGCTGGAGTGCAGTGGCGCAATCTCGGCTCACTGCAAGCTCTGCCTCCCGGGTTCACGCCATTCTCCTGCCTCAGCCTCCCAAGTACAGGTGCCCGCCACCACGCCCGGCTAATTTTTTGTATTTTTAATAGAGACGGAGTTTCACCGTGTTTGCTAGGATGGTCTCGATCTCCTGACCTCGTGATCCGCCTGCCTCGGCCTCCCAAAGTGCTGGGATTACAGGCGTGAGCCACTACACCCGACCCCCCTTTTTTTTTTTAATTTCACCAATACAAATTATATCCCTAAGACTCTGGGGGCAACAGAGAGATTGATATTTATGAAAGTCTTCAGGAGCTGAAATGATTTTAAAATGTCAACATACTAGTAATAAAACGTCCTTATTCTCCCTCTTCGTTAGGTGTCTGGTTGGGGGTGGTGGGCAATGTAGTGGATTGTAGAGGGAAGTGTATTTGAGTTTTATTTTTTTAATGATTACACTTTTCCTGTAAGAAAGCAATAAAGAGTTTCAATAAAAGTGTAAAGGTTAAAGCCACTGCTAAGTCTGTTGACTTTCTTTTTGTTGTTGTTACTATTTGTGGCAAACACTATTGGTTGACTGATCCGATAGCCATCCACAGCCCCTGCTCTCTAGTGACATTTCAGCCAGGGATGACCATGTAATACATTTCTGGGTCAGAGATAGAAGTTTGCCATCTGACAGGTTTGCTTCCCTGATAAAATGAAAGAGATTAAGCTGGCACCCAGCTCTAACCTTCATGCCTTTTGTTCCTTCCTCCTTTTCCCTGCTTGGAACGCAGAAGTTGGTAACTAGAGATACAGCATCACTTTACAATCATGAAGCAGTAATGATGCATACACAATCTCCACCCTGAAGATAGTGAAGTATAATGATTAACAATAGCCTGGATCCCTGATAGAGCCTTTGAGAAGGTGAACTAACTTCCCACCTCTGGACTTTTTGTTCTGTATTAAAAATGAAATCCTGCTTGCTTAAACTTAAACTTGCTTTGAACTTGTTTTTGTTTTCTGTTATTTGCAGTGGAGTCCATTTCTAATCAATTTATCATTTTAAACTCTTCTGTTATCTGCCATCAATTGAGACTTATGATGTGCCACGCACTGTGCTAAATATTTCACATATAAAAATTGATTTAATCCAAATGACAGCCATGAGGAAAGTAATATTTTGTTACAGATAACATGCTGGCATACAGGGTGGATGGACCCTGGATCCCAGTGTGACTAGATGGATTTATCAAATGAAGAAACTGAAGCTCAGAAATATTAAGCAACCGTGTACAACTAGTAAGTGGTAATACTAGGATTCAAATATCATGTATATTACCAAATTTTATGACTTTATGATTTTGGTGACTTATAAAAAGTTCATCTTTACTCATATTTGATTTAATGTGAGGCTGGCATTCCTTTCAAATGCATTTGTCATTATTATTTATTTCACCCACTTTTAGGACATTTCTATTATTAAAAATGGGGCTTAACCTCATCCATTCTTTCCTTTCTGTTATTTGTCATTTCTAGTTTGGTTAGGGGCTTCATTTTGTCTATTTTATTGTGCAAAATAATTTTATAATTATAAAGTTAAATTTATTAATTATTTATCTTATATTTTCTGATGATTATATTCTACTTACATCATTCTTAGACTTCTAAGAAAAAATTTTCTCCTATAATTGTATTTGAATGCTTTTACAGTTTATTTATTTATTTATGTAGAGACAGGTCTTGCTCTGTTGCTCCAGGTGGAGTGCAAAGTATGACCATAGCTTACTGCAGCCCTCTACCTCTTGGGCAATCCTCCTGTGTCAGCCTCCTGAGTAACTAGGACTATAGGAGGGTACAGATGGTTAATATTTGAAATTTTTCATAAGATAGGGTTTTCCTCTGTTGTGTAGGCTGGTCTTGAATACCTGGCCTCTAGTGATACTTCTACCTCCACCTCTCAAAGCGCTAGGATTACAGGTGTGAGCCACTGCACCTGGCCTAATTCTCCCTTTAAATACTTGATCTGCATGGAATCTATTTTGGTGTGAGATGTGAGGTAAGACTATAACTTCCCCAGCTCATTATAGCGTCCCCACTCTCATATGCAAGAACATAAAAAACTTTGCACACTTTGTCCATAGCTAAACTTTCTGTTCCTTTCTATTGATTTCTTGTGATAAAGAGTATCTCTTTCACAACCAAAGTCAACATCATAATTAATAGAGAATTGCAGAAAGCATTTCTGTTATATTTAAGAAAAATATCACAATGCATAATGTTTCTTTAGCTACTTAAAATTCTGGAGGATATAGTCAATGCATTAGTTATGTAGCAGATCTATTAGTATACATATAGGAAAAGAAAACACAAAATTAAAATATTTCAATTTCTATGATGTTAGAAAACCCAAGTGTTAACTGAGAAGCTATGAGAATTAATCAAAACAACTCAGTAAATTGGCAGAATAAAATTTAATCATTCAAAAATCATGAGCTTTCTTAAATATCAGTGAGCCTAGATAATGTTTTGAGATTATAATTTATATATGTTCTGTTTTTGTTCCTTTATCTTTCTTCTACCGCTACTCACAATTTAAGTAAGGTCTCAGTTCTGCATTTCATATCCATAGGGAAGATTTGGCTAAACAGGAGGCAATAATGACCTATATGATGTTCTGGCTTCCTGTTGTCCACAGACTTTTAAATAATACTGAGGAGAATATGGAGGGCTTATGGGAAAGGGAAAAGGGATAATGCAGGTTTACATATAGGAAGTTATAGTCTGGCTTCTTAACCTGCTACTTTTTTTTTTTTTTAGATGGTGTCTCGCTTTGTCGCCCAGGCTGGAGTGCAATGGTGCGATCTTGGCTCACTGCAACCTCCCCCTCCCGGGTTCAAGCGATTCTCCTGCCTCAGCTTCCTGAGTAGCTGGGATTACAGACATGCGCCACCATGCCCAGCTAAGTTTTGTGTTTTTAATAGAGACAGAATTTCACCATGTTGATCAGGCTCGTCTTAAACTCCTGACCTCGTGATCCACCTGCCTTGGCCTCCCAAAGTGCTGGGATTACAAGGTGGCTGGGAGCCACTGTGCCTGGCCTTCTTACCCCTTTTATGTGTTCTGCATTGGAATTTAGGATGAAGATCTTAAAAATGCCCATGTCGTGCTGGCTCCCTAAGAAAGAAGCAGGTCAGTGACTTATGATGCTGCCATGAGGCTATTGTGTACCAGAAAAGATGTGAATTATTTGCCCCCTTTTAGCCACATTTCTGCCACATTTTCATAAACTGCTCTCAAAGACCTAAGAGAAACCCATAAAATAAGGTTATGTGATTCTTTTCTATGTAGTGAATTTTGCTCTCTACTTAAAACAGTTATTGATATAACTACTTAAACTTAAACATTTAAGTCCTATAAGATAACAAAAAAAAAAAAAAAAAAAAAAAAAAAGAGAAAGTGAGAAAGGGAAAAAGGGAATAGACTTTTTAAATGCGCTAGACAATCTACAATGCAGTATTTTTTCTTCAGTTTTATACTTAGAAAGTTTTAAATACAAACTGTGCTTCTTATAGTTAATATTTCAGTTACAAGCCCATATTCATTAAAAATGTAGATAAAAACAAATGGGGCTTCTTTATCTTCTTTATTTCTCATGAATAAGCTTGAGTGGGTCTATGAAACTTTGTTTTTTCTTCTCTTATTTATAAATGTCAAGTTTCGGGTATTGGTTAACTTAGAAGCTATTATAAGCACTTGCATATCTTTACTGCAATTTTCTGGACTGCCTGCAATGCTTCTATTAACAGCCTTAGGCAAACCCTTCTAAAACATATATCTGTCAGGCCATGCCAGTTCATTTATTGAATCATGTAGTAATAAACATACATTTTAGCATCATCTGTGTAAAAGACATTGTCTAATTGATTCTGCAAGAAAACTACAATGTTAATGACACATAATCTCATAATCCATTTAGGTAAACAAAATATAATCTTTTAGGAAGGGAAGAGATGACCATATTACATAATAGCTGTTCCAGTCTCCTTCAATCTGTTATCTGTGCAATTACTTCAGGTTCAGTTATTCCATCACTAACTCACTGAAAAATCTGTGCTTTGCCTCTGGAGATTCTTTTTATTTAATTACCTGTAAACCAACCATCTGTTTAACATGCAAGAATTATATTCAAACTTCAGGATCATGCAACTATCTTAAGAAAATTGTCCTGCTTTGTTGTCATTTTAATCTCTTTTGGTGAGTAGTTTAATTCATTTGGCCATAAATCTAAAATTTATGTTTGAATTGCTTGAATCTTATAGGTCATCTTCTTGTTTTTGCTCTGGGTCTATTCCATCTATGATATACAATGCCTATAATTCTCTAGTTTTCTTTACATATACATCATATATATGACATATGTATATAAGACATATGTGTGTGTGTGTGTGTGTGTATATTCTAGTTATAGAATTCAGTGTGATCAAAGTGTTATTGACTCTCCATGAACAGTGTGCAATTATTTAGGACCTGAACAAAAAGAAAAAACACTCTCAGCATTTGCAACAAGGAATTTAATGTAGGAATGGGTTATATGGGTGATGGAAGAAACTCAGATGCTAACTAGATGGCAGTGAGGCTATCTAACCATTAGCCCACCCAAGCTTCCTCCAGATGTAGGCAGAAGGACAAAAGGAGGCAACCCGTGCCCTTGGGCTACTGCACGAAGGCTGGAACCTCATGGATTTTATGGCAGGAGCTAGGCCCTAATGTGATGTTAGCTACTATCAAAGGCAGAAAGTTGAATACCTTGACTTCTCCCTTCCCCCTGCCTCTAATCTGCTTATGGCAACTGGGGCCTGGAAAATGTAGACTTTGAGGATGGCCCCTTGCATACAGAACACAACTGAGAAGGACAAGGGCAGACATTACCGGAATAGGCACACAGGCATACTGTTCAAGTTTTTTACAGAAGTGGGGATGTGTTTCACTGAACTGTCCTTCTGTTTCACTTGTCAGTCCCTTACTCTCACTGTTCTCACCCTGTAAGACTGCAAGAGGAAGGCATGCAGCGATGATGGCAGAGCTTCCAGTGGGCCTGAAATCAAAACAATTGTTTTCTTGACCCAATATTGCATCCTGTTGAACAAACCAAGACACATAGAAAATGATTTTATTTTCCACGACTCAGTTTTGGCAAAAAAATACATTGCTACTTTACCATGCTCTTCAGTGACAGCCACAGGGAATGCTTTTGGACCATATGGTAGTAGAAAAAAATCCCTAATTAAGACATTTATTTATTTCTGTGCTTTGAAGTTCTCTTTTTTTTTTTTTTCTTTTTTTCATAGTTTTACTTACATGTGACATATGGAGTTGTTGAGCTGAAGTGAAAATACAGAGAATAAATGATTCTAAGAGTTGGGAACTTGAAAGCTGGATGCGAATCAAAGGTACAAAGTCAGCAACCTGCATTTATTGTACTGTTATACAAGAATAATTACATAAATCTCAAAGAAATTGAAATCTTTAAGGCATGTACAATAACCATATTAACAACAATGGCATAATATAGCCTTGCTGAAGCCTGGTCTTCGGGAAAGGATTCAGTATAGACATCAATTACAAGCAAGGTGCAGCCGGGTGCGGTGGCTCACACCAGTAATCCCAGCACTTTGGGAGGTCAAGGCAGGTGGATCACCTGAGGTCAGGAGTTCAAGACCAGCCTGGACAACATGGTGAAACACCATCTCTACTAAAATATAAAAATTAGCTGGGCATGCTGGTGGGCACCTGTAATCCCAGCTACTTGGGAGGCTGAGGTGGGAGAATTGCTTGAATCCAGGAGGTGGAGGTTGCAGTGAGTCAAGACCACGCCACTACACTCCAGCCTGGCTGATGAGTGAAACTCCGTCTCAAAAAAAACAAAAACAAAAACAAAAACAAAAAACAAGCAAGGTGCTTCATGGGGAGTGAGGACTTTCAATCATTAGAAAGTGATTTCAACTGAGGATTTTTATATTGTCTCTTTGCAAATGCAATTACAGAGTTACAAGGTAATTTTATGTTTGGTTTTACCATATTTCAGGTAATCAGCTGGTTACAGTTTATACTTTTTGTAGTTTAAGTACTCTTAGAGTCAGATATTTGTAAATTATAATACTAGATTACAGAACATATTGTAACTATTTTGATTTAAATAATATTCTGTGATTTTAAAAAGTATCTGTATTTAAAATTTTATTGTAAAGATTTTAATTTATTTTTTCAATAATGCACAAATGTTTGAAGGACAAGGAAGAGACAATTATGTCTATAAAGATGTTGCTAGTTGCTGACAAATCTTTGAAAACTATAATCTAATATATAATATTTAGATAATATAATCTAAATATTGTTTTTATATTCAACTAATATTAGTAACTAAAATTGCTAATTTTTACCTACAAATTTTATAGTTATTTGATAAATATGAATCATTAATTTTTAGCAAGAAACTTAGAAAATTAAGGTAATGTCTAATCATCCTTACTGAAAAAAATCGCTAATTATAACAGTGAGAGTGAGGATCTAGGAAGAAGAGTCTTTCTTGAAAATAAATCCTTAAATTTATAATTTCTGTGAGTTTCATGTTAGTTTTCATTTTATGATAATTTTTTTTCAAAAAACAACTATACCTCTGGAGTGAGAGTTTTCTCCAAGGCTGTGAATGATCATTACCAAAACAACTTGTTGCAAAGTAAAGACTATAAACAATTGTTATTGATTAACACACGGAAAGAGGTAGTTTGGATGGTAGGGGAAGGAGGCTTGAGAGAGGGATAGAGAAGAGCCACGCAATATCAAATAAGGGTTAGACAGATCTGTCTTCCTCCTCACACATGCATCCAAAATTTCTGTGACTATTTTCAGAAAGGTAATTGCAAATCCAAGGAGAAACTGAACATTTGACACGGTTCAGTGTGACTTCGTGAAATCCTCACCTCTTTTGACTCCTTCGACCAAAAAAAAAGGTGAAGTTAGGATACAAGGAACTAAGAGGGAAGGATAACATTCTACTAATGTATAAAGCAAACTCACTTGTAGCTGGGGATATTTTCTGATGAATAAGGTCACTGTTGAATAGGTAAGATTTTATTAGGTGGAAATAGAAATTCCAAGAGGAAATAATGTGAATTTTGATTTAGTGGTTCTATGGGTGGGTCTTGAATTCTGTATTTTAACAAGCTATTAGAATGCCGATGGTGCTAGTTTAGACCACACTTGAAATATCAGGCTAGCAAGGCAGCAGCTTCCAGTTTCTGCATCATGCAGAAACATATTCCCAAACCTATTAATCATTACAATCACCCGGGGAAAATCATTATGTTCCCCTCCCATCTATTCTACAAACAGAAGCCAGGGCACACCTTTCACAATGTAAACCAGATTCTATCATTTGCCTGCTCAAAACTACCTTCTCATCACACTCATTACAATCAAACCTCTTTACAAAACTGTATTTGATTCAGCTAGGGCAGCCTCTCTCATCTAACATATTTTATTCTTCTCCAGATACACTGGCCCTCTTATTTCGAGAACATGTCCGCCAAACATCTTTGTCAAGGTTTTTAAATTTGCTATTGTTTAACCTGGAACACTTTCCTCAAATACTGCATGATGAATTCTTCACTCCATTGAGGTCTCTGCTCACATAGCAAATGCATTTTATTTTATTTCATTTTTGAGAAATGAGGTCTTGTTCTGTTGCCCAGGCTGGAGTGCAGTGGCAAGATCATAGCTCACTGCAGCCTTGCACTTCTGGGCTCAAGCAATCCTCCCACGTCAGCTTCCTGTGTAACTGGGATTACAGACATGAGCCACCATGCCTGGCTAATTTTTACAATTTTTTAAAGATGGGATCTTACTATGTTGCCCAGGCTGGTCACATAGCAACTTCTTTAGTGAGATTTTTCTCCAATGATCCTGTCCAAATACTAGTTCTGTCACTCTTCACCCCCTTCTTCTGTTTTATTTATTTCGTAGTACTTATTAACCTGATATTATCTTTTATATTTATGTATGTTTCTGTCTTCCTATTACACTAGAATTTCACCTCGTTAGGAATGGGGAATACATCTGTTTTGTTCACTGCTGCATCGTCACAGTCTGGAAGAGTGTCCAGCACATAGGAGCTGCTTAAAATAAATGTATGTTTAGGAACAAAAAAAATGTATGTTTAAGGAACAAAAAAAGAGGAGCTTTATTTGAAAATGATCAGCCAAACAAATAGATTTTCTGTTTCTGATAATGGTGGAGTAGGTTATATTCCATTAATATCCTTCCCCCAATGTCCTAGGTAACAATAATAAAATCTGAAAGAAAAAAATTAAGGACTGGAGAAAAACCAAAATCAGAAATTGACCCTTGAAATAAGATAACGGCATTGATCTTGCTTTTCCGTTCTAGTTTGTGTAGTACAGGGCAGCAAGAACTCAAGCAGAAAGCTACAGTGTTTTTTATTTGAGTTGCCAAGGGACAACCTAAGTGACTGAGAATTTCCCTTCAGTAAGGAAAGAGTTACAGAGAAGGGAGCACCACAATATAAATATAAACTTTCCTCAATCCCTTGTTGACTAGGTAGGTATAAGTGAGAATCCAAGAAGCTGAGTGGAAATCAATAGCTAAAAGTTTAAAAGGCTTCACAGAGATTTTAGCTACTGTCCACAACAAGGAAGACAAACATTTGGAGTGTGAGCCATGACAAGTTAGAAGGGCTTGATAAATAATACCTTTGGTTTTTCTTTTGAAACACCATGCTTTCAGATTAAAGACTATAACACAGAATTTACTCTATGAGATTGGACCTAAGATATGAAAATAGGCTTGTTTTAATGATATGTAAAGCAAGCCTTCAGAAGTTTGTAGTGAGCAGCCTGTAATTTAATTGCCTGCTATCAAAAAAAAAGAAAAAAAAATAATACTACTCAGAGAACAATAACAGAATCCAACATTTCCCCCAAGTATCATCCACAATTTCTCTCCTATAATAAACATCATAAAACATGCAAAGTAAAACTATGACACTGGGTCAGGAGGAAAAGTAGTCGGTAGAGACAGACCAGCAGACCCAGTGACAAATTGGGTGCTGGAGTCAACAGACAACACCGTTAGAACCACCATTCACCATTATAAATAAGGGAAAAATGGTCATAATGAGTGAACATAGAAATGCAAACTATAAAAAAAGAACATAATGTAAATGCTAAAACTAGAAATTAAAATATCTGAAAGAAAAATGTCACATGATAGGCTTAACAGCTGATTAGAGATGGCAGAAGAAATAGTCAGTTGAACTTGAAGATGGATTAATATAAATTATCCAATTTGAAGAACAAAGAGGAAAAAAATACATTGAAGATGAGGAACAGACCTTTAGAGATATGTGCGACAATATCAAGCCGTCTAATGTATGTATACTTGTAATTCCAGCTAACAGGAAGAGAGAAAGAGGAAAATAATATATATTAAAAATATAATAGCCAAAATTCCTTAAATACGGTGGGGAATTTTTAAGGCTGAAAACAAACTTCAGGCTTTAAAAACCTCCAAGAATTTCCAGTAGGAGTAATGCATATAAAACTCTAAATAACATAATAAAACTACTGATAACCCAAAACAAAAAGAAATGCTGAAAGTAGTCAGAGGTGTGTATAGGGAGAAGGTCGGGGTAGGGTGATGGAATATTAGACACAGGAAAACAATGATTCAAAGATGATTGACTTCTCACCAAAAACACTGAAGGCCAATGGAATAAAGTCTTTAAAGTATTGAAAAAAATTATCGCAACTCAGAATTTTATCTCCAAAAATAATAACTTTCAAAAAGAAAGACAAAACAAAGACTTTTCAAATAAAAGCTGATAATTTGCCATAAGCAGAACTTATACTATAAGAAATACTGAAGAATTTTCTTTAGGTTGAAGAAAAATAATGACTAAAGAACTCAGATCTTCAGGAAAGATTGAAGAGCAGAAGAAAAGATAAATATGTAAATGTATTTAAAATAATATCCTTTTTTCTCCCTTAATTTCTTTAAAAGACAACTGCATATTTTGTTTTAAAATTTTTATTGACAAATTATATTTGTGTCTATTTATTGGGTTCAAAGTGATGTTATGATTTTTTAATACAGCGTGGAATGTTTAAGCTCATTAATGTATTAATCACCTCAAGTATTTAACATTTTTGGTGATAAGAACATTAGAACTTTACTCTCTTAGCAATATTGAAATGTACACCACTCAATTATTACCTATATTCAGCATGCTACGCAACTGATATCAAAAAAATCAGATAAGGTTGTATCACGGGTTTTATAGTGTATATGGATTTGACATCTATAACAATAATCGCACAGAAAATGGGAATAGATAGGATCATGGGGATAAGCTCTGGCATTTTAAGTCAGTTGGACTAAATATTAGCTCTAAGTGCTGTGATAACTTAAAGATGCATATGGTAATTATATGTAAATTACTAAAAACAATCCACATAGGTGTAGCTAAAAGCCAAAAATAGATAAACAGGTCGGGTGCAGTGGCTCATGTCTATAATCCCAGTACCTTGAGAGGCTGAGATTGGAGGATTATTTGAGCCTAGGGGTTCAAGACCAGCCTGGGCAATACAGCAAAACACCATCTCTGCAAGAAATACCAAAGGTAACCAGGTGTGGTAGCACATGCCTGTAGTCTCAGCTACTCAGGAGGTTGAGGTGGGACATTGCTTGAGTCTGGGAGATCCATGCTGCAGTGAGCCATAATTGTGCCTCTGTACTCCAGCCTGGGCAACAGAGTGAGACCCTGTCTCAATAAATGAATAAATAAAGACTTAAAATGAATTGCTAATAATAAATAATTAACTGACTTAAAGGGGTGAAGAAAAGAAACCTGTGCATTTCACTGTGTGTAAGGTTTTACTTTAATAAAACAAGGAAAAAATTATTCAAATGAACAAAATCAGACCCTAGTGGATCCCAGAATATTGGGAATGTGATTTAGAAATTTATAACAATTCCACCCCCCACAACAATTGTGATGATCATCTATGTTTGAAACCATTAATGTAGATAGATCTTACCAACTTTCCTGTGGTTATGAAAAACACAAAGCCTCTTACAAGGCTGTTCTCTCGTTCATACAGACACATCACTCAATTGTGAGAGCAGCAGGAACCTCAGACTTGTCAGCTGGGGGAAGCTGGATGTGGCCTAATGGTCTCTAAGAACTATGTTATCAAAATGACAGCAGTTATGAAAGCCTTGGATAGTTTAACAGCTTGCTATTTTCTTTTTTATTCTTACATACTTCTTGCTAACTTTTATCTTCCTTCAATATGTTTTTTATAAAACAAATTGAAGACAATTATAATCTGACACTTCCATTTTATAGGAAAAGAGACTTGCATGGGGAATATCAATGTCCTCTGTCAACTCAGATATTTATGGCCGAAGCACATTTAGCGCTGAGGTTTTAAGGAGACAAGTCTGTGGCATATACAGTATTTCTATAAATCCAGTGCTTTAAGGAAGATGGACAATCTGTCAGAAATGTAGAGAGCCCAGTGAGACCTGCAGTACATCATTGGGCAAATCATGAGAGATTTGATGTAAAACTGTTTCTCGTTCCTCTGGATCACCTTCCATTGTGTTGAGGCAAATAAGAAGGAAACTCTTCAGAAAAAATGCTGATTTAAAATCAGGACAATGATTTATAGTGCCTAGTGTGGAGATTACATGTGCAAATCTCAGTGTAGATAAAAGTGTATAATTTGTAGATTATAAATACATATTTCGTGTAATATAAAGAAAATTGTATAATCATTTTAGAAACATGAATTTTTTTCCAGTAACCTTCCAGGATGGTGGATAAGGTTCCATATTCTTCAGGTATATAATCTGATCAAAATCCTCTAATTTCATAATGAGTATCCTGATTGAAGGTTATTTCTACTAAATTTCTCCACATCTGACTCTCTGAGTTGGAAATTTTTTTTTCTTTCATTCAATACTTCTTGAGCAACTAATGTGGTGCAGACTCTGTGATACCCTGTGAGGATACTATCCCTGCCTCACATATCTCAATCTAATGAGAGATGCAAACAATTTAAGAGACAGTTGGGAGATCCTATATTAAGTATTGTGATGGGGAAGTACAGGTACATGGGGAAGGTTGTGTAACTCAGAGCAGAAGGAAAGCTTCCTGAGAGATGTGTTCTCTTAAGGCAAGACTTAAGGAATGATTAGGATTGGGAGGGTAACATGGGAAGAGGATGAAGTACAGAATCCTGCTTCAGGAAGAAGAACAAACGTGCAAAAGCCTAGAGGTGGGAACGGGCATGGAAAATTCAGTAAACCCAACATATCTCAGGCTATTGAAATATTGGGTGAGATAGAATGAATGAGATGGTGAAGAGAGAGGCTTGTGAGGAAAGCAGGTCCCAGATCATGAAAAATGTGTAACTGATATTTAGGAATATGTAGTTTATTCCAGAAGCAACTAGAAGTCATTAAAGTGCTTTCAAAGAGGGAATGGCATGGCCATATTTGCATTAGAGACAGATAATTATCATTGCAGTGCAGAGAATGAGTTGGGAAGGGAGTTTGGAAGCACTAAGAAACTCAATCAAAACCGCTCAACTACATGGAAACTGAACAACCTGCTCCTGAATGACTACTGGGTACATAACGAAATGAAGGCAGAAATAAAGATGTTCTTTGAAACCAATGAGAACAAAGATACAACATACCAGAATCTCTGGGACACATTTAAAGCAGTGTGTAGAGGGAAATTTATAGCACTAAATGTCCACAAGAGAAAGCAGGAAAGATCTAAAATTGACACTAACATCACAATTAAAAGAACTGGAGAAGCAAGAGCAAACACATTCAAAAGCTAGCAGAAGGCAAGAAATAACTAAGATCAGAGCAGAACTGAAGGAGATAGAGACACAAAAAACCCTCCAAAAAATCAATGAATCCAGGAGTTGGTTTTTTGAAAA